>NC_141364.1:9684053-10161553 GCF_057382095.1 Aulonocara sp. 'chitande type north' Nkhata Bay
AGTAGCTTATAATGCTTTATCTTTCCTTCCAGATTCACCTTTTTTCAGTGAATTCAGGCAGATGGCACGTCTGCCTCTTGTTCACTTTCCAGTTAGCATGCCAGGCTATCACGCCAGCAGCTATCCCTCTCCATCTCATCAATTCCTGCCCAAAATGTGGCTGCCCCCTGTACATGTTGGGTACCTTTACCCTCCCCCACTACAGCCTGGTCCTCCAGCTGTAAGCCACTGTTTCTACTACACTACATGAAAGATGTGCTGAAAAAAATGGCTGCAATGATCTTCGAAATGTTTCGTTAATATTGTTTAGACAGAGATGTGTAATGCAATAAATATGCTTGTATCTCTGTCAGGCTTGCAGGGGAGCCTTCTTTACCCATCAGTCACTGCCTGAGACTTTTAAGGAAGAGCTGATGTCACGGCAGCACCCACCACCTCCTGCACCCAGAGCCACTGAGCAGGAAGCTGCTCAGCAAGTTGATGAGGGGAATGAATCATAAAAAAAATATGTATGTATGTTTTCCCTGTTATTACGTTATTGTGTTTCTTGTTCCCTTGTTCCAGTTCATGTTTAGGTTCTTGAATTGTTGTTGAATTGTTTAAAATTTATAGGTTACACATCTGTTTTATTTTCTGGATTTTCAAAATCAGTTGTTAAATGTTTTATTAGGATTTTATTTTATTTTTTAAAATATTTACTGTTGTTCAAATTTCCATTAAAGTATATGTCAACATATCTATGTAGCGTTTCCTTTATATATATTTTTATTTTATTATAGTTTGTTTTGTAACTGAGCCATATTGTTTGGTAGTTGTTGTTTTCTTTTGTTTGTTTGTTTTGTTGTTGTTTCCGAGCACTTTGAATTAGCCCCTGAATTCTGCAAGTTGTCCACAAGGGGGAGCAGAAACACTTTCAGTCTAATCCAGGGGTTTCAAACTGACTTCAGTGACTCCACACAGTCAAGTTATAGCTCAGTTGTTCAAATTAAACAGTTATATGTGAGTTATTCAAATTAAATAACATTATTTTTAGTGTATATAATTCATTTGATTTGTAAAGGTCAAAAATACTTTGACCATGGGGTCATTTTTGCAGATGTGTAGTAATACAGGAACAGCAGTGCAGTTTATTAGAAAACTGAAGATATTCACTGCAGTTCTCACCAAACCATCGGGTGATATCGGACTTTTCTAAAGTCTGGCTTTTATCCAGTGACTGTGAAGAAAGAAGGGAAGTTTTTTTTCTGTGTTTTTGAAGTCAAACTTACCCAAACATGCACCACTCTACCTGCAGTGGCTCTGCGGCCCAGTAGAGGGCCCTGCTGTACAGTTTGAGTCTCTTCACTCAGCAAAAAAACAAGAATGCTCCCACATTTTCCTCATTTTTTGTGTTACATTGAAAGAAGAGCCAAAAGTATTAGTGTTGTTTATTACACTTAATAGGAATAAGTAACAATGCTGGAGAAATGTCTTGACATAGCTACAGCACACTGTAAATAGGCAGATACATCAGTGGTCCAGCATTAAATCATGTCTGGTACTAAAATGAGTAACATATTAAGCACTTTGTGCTCTCTTGGCTGTCCCTGGGCATTCACTGACCCTTTCACTCATTCACGCTGATCTATTTAGCATCTTGGTGCTGTGCTTTCGCCATACTGGTGAGATTTTCATCAGAACGATCCATGTGTGCATGAGCAACTTCAAGCCAAATCCCTAAGTGCAGCACTCAGGAGGCCGGGGATTGCCTGAATTCCTGAGAATACAGATAAATAATAGATGACATTCTTCTTTATTCGTCTTTTCTCCTCTTTCTCTTTGCATCCCTGCTGTTTTTTCCTCTTCCTTTTTTTTTTTTTTTCCTGTTTTGTCCCTTTGGACTTACAGGAAGGTCTTCAGTCAGAACTGGATTCATTTACGGCCCTTTTATTCTAACCTCCTGAGAACCGAGGAAAGGAGCAAATCTTCCCACTTAACTTTTTTGTGATTTCCTTCCTCTTTGGCGGTATTAGAGGCCACCCAAACACACGGGGGATGTCAGTGGGGAAAGCCCTGGGTGTCCTCTATTTATTACATCAGGACTTAGTAAGATAGCTCAAATAAGTCAAAAGATACAGACCAAAAACAAATGTCCATTACAAAGGACATACATGAATAGGCTTGTTCTCAGGAGGATATTATAATTTCTATAAATTGTTTGTTTTTAATGAATGCCTTAATTTTAAATAAAATAATAAAGATGCATGAAGTGTAAAACATGTGGGGGTGAAAACAGATTCTGCTCCAAGTATTTAAGAGAATAGGATTATAAGGGCAACTCATCATAAGAGCAATGAGCGCCTGTGATATTGTTTGCATGTATAAATATAAGGAAAGCACACAGGGGTGCTTCAAATACGCCAACAATAGCAAATGAAAGCCAACCTAATGCTGCTCGTTATAGCCAGTAAAAGCTGATCCAGGTGCCCAGTGAGTTCTTTTAAGGTAGTCTTTCTTAAGGAGGGAGAAGGCCTATCACCTGGCTGAAAGCATGGCTTTTAACAGTTTTGGGTAGTGCTGCTTTTCTCTTCTCAATAAAATTCAATTTTATTTACTTAGTGCCCAATCACAATGACAGTCACCCCAAGGGTTTTATGTTGCGGTAAAGACTCTACAGTAATAGAGAGAAAAGTGGGAAAGAAAAACTCCCTTTTAACAGGAAGAAATGTCAGACAGAACCAGGCTGAGGGAGGTGCAGGCAGCTGCTACGAGTGGATGGAGGTAAGGGGAGGGAGACGGGACAAAAGACACACTGTGGAAAAGTTAACAGTAACTAATTATTAAATGCAGAGTGGTGTATAAACCCATATAAACACGAGAAGCTCCCAGCAGCCAGGAAGCGTAACTAAGGGAGGGTTCTGAAATATAAAATCTGAGTTTACATCTGGACTTCAGATTTGCTCCACTGTTCACAAAGTGTCAGAGATTATAAGGATCAAAGGTTTTAAAGAAAAATTCATCAGGACAAAGAAACAAACTGAAATCAGTCATTGCAGATTAAATAAAGTGAGTTAACAGCATTACTTGCATGAATGCAGATCTGCAGAACAGGTTCTTTAGGTCAACATTACCAACACGCAATTCTTCTTCAGCATAAAACTTGCCTCACATGCCTTTAGCCCCATGATCGGAAGATTGGGGGTTCGAATCCACTGAACGACTACCCTGAGGTACCCCTGAGCGAGGTGCGATCCCTACACACTGCTCCCCAGGCGCCCGGTGGCTGCCCACTGCTTCACCGAGTGAATGGGTTAAATGCAGAGAGGAATTTCCCCACGGGGATCAATAAAGTATGCATTATTATCATTATTAAACATGACAGTGAATGTCAGCAACAAAGAACAAGCAAGTGTATTTACTTTCAACAATGCGGGGTCTCCAGGTAACTGAAAAAGCACCAACTGTGAATCTTTTGATCTTGTGTTGAATTATGCCAACTCAAACATGTTCAGATTCCTGGTGAAAAACTCAGTACGTTTGATAGAAAAAGATCAGAGACGTCTGATGTTTTGTAGGTTTTAGTCTAAAAATTGAAAAAGAAAAACAGCTAAACCAAGGCTGGGTTGATATTTATATCACGCAGTATGCTTCCAGGATTCACTTTATAATGGTTGGTAAAAATTTTCCAGTTGCCGCCTACACACAGCCCCGAGGAAAATTCATAACTTCACAGACTCTCCTGAGTTATCCAGGTATGTAAGGTTGGCGTCAGTTACAGTGAACACATAAGCAGCTTAGATGAACTTGTTTTATTGAAAGCTTAAGCTAGTGTTATGCTGCACACTGCAGAGGTGAAGCTTTTGAAACCAAAAATCAGCAATGGAAAATCACTCGGTCTATATTTTTCTTTAGTTCTGTTTGCAAAAATGCACTTAAAGAAATGCAAAAGTACTCATTATTCACCCAATGCATCATGCATTGTTTTAGTCTTGCATTATTTAACTGGTAAAAGTGATTGCTGTATGTTAAAGGTCCCCAGTTGTGTTTTCAGACATCATCACACTGTCTGTTTCACAGTCTGCACTGATGCCTAACAGTGCATTTTCTTGCATGACTGTTCAACCCGCCCAAACAAAAACAATTAGAAATTCTGCCTGTGGAACTTGTGACTGACAATAGGTTCTAAAGATAATGATCTTCAGCAGCGCTTTTAGCGAGTGCATGTAATTGTGTAGTGGTGTTTTCAGTTTTAACCAAACTTGGCAGCTTTGTGATCTCCAAAATTGAGCGTTGTTCAGACATTGTTAAGAGAACAAATCATAATGTTTTCCTAACTCAAACCATTTATTTATTGTCTTGCCGCCCCAAACTGCAAGCAAAAAGAAAACACTGACATAATGCATCAACAACATGACATGAAATAAGGGTTTTAAGTCCGGTGTTCTAATGCAGAGTTTGTACCTCTTTTAACTCGTGCAATACACAGAGGATTTATGTCCCCACTTCAGTGTTTTTGTTGCTTTTTTGCAAGCCCTTTGGATACACAGTGGAAGGAATTGTGAGCAGACTGAATGCTGACTGGTCAAAAACACAAAACGGAAAAGGAGCAATCGCAGAGTTCTGGTGGATGTAGTGAGGGGAAAAAACACATCGAAGATCACAAACAGTGGCTACAATCAAGGCTGAAAGGACAACCCTAAGATGTAGTGCAATGGCACAGTGTGGGAGAAATATTATCTCGGATATAGGTCACAATCATTTCTATTTTGAGTGCCACTATATTACAGCACAGTCCTTCTCCGTGTCCAGGCTGACCTGTGCGGTTATTCTGAGACGCTCTGCTCTTTGTTTAGTCAGACAACTGACTTTAGCTTTTGCACACCAAATCAAATGTTTATGTTTTATAACACAATCTCGTCCATCATCACAGAAAGCATCCTCTGCAACTCAAAAATGACTTGGAAAAGAAACCTACAAACAGCATGTGAACACAAGAATCACTGCCAGTAAGAGTGAAAGACTTATTATTCCTCAGAATCTCCACCCTGAATAAGAATGTGTTGCTGTAGTGAAAGCAGATGTAGAGATAACAGCTTTAACACTTGGCTGTGTTCCACCAGGAGGGACTTTTTAAGCTGCTTTGAAAGATTGTGTCAAATTCAGAGATAACAGATACCATCTCATCACTGCTGACAAAAGACTTTCACAAGAACTGGTGTCCTGTAAAATTCAAATTATAACCGTGGGAAAGAAACCACACCGGGTGGGTAATTTAGGATACGATAATAAGAAATCACATCTAAGAGTTTAAGTATTTTGTACAGAGTTTTTATTTAATGTCTTTCAAAATTGACATGGGTTGCTCAGCCATGAAGACAGTAACCCTCTGGGCTGTATGTGACCTTTGACACTAAGTGCTTCTATTAATGGAATGTGGCCTGATCAGGATGACTACAAACATTTACTGGATGGATAAAAATTAATTAGTTGTAGTAATTATCACTTTTTCCCAGACACAGGGTGCCTCATGTCGGGAGACCTTCTGCGTAGATGATTGTTAAAAGTTTTGCACACATTAATCTGAGCGCTTCTCTGTACAGATGTGAGAGAGGATTCAGTTGTGTTAATAAATCCTAAAGTTCAAAGTGAGTTTCAGTAACTTAAAAAGAGTAGTCAGTTTATGCATAATCATTCCGACACACGTTACTTACGTTTCCTGCAGCGTTTCAATGAGGTGATGAACTTTTAAAGCATGATTCAAGATAGAACAACAATTTATTTTACGCAAGCATCTTTAATTTGTGAGCCAGTAGCAGATCTGTGCATCGCTCAGTGGCTGAAAAATACCTCTTGCACTGGAAATTAAGTATAAAGAAGCATGAAATGTAATTACCTGTATTCACTTCAAGTTTTACTTGATTGCAGTTTGTCAACAGATACTCTTCTTGCTCTGCACAATAAGACTGTTGGCACCACCCATGACACTACATTATTGTAGTTGTCAGATCTGCAAGAGAAACACTAAGAAGTAAAAAGAAAAGCATATTGTGTCCCAAGACCTTTAACATAACCTGAACTGTGGACATATGAGAGATTATGTTCCTCTTAGCTGTTCCAACCTTTTGCTGCTTGGTCTTACTTTTTAAATAAACAATCACACTTATGCAGAGGCTAATGTGCCAGACTATTTCTTTTTCTGTCTGCAGTACATTCCTATCATCCTGCTGCCCCAAAATGTTGAAAAAATTATCTGTAAAGTAAAGGATTTTTGTATGATATATGTTTCCACTTCATATCCATAACGTCCCAGCATTTGCCCAACTAGCTGTTGGGAGTTTTGTTGCCAGCTGATGTATGTGAAGAGGAGCTGGGTGTTCCTGAGATAAGACGAGAGCTAATAAAACCCTTCAAGTGTCGTTGTAGGTTGCAGAACATGCCACACTTTAAAGTTTATCTAGGAATCTCTCATAGAAAATCCTGCCGTTGAAGGTAAAATTTACCTTTAGCAACAAACTAGGCAGATGTGCAATGCTCCAGTTATGTGACACCATGGTGTGAGAACACGTTGGCTAATAATGTAGCTCTGTGACAAAGTTCAGCTGTCATGCTCAGTACTCGCTGGCCGCTCCATGAAAGAGTGGATCTTGCCTTGTATTAACAGTTAGGTTAGTGATGTTGGATCACCTATACCAGCTGAGAATTATCGAAACTGGTTTCTTGAACATGACGAGGCACATGGATGTGCAGCACAGAAATCTGCAGAATAAATATGACGGATGGTCTGTGTGGGCAGAAGTCTTTCTTTTTGAAAGCACTTGCACATTTTTGGAGACTTAACGCTTCTCCTGCATTTATTTTGAGTGCAAAAGCTCATCAGTTAAAAATTAAAGTGTTGAACACTGTCACTTCTCATCCTCAGCTCACTACAGCAAAAAGAATGGTGCCACCAAACTTTTGCAACAATCATGCTCAACTATTTCAATCATCAACTCCAGTCAGAGATAACACCACTGCACTCTTATAATCAGGTATGACCTCAGAAAATGTGCGATTTCAGGAATGGTTCAATAACTGCTTGTGTGTTTGGATTTTTGGGGTGGAATATTTCTGAAACGGGATCTTCTGGTCTAAGCTCAGAGGAGTGTTTTCCAGTGAAGAACTGTGAGTTTTGGATAAGAGATATTTTTTGAATACAAGCATGATCAGCAAAGGGAAACTCTCGGAATGGAAATAATCAAAAGAAAAGCACAGTCGGGGTTATTTTTGAATCCTTCTGCACAAAAGTGGACAGGTATTAATGACGAGAAGCATTTGGGGGCTGCTGGAGCAGAACGAGCTGGGTGTGGCGCTGACATGAACAAACAATGAAAACACTGTTGAAGAAACATTCCTGGCCTTGTCCTTTAGTTTCAAGCATAAGGAAAAAGTTGAGCAATATCCTGCAGGACTGTTAACAAAGGGGAGCAAAAAAAGGAGTTCCTTGTCAGATAAGGGAGCAAAGAAAGACAGAAGTGACGTTTGAAATGAGATTTTGATTCTGTAAATACTATAAATAACAATTAAATACTGTGGGCTTTTTAAAAGACAGGCAGTCTAAGAGCTCTCGTCATGCATCTGTACACTTGCATCAGACGCTCAGTTTTCTGAATGATGCTGTCATAATTTTAAGGCTATCAATATTTACAATAGTAAACTGTTTTGTAAGTTCGATCTTTAGGGTTGACCAGATCCGCCGGAGCCGCTGAAAGACCGTACCTGCTTTTACAATTCGACACACAACGTCATGCTCAGCATCTCCATCACTTGCCAGGATGCTGCCCAGCAGCTCCAGCAGTTGCAGTCCTGCCGTAATGGGGTCCTGTATCGTCACCTAACCTGTCCTCATGACCTTTGTCTTGTTTCCACTGATCCGTAAGCCCACTTTGGCTGCCTCTTGCTCCAAGCATGATGTCATATTAGTCATGTTTTTCCGATCGTCACCCAACAAAGCGATGTTGTTTGGCGAAGTTGAGGTCCTTCAGGTATTTTGGTGGATGGCAAGGTATCCCAAAGCCGTCTTGGTCCATGGCACTCCACATAACAAAGTCGATGGCAAGAAGGAAGAGGAAGGGAGAGAGGATACACCCTTGCCTCACACCAGTCTTAGTGTTGAAGAAATCTGTGTAGCCATCCTCTGTAAGGACGCAGCAACTGGATTGAAGGTAGAGAGTTTGAAATATTTTGACTAACTTTTCAGGGATGCCATATGACGGGGCAATGCTCCAGAGGGAATCTCGATGGACACCATCAAATCCCTTTGTGAAATCGACGAAAGTAATCGAGAGACACTGTTGGTATTCCAAACTCTGTTCGATGATGATGATGCACAAGATGAAGATCTGTTCTATGCATGACCAGCCACTGCGAAATCCAGCTTGTTCTTCCCGGAGTTTCTGATCCACCGCCTTATGGAGTCTTTGGAGGAGGACAAAGCTCAACACTTTGCCCAGAACAGAAAGGAGTGTGATTCCTTGCCAGTTGCTGCAGTCTGGCACTCGCATCGATGACTAGCATGAATTGAAAAGGTCCGTTATTTCATTGACGAGGCATTGTCTGCCGTGCTTAAGCATTTCTGCAGAAACCATGTCCAAACCTGGCACTTTGCCATTTTTGAGGAATTTGATAGCAGCTGCTGTTTCCTCAGTGATTATGGCGCCTGTCCTCACGTCTAAGTCGTTGGCTTGGTTGGGCGTGTTGAAGACAAATGAATTATCGAGGGGTACTGATTCAAGGTCTCTTTGAAGTGTCCACTCAACTGGCGTCTCGTTCCAATTTGGCCAGCAGCGGCTTGCCATTTTTGTCTTTGACAGGTACTGCCTGCCCACTCTTCACACCAGTGCACAGACGATGCAATAGAGGGTCTTCGTGTCATTTTTCTTAACTGCTTCTTGCGCTTCATGTCACTTCTGGTCTATCCAGTCTCGCTTGTCCTGTCTACAGCTCCGCTTCACTCTGCGATCTAATTCCATGTAAGCCATTTCAGTGTTTTCATTGTTGGGCATGCTTCCGTTCATCAGTTAGAACCCAGGTCCGTTCCACTTCTCCTCAGCATCTTCTACCTCCACCAGCGCCTCAAGACGATTACGGAGTTCGATCTTAAACTGCTCACCACCTTTCCACCACAAATGGACGTGGTCGCTGTTGCTGTATTTGACTACGCTTCAAACGAAGATGGTACTTTGCGAGGAGCAGGTAATGGTCAGACCCAACATCTGCTCCTTTACATGGCAGCACCATCATGGGGGAGGGGGGGAGGGTGTTCAAACGGATCAGAATCAGGAAGAAAGATGACTGAATGCGACAGGTTTGTTGATGTCAGAGGGGCTGGTGTGATTATTCCAGACACTGCTGATGTACTGGGATTTTTCCACACAGACAGAACAAAGTAACAAATATATTTAGTAGTGACGTATATGTAGAACTCTGTTCACAATAGAGAGAATGACTTTTAGTTGAACAACAGCGACATTGGTCTACGTCTGTAAAAGATTTGCTTTGTTAGTGTCTATACAGTAGTATGTTCATGACAGGACTTCAGGTGTATTCATTTTGGCTCAGGACCATCCAACATGCCCAGATCTGTGTTTTACAATTCAGTAGAAGTGTGTCTTGGTGTTTCGCAAGGTACTGACATTTGCAATTAAGAAACAAAGCTGTACCGGTGTAACAAAAAGCGATTAACATGAAATGATATGTCACATGGCAAACTTGAAAGCTTTATTCTTTACTGGTTTCTATAAAACAGTTACTCATTATACAGCACATGTGAAACATACAACTTTTATGGAGTTATGAAAATGTGTAAGATTATTTTTTTCATCTAATAAATTTAATGTGTCAAAATCTAATTATTTGAGAAAACCTGACATGTAGAGATTTGCGCCACAGGCATTTTTGGTCTAGGTGGCCCACTATGGTCGGTATAGTGGTATGTGTGTTATAGCATTACATTGTGTGTATGTGGTTTTAATTCATTGAAAGTCAAAGTATTGAAACACTGCAATACTTAAAGAGAACCATTTTCATTTTCTGTTAGCCTGTATCCAGGAAAATGTACATCAAACTATAATTCTTAGTATTCAGTATTTTTTTTTTAAAAGCTTTTCTGGAAGTTTTTAATGACATTTTTGCACGAGTTTAACAAGGAATTTGTTCTCTTATGTTTTTTGTTTTTTTTCGTTGCTCTTGGTGTTGCTACTGCTTTATCTTCAGCACTCCTACCGTTACCATTTTCATCCAAAATCTCTTATTTGTGTTTGTTTGTGTTTTCTAAATTCAGTCTGTTCCATCATTCTCCCTTTTCTGGCCATTTGTCTGCAACTCTGCTCCTGCCCACCCTCACCACGCAGTTTGTCCAAATTCTCTCCTTCAGCCACCTGCCTCCTCTGATCCACTATCACTCTACTCATTTTACATATTGACAAAAAAATAAAAATAAATGTTGCCCTCTTCTTTTTACTTTTTAAGATACCAAACCTAACTATGCATTTCATGCACATCTTGCATAAGGTTGCAGTTAAAGTTAGGTGAGGCTATTTTATAACTTTAGTGACTAATTCAAACAAAACATAGTTGTCATTTCTATCTCAACTGTTCCTTCATTGACTCGTTATGCCAGCTTAGTCTCAGCTTGCCCACATGTGTCCCAGTGTGTCAGATGAAATGCTAACTCCTGTTCAAGTCCACAGTCAAAGCCTGTCAGTGTGACCTCTTAAGAATGAATCAGCCTAATTTATATTCATACAAAGCTGTGTTCCCGTATTTAAACCAAAGTTCCTTCTCCATGATGATTTTCACACATCCTTTCTTCAGAGGTGTGTGATCACCACACCCAGGTTTTGCCACGCAACACTGAACATGATGATGATGGTTGATAAGTGTAAAAAAATGCAAATTTGGCACAGGAGAGCAAGTCGCTTTAGCTGCCACAAAATCATGGGCCGGGCTGGTCTTTGGATTATGTGATTAGCTTCGATGTAAAACATGGAGAGGGTCCCGAGAAGGAACTCTAGCTTTGGCAAAATAGAGTCTTAAATGATAGCTCCAATTTTTTAGCTCAGACTGGTGTTTTAAACGAACTAAAATGGAACAAAGCATGTCGTAATTATATTTAATGATGAAGAGTCATTTACTTACACATACTTCAGCACAATATATCATCCTTGGGTCTGCGTCATATATTCCTTGATTGCATAATCTTGATTACACTTAATTAATCGTTACTAAACCCTGTAACTGGAAATGCACCAGGTAGAAAAAAAGTCTTGTATTAAAAATTAAAAACATGTGTGTGACGTTCCCATATAAATCCCCAGGATAAACAGGTTAGTTCGCTGTACTGTGATGGATTGAAAGTAAAGAACAGTGTGTGAGTGGTGCACAGTGGCTGTGGTTTCATGGTCAGAGTTAAGTTACGTCAAGTGCTTAGATTCAGCCTCATATTTATGCAATTGCTATTACTAGGGAGAACACACATGAGGTTTAAGGCCTGGACAAAATGAAAACCTTTTTAGATTGCTGAAAATAAAAAGGTATCACTATAGCCAGGTCCCAATTTTATAATTTCTTCACTCAGCTTTCCAGTCTCCAATATCATTGAAATGCAGCCAGATGCTACTCGTTTTATGCTTTTGCGCGTTTTTCACTTTTTCCTGACACACTTGCATTTATCTCTGTGCACCTGGCCTGCACACCTGCTGTCTTTGGAACATCTGCCCCCTTCTTTCCTTTTGATGGTGTGCCCATCAAAATAAAGTCCCACCCCTGCCTGCATGGATTTTCAACAGGGCTGAAGATTAAGCTCCCACATACCAACAAGCCATTATTAACTGACATACATGAAATGATCTCTTATACAATAATATCCGGCCCGTGAGCCACACGTTTGACACTCCTGCACTAAACTGTTGAAGTTTCGATATTGTAAGTAGATCATTATATTGTTGCTTGAAATTTGTGATTGAAAAAATTGTCCTAAAAAAAGAGAGCGAGAGTTGCATCTTCATTAAATATTCTGAAGTTGCCCCCTCGCAGCTGATTTGGTTGGAGATGGAAGGTACTTTTGATCTGTCGGCATTTCTACCAAAACTCTGTTAAGTGGAAGGTTGCAGGATTTTACCAGGGAATCAATAAACGTGAAATTTCTCTGTCATCCAATTAAAACAAAAAATCTATGCTCATGAAAACTTTTTGCCTATGGTTGGATTTGGTTGATGAGGTGGAGTGGATCATTTGCCAATCAGAAATTTTGCTCCTCCACTCTGCATGTTGGATTTTTCCTCACTCCTGAAATGCTGAAAATTATGCACATCTTTAGAGCAGTTAGTGTTGGAAACATATGTCAATATGTTTACACCTGTAGATAGTATTGCACTTGTAGATTAAGTATTCATAAACACAGTAAATACAGTGCTGAAGCCCTTTTTTCCTTTTTGTGATAATGGAATAGGAACATTTATTTATTCTTAACTCAGAGCTTATGGATAAGAAATTTCCCATTAACACTTTAAATAATATTACACAAATAACTGTAACAGATTAAATGCACAACCGTACACTAAGTACACTCAAGAATTTTCCTTAGAAAGACCTGGCTGCTTTTTTGGCAACATGCTTAGACCCATGCTTTGGATTTAAGTGGAAGCTTGCAGGATTTTGGCAGGTAAACAATAAAAGCGAAATTCATCACGTCTGCAGAGCTGTGAAAAAAAAATCTTTATGAAAACCCAGGGGCCTAGGGCCGCTGTGGTTTGGAAGTTAGAATAAATGGGCCAATTGGAAGTTTGGCAGTTTGCTTCCCAACTCCTCCAGTCTTCATATCAATATATTTTTGGTTAAGATACTGAACCCCTCAATGTTTCCATCGGAGTGTGAGTGTGACCATTAGACAAGATGCTCAGGTATACTGTGAGAAGCAAGCTAGTACAAATGGGTTAAAAAGGGTTAAAGAACAATCTCTCTAAACTATATGATGAAACCAAAAATAACATAGACAAATGGATTAATCTACCAATTTCACTAGCAGGGAGGATAAACATTGTTAGAATGAATATTCTTCCCAAATTCTTATTTTTATTTCAGTGTATCCCTATTGTGATTAATAAAGCCTTTTTTAATAAATTAGACTCCTTAATATCCTATTTCATATGGAACAGAAAGAATCCAAGAATCAAGAAAAGCTACCTGCAGAGACCGACATGTCAGGGAGGGATGGGGTTACCATGCTTCCGTCTGTATTATTGGTCATGTAATGTTCGTTCCATGTCGTTTTGGTTGCGGACTAAGGGGGCCGACTGGACAGCGATGGAGAATGAAAGCTGCTACCCCTCCTCATTAGAAGCTATGATCTATTCAGCTCTCCCTATCCCTAAACATGACTTTAAAAATCCTGTAGTCTCTCATACAATTAAAATCTGGACACAGATAAGGAAACATTTCGGGTGGAAAGAAGCTTCCATACTAACTCCACTCATGAATAACGCATCATTCACACCATCACTTTCAAACATTTCATTTCTCCAATGGAACCACAAGGGGCTGCACTCAATAAAGGATTTATTCATCAACAAGGTTTTTCCCACATTCTGGCAACTGCAAGAAAAATTTGACTTGCACAGTAATGACTTTTTCAAATACTTAGAGATCAGAAGCTTTGTAAGGAAGCTTTTTCCATCTTTTCCAGGTCGGCCCCCAGACTCTGACTTAGATAACTTATTTCAGTTTGATCCACTCAAGAAAGAACTAATAACAAAAATTCACAACGCTTTGTCACAACTGGATGGAACTGTCACACTTGACTATCTGAAAGAGGCCTGGCAGTGTGACCTTGGTACGAGAATTACAGACAATCAATGGGCAAAAGCCCAGGAAAATGTACACTCTTCCTCTGTTTGCATTCGTCATGGACTCTTACAGTTTAAAGTGCTACATAGACTCCATTTATCAAAGTTGAAACTGTCAAAAATGTTCCCCAATGTAAACTCATCCTGCGAAAGATGTAAACAGCAACCTGCTTCACTGGCGCATATGTTTTGGAATTGTCCCAGTATAACAACATATTGGAATAATGTCTTTCATATCTTGTCTAAAATTCTAAAAAAAACACTTAAGCCAGACCTAATCTGTGCTTTATTTGGAGTGAAGCCGGTTGTTGTAGACCTATCAGCCACCCAAAATAATGTGATACGTTTTGTGACGCTGCTGGCACGCCATTTGATTCTACTAAATTGGAAACAAAAGGTGCCTCCTACCACATCAGCGTTAATACAAGATGTATTGAGACACTTGCAGCTGGAAAGAATTAAACTCCTACTAAAGGGGAGGTTGGAGGAATTCCATTCAACCTGGCAACCTTTTATAGATTTCTTCAATACTGTACAGATATAAATGGTCACTGAGCCTCATTGGTAGTTCGATAAATAGCATCCTCTGTCCAACGTTGTTTGTTGTTGCCCTTTTTTTTTTTTTTTTTTCTTTTTTTTTACTTTGTTTAATTTCTATTGTATATATGTAATCATTTATATTTGAATCTTAGTTGCCTTTATGATAAAGAACACTGGAAAACCAAATAAAGAGATTTGAGAAAAAAAAAGGGGTTAAAGAGTGTTGGAGCAGTACATCGAGTGCTCAGAGTAGAAAAGTGCTATATAAATGTCAGTCCATTTATTATGCATTTATTAATAAGCTGTTAAAAATAACACAGACATATTTTTCATGTTTTTTCAAATAGTTGCCTACTCACACATTCACCTGACACAAATCAACACTGGAACTAAACTAGATCTGTCTCTCCCACATTATTTAACTTTATTTACCTCTCATTGTCCTTCGCACGTGTCGGATCCGGACTTTTTTGGTTTGGGTCTTTAAATCCTTGTTTATCTGGAATTCTCTGTCTGTGCATTTTTTATGTTCTCATTTTGTAGTTTTCAGGTTTTGCTTTCTTTTTCCAAACCAATCCAACTTTTTTATATAACACTTTAAAAACAACAAAGTTGACCAAAGTGCTTTCCAATAATAAAACAGAGATAGCAGTTAAAACCATACATTAAGCAGACAAAGAAATAAATTTAAATAACAATAAAATAAATACATAAGTGAAAAAGAAGATAAAAATAAATCAGTATATATATTAAATATTAAAACATGAGTAACTTAGACAATAAGATATACAATGAATAAAATTAACAAAATAAAAAGATTAAGAGTGACCAACAGCTGACTAAAACTTTCACATATATTTTTTAAATTTTCTTATATTTTGGCACCGTTTCAGCCTCTTAGTACCTACTGAGCATTGTGCAAACCTCACAAATATATTCAGTATTCAGCTCTTAGACTGGTTTCTTGAACATGATGGTGAGTTCAAATGGTTTCCACAGTCACCAGATCTCAATCCAGTAGAGCACCTTTGGGCTGTGGTGGATGAGCCATATAAGTACCACACATGTACCAGTCACATCACATTCACATCATATGCTACTGCAAGGTGTTACTAATGAAATGGCCATTGAGTATATATTTTGGTCTGTGACAGAAACTATTGAAAAGGCACATCATAAGAAACATTTGTAGAGTTTTGGTTAAATTCACTGCGCTTTTTCAGATATTTTATTCACTACTTTGTACTTGCTTTGAATCCTTTACGTATATTATGTTGCATGAACAAAGTAAAATTAATCTGTTTTGTAATTTCAGTTACTTGTTCTGATTAATTATGAGTGACATTTTTAATAATTGGGTGTCCTTGGCTCACCAACTTAGTTTCCTGCATATTTGTGTTGATATATCTGTGATTCTTTGCCAATTCAAATGTTAGCAAAGCAAAGCTATTATTATGCAGTGATTTCTCTCTTAGCCTACAGCAGAAATTCTAGTTTGCTCAATTATAATGTCAATCTCTGAGATTTCAAGTCACGCAGAGGGAGTGCTCTCATCTGTAATCTTTGAAGGCCACTTGCATGTTTTTGACACATTGTGTTCTTAAGAAACTTGAGACCACCACACCTGACTTTTGCCACTCGACAACAACAGTGAAAAATGTAAGAATACTCAAAACTTAACTTTAATCTTCATTGTCTGTTTGTTCTTGGTGTGAAAATCCACACGTAGGTGATGGAAACAAATGGCAGTTTCCTTATATACTCATTTGACATTACTTGGTAATTACATGCGAAACTTTGCACACAATGTTCCGTCCGTTTAAAGGATATGCAATATGTTCTCTTGTAGAAGCTAAGCTGTTTGTATTTGGGTTTTATTTTAGATTATAGATATAGTTAAAATATAAACAAGCCAATTTGTCAAATAACTTTGGAGCGTGCATGTAAAAATTGTCAAACAAACCCATTAATTACTTACCCATAACATGTTCTCACATACATCTGTGGAATTTGATTTATCACAAGGTTTTCAGACAGTTTCCACAAACATGTCAGTCATAAGACATTGACGTTATCATTTTTATGTGACTAATGTCTTTGCATCTGGTTTACAACAAACAACAGGTGTTTTCCGTACAGTCTGTTTTGTGACACACTTTTTCTTGTTAGTAAGATAGAAAAGCCAATCACGCCTGTCGGGTTTCTTCTTTCCACACTTGAAAACCTGCCAAACCTGAGGGAAGCTGTAATACAAGGACAAAGCTCAGTGTAATCAGAGGGCATCCGGCTCTGCATGTCACAACCTGGCCAGCTTGATAAGGAAGCTTCGCACCAAGTCCAGTTTACACATTGCAAAAAGTAAAAAATATTGACTAGGAAAGTGAATGAAACCCTTGTGAAGAACCTTCACGACTCTTAAGAATCTGTACAGTCAACAAAGCTTACTTTATCTTATGCATAACTTTAATAAATCTCCTTACCTTTTGTACACTTAGAAAGAATCAATTTGCTCACCCTTATTGTTTTAGAGCACAATAGACATGCTCCGTGGAAGTCTGCAGGAATTCCTGGCATCCTGAGCTCAGTGCAAAGGATCTCCGGCTGTCTCACTCTCACACCCCCAGGCGAGGAGGCTGAACCTCAACAGGGGAGGGGCTTAGCTGGCCCTGCCTTATATCTGACCACTGAGGAGTGAATACCTCTGAGATGCTGGGAGCACTTCAGGGTTGTGGTATCTTTCATACCAGCTGAAGCTGAACGCTCGCCGGTGCAGAGCTGGGATATCATCCAAGCACGTTTGGGTAAGAGCAAGTTTATTTAAAATCTTTTTTTAGTTTGGTTGTGTAAAAATCAGCAGTGTCTTTGTTTTGGTTTTTCTAAAGAAAACAAACTTTTTCCTTGAGTTGCGTTTACATAAAACTGGAACCACATTTAGAAAATTATTTTCTTCAGAGTGAGAAAGTGGAGACTGCATTGGCAAAGTAAAACGAGAGGAAGCAGAACGTATGTCTATCCTGTCCTGTTAGCCAACACCCTCAGATAAAAGGGAATGCGCACATTCCTCACTGATCACCTTTGACTGCCGCTGGTAAAATAAATGTACCCGTATGTCACTAATGAGGCTTTCAACAAGTCTAAACACTGTGCTGACATCACCCTGGGATCTATTTACACAATGACTCCAAGACTTTCCGCAGTTACAGCTACAAAAACTGTTGTGCAACGCCTGAATCAGTGGTACTATATTGCCTCATTCATTCCTAGCCAGTAAGTTGTATTTTATTGCTGGGGTGGCATTAAAAATGCACCACAATGGCTGAAGTGCACATAGGATGTAATTAGGCTTGTTGCTACAAGTGAGAGAAAGTTGTGAGCAATTTGTAGTTCAGTGTCAATCTTAAAACTGCTCTATTGATTCTCCACAAAAGCATGCTAGGTTAGCTGTTTATCAATGCCAACATCTTGTCATCCAGACAGATCCTTGGCTCAACCTAAAGATTTACAGTTAGAATTATCATAACTTGTTCATGTCACATGATTATATATTCCTTAGGAAGTATATAGTCCACTTTCTTACTGAACTGGTACTATTTTATATCAGTTGTTACTTGTGGTTCTTAAGACTTTCCTCATCTAAAATCAAAGTAAATAATTTAACTTTACAAGAAAATACAGAAGTCAGAGCTCACAAAAGTGATTCTTTGTTATGGTACTACTGTATAGTCTAATGTAACTAAATGCTCTTTTAACTTTAGTTCTACATTAGTGAGGCCTCTAATTAGTTCTCCTTAACACCATCACACAGCTGTGAAGTCAATTATGTTTTTTAGCGCTGAGGTTCCAGAGTTGTTTGCTGGACTCTGGTATGTTCAGGGGTGTGTCATGTATGCTGGTGCCAACAATAAAGCCCAGAAACACCTCTGCAAACCAAGTCTGACTAAGATCAACTGTAACTAAGAGTACTAGATAATTCTATTTCCACATTTGCAACAGTGTCACTAAAAATGGAACTTTATGATGAAATACACACGTGGCAGATCATACCTAATAAAGAGGCCTCTGAAAATACACTCAGTTGTGCTTAGAGGTCTTATAAAGACAAAAAAGAAAGCGAAATCTTTTAAAAAGTCATTTATTTTATATCTGCTCTTGCATTGAACGGACAGTGCCTTCCTTCACTGAGGAAAAGGCATTTAGTGGAGAGACCAGTAAACAGTGAAGCTGTGTTTGCAGAGTTAGGTAACTTGTTAACTTTGTGCAGGAAATGTATTTGCCTTTATGATATGACAAGCAAATTCAGATGGTGCCATAAATGTACAGTAAATGCTTGACAGCTTCAAAAACATTCAAATATTTACAAAGTGGGTGACGAACTCAAGATGTAAATTGAGCACTTGCAGGTAGAGATACCGAACTGCCACAGACCTGCTGCTCTTGTACAAATAAAGAGTTCAGCAGACCTCAGATCCACAGCTGTTTGTGTTACTCTGCTTATCTTGGTTACTTGGAGCATCTTTTTGCCACTTTATCAATAACAGCTGTTAAATACACTTCTCAGGTAGAGCAGCTCACACAGCCTAAACCAAACATTTTACCACAGTAAACAAGTGAAAATAATCACATACACAGTGGAGCTTTATCTGTGACTTAACAGTTAACATGTTTCTGAGTAGATTGGCTGAGTTTCAGTTCACACCCTTTTTTTCTGAGCCTTATTGTGTTGACTCCCACAGGTGTTATGACATCATTTGTGACAGTTACCAACCCCCACAAGGCTGAAAGACTGGTTCTCAGAAAATTGTGAAATCACTACATTTTTTTTTTGACACTTTTTATTTGTTTAGGAACATTTTTATGCAACAAGATAAAATAAAAAAAGAAAAAGAAAAAACAGAAACAGTATGAGGTCATGGGAAGCTAACATGCACCTGTACATACATCTGCACATCCACACATACATAGAAATCACTACATTTTTGTATGCAATAGTAATTACTAGCTATGAGAATAATTAACTGAGATTTTTTTGAAAATCTCTTTGTAAAGCTTTTTCAGTACAGTAACATCTCATGTACCACATAAGAATATGCTTAAAGGTTATACATTTGCTTTTATTATTCCCTGTTTTTCAGTTTAGTACCCTAAGTACAAGTGGATGTGTATAAATTTGGGTTATGTTGTAGAATTTGTAAACAAGCTCTTTATAAGTTCTTTAAATGGGGATTCTTTAAATTTAAAAGGGATTAATAAAGTTTTATCTAATCTAATCTCTAATCTAAATAATACTGGACCGGAATGCAAATCGATTCAGTTTTTTAAAACATTTATATATTATTTTACCTTGAAGCTGATATTTTTATGCCATGGTGACTTTAGCTCTTTTGTGACTTTTCTGGCTGACATAAAAAATGAGGGTCTAACAAGCAAACAAAACTCAGCCACAAGTTTATAAAACTTTTAATCTCTACTGGAACCCAAAACAAAGTTCTGCAGATTTAGACTTTGGTGCACAGGATTGCAAGAGATATGAACTCTTGTACTTGCAGTTATTGGTTTTCCTTTGCATGTTGTTGCAAAACAGGGCATCTGGCTGTTCCAGTTTTGACACACCATTATTATTGCCAAACGCAAATGGGGGACGTTCTCACACATTATGTAATTAATAGCTTCTTTTGTTGTTGAATCTGTGCAGGGACATGATGAAATGATAAGAAAAACTATTAGAAAACAAAAAACAAAAGAGAGTATTGATGCATTAGAAACCTGCCCACATGGGTTTATAAGACACATACACACAGACTGTACAGTTAGGCTTTATTTTTATGGGGTGGGTGGGTCAGTCATGGACAGTAGTTGTTTGCAAGCAAGCCATACAGACTTGAATAATTGTCATGGTAACAACTTATAATTAAAGTATTACTAACATAGTAGGAAAAAAAAACATTTTACCTACATCCTGTGGATTGTCTCATATGCAGTCTGCATAGGTCAGTGATGAAATGGTGAGTATTTTACCCATATGTGATTTAGAAAGTTCATGAGAAATGTCATAAACTAATTTCAATATCAAATCATTAACACAAAGTTTAAGATCAAACTTATTACAACCGCCTTATCTTTCCAGGGACGGAGTTTCAAAGCCCTGAGATCGTAAAAACCAGGAAGCCACTGGCGTTGGATCTTGTATTTTGGAACAACAGAGAGCATCCAAGGCTGTCCACGTACTCCTAAGGAAATTGAAAGGTTTGATATTACAGTTGGAAGATAATATATTCCAAAACTTACACTACAATTAATAGAAATAAAACTAATTACCATCTATTTCAATTTCAATTGCTCCAGACTAGTTATTAAGTTATTTAAGCGATTCAGAGTTATGCTGGATACTAATGTGTTAATTTTACCAGACTTCAGTACTATTTGTCATTGCAAACTATTCTACAACCTTCTCTACCTTGCTGGAGTATATTCTCTATCACATTAGTCTCTATTACTAGTGAAAGGTCACTGTTGCATCCAGCATAAAACTCTGCCCAATTAATCTTGTGGTGCTCGCTGCTGTGGCGACCCCTTGTGGCAAGGGAAAAGCTGAAAATAGCTTTACAGTTAGTACATAACAATGTCACTGTCAAACATGTAACGTTAGAAATTGCATTATGGCGCAAAACAGCAGTAGTAAAAGAAATTTTTCGACAAAATGTCTTACTGCATCTAATTTGGTGAACGTCTGAATAATTTGTGTATAAAAAAATAACTGTATAAAAACCTGACAAGTTTTTTTTTTTTAACATACAAATCAATACATGTGTATTTTATAAGCAGTTTAACTGCAGTGTGCCCAAATGTATCTTAGAGCTGTGCTTTACAATTACTTACAATGCATAAAATACCATATACAAAACAAGCTCTGTAACTGTTTATGTGTTAACACAGCCCTTTAGGTCAAGATGGACACCAACCTTAAGGACGGCGGTGTGAAGCAAAATGCCTGCACAAAAGTCCATGAACCTGTGGCTGGTATATTTCTGGAAAAGACAAAGACAAAGATAACCATATATGAAGCCATGAAGAAGCGTATGCTTAAGCCAGGAACAGCACTGGCTCTGCTTGAAGCACAAGCTGCCACAGTAGGTATTGTAGATCCAGTAAGCAACCAAAAGCTTCCTGTAGAGGATGCTGTTAAAAAGGGAATAGTTGGATCAGAGATGAAAGACAAACTCCTTAAAGCAGAAAAAGCCATCACTGGGTATGTAGACCCCTACACCAACCAAATGATATCTGTATTCCAAGCTATGCAAAAAGATTTAGTTCCAAAAGATTATGGATTGAGGCTGCTGGAAGCACAGATAGCCACAAAAGGCCTGTTTGATCCTGTCGATAAGACAAATATTTCAGTTGACTCTGCAATTCAGAAGGGCTACTATGAAAAAGATTTGCTGAAGGACCAAATGTCAGAGCTCAGAGTGTTTTATCATCCAACTTTGCAACAAAATCTTAACTACAGAGGCCTCCAAAAGCAATGCATCGTGGAGCCCGATACAGGCCTGTTGCTTCTTCCTGTCTGCATCACCTTCAAAGGTCTGCGCAAAGGCATTTCCTCCACCGAGCTCCTTGAATCAAAGATCATCGACAAAGAAACATATGATAACCTGCAAAAGGGGAAGACCACAACACAGGACGTGATGTTGATTGAAACAGTGAAAGAATACCTGGAAGGCAAAGGCAGCATTGCAGGCATTGCTATACTCTCAACCAATCAGAGAATGAGCATTTATAAAGCCATGAAGCAAGGCATACTGATGCCTGGGACATCACTTGTTCTCTTGGAGGCACAAGCTGCTACTGGATACATGATTGATCCTGTAGAAAATAAAAAGTACACTGTGGATGAAGCTGTCAAAAGCAAACTTATTGGCCCAGAATATCATGCAAAGCTGCTCTCTGCTGAGCGGGCAGTGACCGGATACAAAGACCCATACACCAGTGAAACTATATCCCTGTTTCAAGCACTCTCAAAAGACCTCATCGTCAAACAACATGGAATCCGCCTACTTGAAGCACAAATTGCTACAGGTGGAATAATTGATCCAATCAACAGTCACAGACTTCCTACAGAAGTGGCCTTTAAGAGAGGTTATTTTGATGAACAAATGAATGCCATATTGGAGGATTCAGGGGATGACACAAAAGGCTTTTTTGATCCAAACACAGAAGAAAATCTAACCTATCTTCAGTTGATGGAAAGGTGTGTCACTGATCCTGCTACTGGACTCTGCCTCCTTCCTTTGCGTGATAAATCAGATGGGCTAAATTTTGATTTCATTGACTACCAAACTAAAACAGCCTTCAAGATGGAGAAAGTGAAAGTGACATATGGCAAATATACAGGAATGACAGTATCTCTGTGGGAACTTCTGATGTCAGAATATTTTGATGAAAACCAGAGGCAAGACATCTTTCGAAAATACAGAGAGGGGAAGATAACTATCAAGATGATCATTTCAACAGTTCTGGAAGTGATAGAAAAGTCAGTGAAAACAACTCAAGTCGTCTTTGAAGGTATCAGAGACACTGTTACAGCCAAGCAGCTTGTGGAAGCAGATATCATTAGTCAGGAGGTCCTAGAGGACCTGAAGAAGGGAAAGAAGTCAGTGAAGGAAGTCATTGAAGATGAAAATGTAAATGTGTACTTAAAAGGTAAAGACAGCATCGCAGGTATTATGCTTCCTGATTCTCAAATCATGACCATCTACCAGGCCAAACAGAAAGGAAAGCTGATGCCAGGAACTGCTCTGATTCTACTGGAGGCACAGGCAGCAACAGGGTTCATTATTGACCCTATTGGAAATAGAAAGTTTTCAGTTGATGATGCTGTCAAAGCAAAGATTGTGGGGCCTGATGTGTGTCAAAAGCTGCAATCGGCAGAGAAAGCGGTTACTGGATACAAAGATCCATACACTGGAGAAATAATTTCTTTGTTCCAAGCAATGCAAAAAGACCTGATCCTAAAAGACCATGGCATTAGGCTCCTGGAGGCCCAAATTGCCACTGGTGGGATCATCGACCCAGTGAACAGCCATCGCATACCTGTCCATGTGGCCTATAAGAAGGGGTACTTTAATGAAGAAATGAATCAGATCCTGGATGATCCAAGTGATGACACCAAGGGATTCTTTGACCCCAACACCCACGAGAACCTGACATACTTGCAGCTCATGGCCAGATGTGTAACAGATCCTAGTACAGGCCTGTGCCTCTTACCTCTCAAAGGCAAGAGCAACAAAATAAAGATAGATGACAACATTAGGGAATTGTTTAAAACAACAATAGTTACTGTAAAGTACGGTAGGTTCAAGGGCAAACGCACAACATTGTGGGATCTTATCAACTCAGAATATCTGTCTGAAGACAAACGACAGGAGTTTTTCAAGCTCTTCAGGTCAAAGAAAATCACAATTCAGCAACTAACTGAGACCATTGTAGAGATCATTGAGAGTAAGGAGATACGACAGCAAGAAGGACTGAAGTTTGAAGGTCTCAGAGGAGAAGTCTCTGCTGTGGATCTTTTGGATCTTAAAATTGTGGATAAAAACACCTACAACAGTTTGATCACTGGAAACATGACAAGCAGTGATGTGATGAAAATGGACAGTGTGAGAGCCTACCTACAAGGAAAAAGCTGTGTAGCTGGGTTGATACTGCAACCTTCAAATAAAAAACTAAGCATTCACGAGGCACAGAGAATTGGCATTCTTGCACCTGGGACTGCCCTTTGCCTCCTTGAAGCACAAGCAGCTACAGGATTTGTTGTTGATCCTCTGAATAACAAAAAACTTACAGTTGAACAAGCTCTCAAAGAAAAGTTGATTAGTCCACAGATGTATGAAAAACTTTTGTCTGCGGAAAGAGCAGTCACTGGTTACAAAGATCCATACACAGGTCAGAAGATCTCGCTCTTCCAAGCGTTGAAAAAAGATCTTATTGTCAACCAGCATGGCATTCGTTTACTTGAGGCCCAGATTGCTACAGGTGGTATCATCGATCCCTTAAAGTGTCTCCACTTACCCCTTGAAGTTGCATACAAGAAGGGATATTTTGATGAAGAACTTAATCAAATCCTAACAGACCCAACTGATGACACAAAGGGCTTTTTTGACCCAAACACAAAAGAAAATCTGACATACATGGAGATGTTGGGGAGATGTGTGAAAGACAAGGAAACTGGACTGTTTCTCCTGCCACTGAATGACACACCAAAAGCTACAGCTACAAAGAAAAAGATATATTCTGACACAGAGATTAAGGAAGAGTTTGAAAAGACAAGTGTCAGCATATCTGTAGGACACTATTCTGGAAAATCGGTTACTCTATGGGACTTGATTCATTCTGGCTACTTTACTGAGGATCAGCGACTTGAACTGATTGAAAAGTACAGAACAAGGCAGATTAGTACCCAGACCATAATCACATTAGTGATTACCACAATAGAAAAACTGGAGAAGACTGAAACTCCCAAAATGATAATGGGTCTGAGAAAGCATGTCACTGCAAAACAACTACTGGATTCTGAAATCATTGATGCAGAAACATTTAAACAGGTGAAAGAAGGAAAACTCAATTTAGAAACAATAGCGCAGAGTGAACCTGTGAGAGGATACCTAAAAGGATCTGGAAGCATTGCTGGAGTGAAGGTTTATCCATCCCAGAAAGTGATGAGCATATATGAAGCAAGAAATGAAGACCTGTTGACACCTGGCATTGCACTTCTACTACTTGAAGCTCAAGCTGCAACAGGATGGATCATTGATCCCCTCAAAAATGAGTTCCATGCTGTGGAAGAGGCTGTAAAAGGAAGACTGATTGGGCCAGATGTACGTGAGCAACTTCTCTCAGCTGAACGAGCTGTCACTGGGTATAAAGATCCATATACAGATGTGACAATATCACTGTTTGAAGCCATGCAAAAAAAGCTGAGAGAAAGAAGCTATGGCCTTCGGATACTTGATGTGCAGATAGCAACAGGAGGAATTATTGACCCAAATCAAAGTCACAGACTGCCAATTCATATTGCTATCAAAAAAGGATGTCTGGATGAAGAAACTCAAAAAATTATGTTGAACCCCACAGATGATGAAAAAGGATTCTTTGACCCAAATACCAAAGAAAAACTGTCATACAGTCCGCTCATGAATAGATGTGAGAAAGATGATAAAACTGGGCTACTTCTCCTACCGCTGCATGAAGAAAAAGCCCGTGTATTTCACACAGATGAGCAAATCGAGCATGCTTTGAAAAACAAAATGATGACCTTGAATGTGGGAAAATTTAAAAACAAGGAGGTCACACTGTGGGAAGTGCTGCTATCTGAATACATATCAGAACAAAAAAGGGAGCAGCTTATACAGCAATACCGGACAGGAGTGACCAAAATTGAGGAGATGATTGAAATACTCACAGTTATAGTCACAGAGGTATCATCCAAGGAAAGAAAGTTCAAAGGACTACGAAAACAAGTCTCAGCCAGTGAATTATTTGAGTCAAAGATCATCTCAAAGGACCTTTTCACCCAAATTATAAAAGGTGAAGTAACAGAAGAAACTGTTGTCAAAATGGAAAATATTCAGAAGTATCTTGGAGCAACAAACTGTATAGCAGGTGTGAGAGTTGAATCAACAAAAAAGATGATGAGCATCTATGAAGCTAAAAGCAAAGGTCTGCTGACTCCAGGTACCTCTCTGGTTCTGCTGGAAGCCCAAGCTGCCACAGGCTTCATCATTGACCCAATCAACAACAAGAAACTTTCTGTAGAAGAAGCTGTGGCTCAAGGAGTGGTTGGGAAGGAGTGGGAAAAAAAACTGATCTCAGCAGAAAGGGCAGTGACAGGATACAAAGATCCGTACACTGGACAAACAATTTCTTTGTTCCAGGCCTTGAAAAAGGATCTCATTGTGAAAGATCATGGAATTCGTCTCCTTGAAGCTCAAATTGCAACTGGAGGCATAATCGATCCAGTCCATAGCCATCGAGTCCCCATACAGGTGGCATATCAGAGAGGTTACTTTGATGAAGAAATGAACCAGATTTTATCTGATGCTGATGATGACACCAAGGGCTTCTTTGACCCCAACACTCAGGAGAACCTCACATATCTCCAGCTGATTGAGAGGTGCGTCAGCGACCCAAATACAGAGCTTAACTTACTGTCTATTGTGAAGAAAGGAGAGTTTTACTTCTTTGTGGATGAGGCAACTAAATGTATTCTGAAGTCTACAACAACAACCCGAGCTGAAGGAAAATACAGAGGTCAAACAGTGTCTCTCTGGGATCTGCTCTATTCCAAATACATCACTGAGGAGAAGCGGAGAGACCTTGTGCAACAGTACAAGGCTGGATCAATCACAATAGAGCGCTTTTTAGAAATCATCCTGACAATCATTGAGCAGCATACACAAGACACAACCTCATCATCTTCTTCAATTGTCATGTCCCAACCACCAGAAACTAAAGTAGATGGTAGCACAACAAAAACTACTGTAACCACAACAATTACAGAAACTAGTGAAGTTGAAAAGTTCCATGGAATCAGAAAAGATGTCTCTGCTACTGAGCTGCTCAAATCCAAAATCATTGATGAGAAACTCTACAAAGACATTAGCGCTGGAAAAGTTACAGTAACAGAAGTAAGTGAAATGGATTCAGTGCGCAAATACCTTGAGGGGACCAACAGCATTGCAGGAGTTTATCTTCAGTCCACCCACGAAACCCTCAGTATCTATGAAGCTAAAAGCAAAGGTCTGCTGACTCCAGGTACATCTCTGGTTCTGCTGGAAGCCCAAGCTGCCACAGGCTTTATCATTGACCCAGTCAACAACAAAAAGCTTTCTGTAGAGGAAGCTGTGGCTCAAGGAGTGGTTGGGAAAGACTGGGAAAAAAAACTGATCTCAGCAGAAAAGGCAGTGACAGGATACAAAGATCCGTACACTGGAAAAACAATTTCTTTGTTCCAGGCCTTGAAAAAAGATCTCATTGTGAAAGATCATGGAATTCGTCTCCTTGAAGCTCAAATTGCAACTGGAGGAATAATTGACCCAGTGCACAGTCACAGAGTGCCTGTACAAGTGGCATATGAAAGAGGTTACTTTGATGAAGAAATGAACCAGATTTTATCGGATCCTGATGATGACACCAAGGGCTTCTTTGACCCCAACACTAAGGAGAACCTCACATACCTCCAGCTGGTTGAGAGGTGTATTACAGATCCCATTACAGGCCTCAGTTTACTTGTCATTGTCAAGAAAGGAGAGTTTTACTTCTTTGTGGATGAGGCAACTAAACGTATTCTGAAGTCTACAACAACAACCCGAGCTGGAGGAAAATACAGAGGAAAAACAGTGTCTCTCTGGGATCTACTCTACTCCAAATATATAATTGAAGAGAAGCGGAGAGACCTTGTGCAACAGTACAAGGCTGGATCAATCACAATAGAGCGCTTTTTAGAAATCATCCTGACAATCATTGAGCAGCATACACAAGACACAACCTCATCATCTTCTTCAATTGTCATGTCCCAACCACCAGAAACTAAAGTAGACAGTAGCACAACAAAAACTACCATCACCACTACAATTACAGAAACTAGTGAAGTTGAAAAGTTCCATGGAATCAGAAAGGATGTCTCTGCTACTGAGCTGCTCAAATCCAAAATCATTGATGAGAAACTCTACAAAGATCTTAGCGCTGGAAAAGTTACAGTAACAGAAGTAAGTGAAATGGATTCAGTGCGCAAATACCTTGAGGGGACCAACAGCATTGCAGGAGTTTATCTTCAGTCCACCAAAAAGATAATGAGTATCTATGAAGCTAAAAGCAAAGGTCTGCTGACTCCAGGTACATCTCTGGTTCTGCTGGAAGCCCAAGCTGCCACAGGCTTTATCATTGACCCAGTCAACAACAAAAAGCTTTCTGTAGAGGAAGCTGTGGCTCAAGGAGTGGTTGGGAAAGAGTGGAAAAACAAACTGATCTCAGCAGAAAGGGCAGTGACAGGATACAAAGATCCGTACACTGGAAAAACAATTTCTTTGTTCCAGGCCTTGAAAAAAGATCTCATTGTGAAAGATCATGGAATTCGTCTCCTTGAAGCTCAAATTGCAACTGGAGGAATAATTGACCCAGTGCACAGTCACAGAGTGCCTGTACAAGTGGCATATGAAAGAGGTTACTTTGATGAAGAAATGAACCAGATTTTATCGGATCCTGATGATGACACCAAGGGCTTCTTTGACCCCAACACTAAGGAGAACCTCACATACCTCCATCTAGTTGAGAGGTGTATTACAGATCCCATTACAGGCCTCAGTTTACTTGTCATTGTCAAGAAAGGAGAGTTTTACTTCTTTGTGGATGAGGCAACTAAACGTATTCTGAAGTCTACAACAACAACCCGAGCTGGAGGAAAATACAGAGGTCAAACAGTGTCTCTCTGGGATCTACTATACTCCAAATACATCACTGAGGAGAAGCGGAGAGACCTTGTGCAACAGTACAAGGCTGGATCAATCACAATAGAGCGCTTTTTAGAAATCATCCTGACAATCATTGAGCAGCATACACAAGACACAACCTCATCATCTTCTTCAATTGTCATGTCCCAACCACCAGAAACTAAAGTAGATGGTAGCACAACAAAAACTACTGTAACCACAACAATTACAGAAACTAGTGAAGTTGAAAAGTTCCATGGAATCAGAAAAGATGTCTCTGCTACTGAGCTGCTCAAATCCAAAATCATTGATGAGAAACTCTACAAAGACATTAGCGCTGGAAAAGTTACAGTAACAGAAGTAAGTGAAATGGATTCAGTGCGCAAATACCTTGAGGGGACCAACAGCATTGCAGGAGTTTATCTTCAGTCCACCCACGAAACCCTCAGTATCTATGAAGCTAAAAGCAAAGGTCTGCTGACTCCAGGTACATCTCTGGTTCTGCTGGAAGCCCAAGCTGCCACAGGCTTTATCATTGACCCAGTCAACAACAAAAAGCTTTCTGTAGAGGAAGCTGTGGCTCAAGGAGTGGTTGGGAAAGACTGGGAAAAAAAACTGATCTCAGCAGAAAAGGCAGTGACAGGATACAAAGATCCGTACACTGGAAAAACAATTTCTTTGTTCCAGGCCTTGAAAAAAGATCTCATTGTGAAAGATCATGGAATTCGTCTCCTTGAAGCTCAAATTGCAACTGGAGGAATAATTGACCCAGTGCACAGTCACAGAGTGCCTGTACAAGTGGCATATGAAAGAGGTTACTTTGATGAAGAAATGAACCAGATTTTATCGGATCCTGATGATGACACCAAGGGCTTCTTTGACCCCAACACTAAGGAGAACCTCACATACCTCCAGCTGGTTGAGAGGTGTATTACAGATCCCATTACAGGCCTCAGTTTACTTGTCATTGTCAAGAAAGGAGAGTTTTACTTCTTTGTGGATGAGGCAACTAAACGTATTCTGAAGTCTACAACAACAACCCGAGCTGGAGGAAAATACAGAGGAAAAACAGTGTCTCTCTGGGATCTACTCTACTCCAAATATATAATTGAAGAGAAGCGGAGAGACCTTGTGCAACAGTACAAGGCTGGATCAATCACAATAGAGCGCTTTTTAGAAATCATCCTGACAATCATTGAGCAGCATACACAAGACACAACCTCATCATCTTCTTCAATTGTCATGTCCCAACCACCAGAAACTAAAGTAGACAGTAGCACAACAAAAACTACCATCACCACTACAATTACAGAAACTAGTGAAGTTGAAAAGTTCCATGGAATCAGAAAGGATGTCTCTGCTACTGAGCTGCTCAAATCCAAAATCATTGATGAGAAACTCTACAAAGATCTTAGCGCTGGAAAAGTTACAGTAACAGAAGTAAGTGAAATGGATTCAGTGCGCAAATACCTTGAGGGGACCAACAGCATTGCAGGAGTTTATCTTCAGTCCACCAAAAAGATAATGAGTATCTATGAAGCTAAAAGCAAAGGTCTGCTGACTCCAGGTACATCTCTGGTTCTGCTGGAAGCCCAAGCTGCCACAGGCTTTATCATTGACCCAGTCAACAACAAAAAGCTTTCTGTAGAGGAAGCTGTGGCTCAAGGAGTGGTTGGGAAAGAGTGGAAAAACAAACTGATCTCAGCAGAAAGGGCAGTGACAGGATACAAAGATCCGTACACTGGAAAAACAATTTCTTTGTTCCAGGCCTTGAAAAAAGATCTCATTGTGAAAGATCATGGAATTCGTCTCCTTGAAGCTCAAATTGCAACTGGAGGAATAATTGACCCAGTGCACAGTCACAGAGTGCCTGTACAAGTGGCATATGAAAGAGGTTACTTTGATGAAGAAATGAACCAGATTTTATCAGATCCTGATGATGACACCAAGGGCTTCTTTGACCCCAACACTAAGGAGAACCTCACATACCTCCATCTAGTTGAGAGGTGTATTACAGATCCCATTACAGGCCTCAGTTTACTTGTCATTGTCAAGAAAGGAGAGTTTTACTTCTTTGTGGATGAGGCAACTAAACGTATTCTGAAGTCTACAACAACAACCCGAGCTGGAGGAAAATACAGAGGTCAAACAGTGTCTCTCTGGGATCTACTATACTCCAAATACATCACTGAGGAGAAGCGGAGAGACCTTGTGCAACAGTACAAGGCTGGATCAATCACAATAGAGCGCTTTTTAGAAATCATCCTGACAATCATTGAGCAGCATACACAAGACACAACCTCATCATCTTCTTCAATTGTCATGTCCCAACCACCAGAAACTAAAGTAGATGGTAGCACAACAAAAACTACTGTAACCACAACAATTACAGAAACTAGTGAAGTTGAAAAGTTCCATGGAATCAGAAAAGATGTCTCTGCTACTGAGCTGCTCAAATCCAAAATCATTGATGAGAAACTCTACAAAGACATTAGCGCTGGAAAAGTTACAGTAACAGAAGTAAGTGAAATGGATTCAGTGCGCAAATACCTTGAGGGGACCAACAGCATTGCAGGAGTTTATCTTCAGTCCACCCACGAAACCCTCAGTATCTATGAAGCTAAAAGCAAAGGTCTGCTGACTCCAGGTACATCTCTGGTTCTGCTGGAAGCCCAAGCTGCCACAGGCTTTATCATTGACCCAGTCAACAACAAAAAGCTTTCTGTAGAGGAAGCTGTGGCTCAAGGAGTGGTTGGGAAAGACTGGGAAAAAAAACTGATCTCAGCAGAAAAGGCAGTGACAGGATACAAAGATCCGTACACTGGAAAAACAATTTCTTTGTTCCAGGCCTTGAAAAAAGATCTCATTGTGAAAGATCATGGAATTCGTCTCCTTGAAGCTCAAATTGCAACTGGAGGAATAATTGACCCAGTGCACAGTCACAGAGTGCCTGTACAAGTGGCATATGAAAGAGGTTACTTTGATGAAGAAATGAACCAGATTTTATCGGATCCTGATGATGACACCAAGGGCTTCTTTGACCCCAACACTCAGGAGAACCTCACATACCTCCAGCTGGTTGAGAGGTGTATTACAGATCCCATTACAGGCCTCAGTTTACTTGTCATTGTCAAGAAAGGAGAGTTTTACTTCTTTGTGGACGAGGCAACTAAACGTATTCTGAAGTCTACAACAACAACCCGAGCTGGAGGAAAATACAGAGGAAAAACAGTGTCTCTCTGGGATCTACTCTACTCCAAATATATAATTGAAGAGAAGCGGAGAGACCTTGTGCAACAGTACAAGGGTGGATCAATCACAATAGAGCGCTTTTTAGAAATCATCCTGACAATCATTGAGCAGCATACACAAGACACAACCTCATCATCTTCTTCAATTGTCATGTCCCAACCACCAGAAACTAAAGTAGACAGTAGCACAACAAAAACTACCATCACCACTACAATTACAGAAACTAGTGAAGTTGAAAAGTTCCATGGAATCAGAAAGGATGTCTCTGCTACTGAGCTGCTCAAATCCAAAATCATTGATGAGAAACTCTACAAAGATCTTAGCGCTGGAAAAGTTACAGTAACAGAAGTAAGTGAAATGGATTCAGTGCGCAAATACCTTGAGGGGACCAACAGCATTGCAGGAGTTTATCTTCAGTCCACCAAAAAGATAATGAGTATCTATGAAGCTAAAAGCAAAGGTCTGCTGACTCCAGGTACATCTCTGGTTCTGCTGGAAGCCCAAGCTGCCACAGGCTTTATCATTGACCCAGTCAACAACAAAAAGCTTTCTGTAGAGGAAGCTGTGGCTCAAGGAGTGGTTGGGAAGGAGTGGAAAAACAAACTGATCTCAGCAGAAAGGGCAGTGACAGGATACAAAGATCCGTACACTGGAAAAACAATTTCTTTGTTCCAGGCCTTGAAAAAAGATCTCATTGTGAAAGATCATGGAATTCGTCTCCTTGAAGCTCAAATTGCAACTGGAGGAATAATTGACCCAGTGCACAGTCACAGAGTGCCTGTACAAGTGGCATATGAAAGAGGTTACTTTGATGAAGAAATGAACCAGATTTTATCGGATCCTGATGATGACACCAAGGGCTTCTTTGACCCCAACACTAAGGAGAACCTCACATACCTCCATCTAGTTGAGAGGTGTATTACAGATCCCATTACAGGCCTCAGTTTACTTGTCATTGTCAAGAAAGGAGAGTTTTACTTCTTTGTGGATGAGGCAACTAAACGTATTCTGAAGTCTACAACAACAACCCGAGCTGGAGGAAAATACAGAGGTCAAACAGTGTCTCTCTGGGATCTACTATACTCCAAATACATCACTGAGGAGAAGCGGAGAGACCTTGTGCAACAGTACAAGGCTGGATCAATCACAATAGAGCGCTTTTTAGAAATCATCCTGACAATCATTGAGCAGCATACACAAGACACAACCTCATCATCTTCTTCAATTGTCATGTCCCAACCACCAGAAACTAAAGTAGACAGTAGCACAACAAAAACTACCATCACCACTACAATTACAGAAACTAGTGAAGTTGAAAAGTTCCATGGAATCAGAAAAGATGTCTCTGCTACTGAGCTGCTCAAATCCAAAATCATTGATGAGAAACTCTACAAAGATCTTAGCGCTGGAAAAGTTACAGTAACAGAAGTAAGTGAAATGGATTCAGTGCGCAAATACCTTGAGGGGACCAACAGCATTGCAGGAGTTTATGTTCAGTCCACCAAAAAGACAATGAGTATCTATGAAGCTAAAAGCAAAGGTCTGCTGACTCCAGGTACATCTCTGGTTCTGCTGGAAGCCCAAGCTGCCACAGGCTTTATCATTGACCCAGTCAACAACAAAAAGCTTTCTGTAGAGGAAGCTGTGGCTCAAGGAGTGGTTGGGAAAGACTGGGAAAAAAAACTGATCTCAGCAGAAAGGGCAGTGACAGGATACAAAGATCCGTACACTGGAAAAACAATTTCTTTGTTCCAGGCCTTGAAAAAAGATCTCATTGTGAAAGATCATGGAATTCGTCTCCTTGAAGCTCAAATTGCAACTGGAGGAATAATTGACCCAGTGCACAGTCACAGAGTGCCTGTACAAGTGGCATATGAAAGAGGTTACTTTGATGAAGAAATGAACCAGATTTTATCGGATCCTGATGATGACACCAAGGGCTTCTTTGACCCCAACACTAAGGAGAACCTCACATACCTCCAGCTGGTTGAGAGGTGTATTACAGATCCCATTACAGGCCTCAGTTTACTTGTCATTGTCAAGAAAGGAGAGTTTTACTTCTTTGTGGATGAGGCAACTAAACGTATTCTGAAGTCTACAACAACAACCCGAGCTGGAGGAAAATACAGAGGAAAAACTGTGACTCTCTGGGATCTACTCTACTCCAAATACATCACTGAGGAGAAGCGGAGAGACCTTGTGCAACAGTACAAGGCTGGATCAATCACAATAGAGCGCTTTTTAGAAATCATCCTGACAATCATTGAGCAGCATACACAAGACACAACCTCATCATCTTCTTCAATTGTCATGTCCCAGCCACCAGAAACTAAAGTAGACAGTAGCACAACAAAAACTACCATCACCACTACAATTACAGAAACTAGTGAAGTTGAAAAGTTCCATGGAATCAGAAAAGATGTCTCTGCTACTGAGCTGCTCAAATCCAAAATCATCGATGAGAAGCTCTACAAAGATCTTAGCGCTGGAAAAGTTACAGTAACAGAAGTAAGTGAAATGGATTCAGTGCGCAAATACCTTGAGGGGACCAACAGCATTGCAGGAGTTTATCTTCAGTCCACCCACGAAACCCTCAGTATCTATGAAGCTAAAAGCAAAGGTCTGCTGACTCCAGGTACATCTCTGGTTCTGCTGGAAGCCCAAGCTGCCACAGGCTTTATCATTGACCCAGTCAACAACAAAAAGCTTTCTGTAGAGGAAGCTGTGGCTCAAGGAGTGGTTGGGAAAGACTGGGAAAAAAAACTGATCTCAGCAGAAAAGGCAGTGACAGGATACAAAGATCCGTACACTGGAAAAACAATTTCTTTGTTCCAGGCCTTGAAAAAAGATCTCATTGTGAAAGATCATGGAATTCGTCTCCTTGAAGCTCAAATTGCAACTGGAGGAATAATTGACCCAGTGCACAGTCACAGAGTGCCTGTACAAGTGGCATATGAAAGAGGTTACTTTGATGAAGAAATGAACCAGATTTTATCGGATCCTGATGATGACACCAAGGGCTTCTTTGACCCCAACACTCAGGAGAACCTCACATACCTCCAGCTGGTTGAGAGGTGTATTACAGATCCCATTACAGGCCTCAGTTTACTTGTCATTGTCAAGAAAGGAGAGTTTTACTTCTTTGTGGACGAGGCAACTAAACGTATTCTGAAGTCTACAACAACAACCCGAGCTGGAGGAAAATACAGAGGAAAAACTGTGACTCTCTGGGATCTACTCTACTCCAAATATATAATTGAAGAGAAGCGGAGAGACCTTGTGCAACAGTACAAGGCTGGATCAATCACAATAGAGCGCTTTTTAGAAATCATCCTGACAATCATTGAGCAGCATACACAAGACACAACCTCATCATCTTCTTCAATTGTCATGTCCCAGCCACCAGAAACTAAAGTAGACAGTAGCACAACAAAAACTACCATCACCACTACAATTACAGAAACTAGTGAAGTTGAAAAGTTCCATGGAATCAGAAAAGATGTCTCTGCTACTGAGCTGCTCAAATCCAAAATCATTGATGAGAAACTCTACAAAGATCTTAGCGCTGGAAAAGTTACAGTAACAGAAGTAAGTGAAATGGATTCAGTGCGCAAATACCTTGAGGGGACCAACAGCATTGCAGGAGTTTATGTTCAGTCCACCAAAAAGACAATGAGTATCTATGAAGCTAAAAGCAAAGGTCTGCTGACTCCTGGTACATCTCTGGTTCTGCTGGAAGCCCAAGCTGCCACAGGCTTTATCATTGACCCAGTCAACAACAAAAAGCTTTCTGTAGAGGAAGCTGTGGCTCAAAGAGTGGTTGGGAAAGAGTGGAAAAACAAACTGATCTCAGCAGAAAAGGCAGTGACAGGATACAAAGATCCGTACACTGGAAAAACAATTTCTTTGTTCCAGGCCTTGAAAAAAGATCTCATTGTGAAAGATCATGGAATTCGTCTCCTTGAAGCTCAAATTGCAACTGGAGGAATAATTGACCCAGTGCACAGTCACAGAGTGCCTGTACAAGTGGCATATGAAAGAGGTTACTTTGATGAAGAAATGAACCAGATTTTATCGGATCCTGATGATGACACCAAGGGCTTCTTTGACCCCAACACTAAGGAGAACCTCACATACCTCCATCTGGTTGAGAAGTGTATTACAGATCCCATTACAGGCCTCAGTTTATTCCCACTACAGAAGTGAACAGCAATTCGCTTCTTTAATAACTGAATATAGCATAGAAAAAAGCTTCTTTCTGAACTAAAAAAAAGATACTTTAGAAGTTGTACTTAACATGTGATGACAATATACTGCAATATTATCATTACTAAAATATGAACCAGGAGATTGATTACAAAAGACCTTTGCCTATTTGCTTTTATTGTACAATTTTGGAAGTGTAATAAATGCATATATGTTTTTTTTTTAAAGAAAAAAACCCATTTATAATTACCAAAGAAAATGGAACAATTGTTTTTATTGTAGAAAGTGGTCACAGAACTGACATACACAATGGAATTAATACATTTTTAATTGAGAGACATAAACCAAAGACTGTGCTTACAACCACTATTGTAACCAAAATTCAGCATTTACATTTAATTTGCACCTAGTAAAGCTGAAAATCCCGGCTTTATATAAATCAATATACATAGTAAAGAGGTCTTAAGTCTCTTTATGTCTTTGCTTTTTAAAATGTTGAATTTTTAATGCTGTTTTTATGGTTTACCATTTTTCATGTTGTTGTGGGACATATGACTCTGTTTCTTTTACACTCATGGAAGTAGTTGAGTCAAGACAGACCCAAGTTTAATTAACCTAAATGGGTAGTGCTGTTTCAAATTTGGGCAAAAATTGAATGTGGGTACATTTAAAATACTTTTTTTGCCCTTGTTTTTGTTTAGTCTGTTATTTGGCCCAATAAACAAGTGAATACTATATTGTGTCTTTTATTATCAAACACTCTCCTTTGACCATGTTTACATTATTGGAAAAATCATATAGGCACTTAGATCCATTCATGTGTTTACATGTATTTGCTATTCTTAAACATGTTGCTACAAGCAAGGTATGAATCCAGTATGACCAGTCCCTTAAGATGACAAATGTACATTTATACTGACAGGACAGCACTCTCTAGTGGAAATAAAGACCAATACAACCCTGATTCTCTTGTGACATGTTAAACATTTATTTTTGATCAAAAAAAAAAATAAATCAGAAATCACATTTAAAAAAAAAAGATACACGCAAATGAATATTTAGTTTTACAAATAAAATGATCTATATACAGTACTAGGTGTCACGCATTGTGTGTTGGTTATTGTCAAAACAAAAAACAAAACCCCCCACCTGACATTAATGCGGTAGTAACAGGTTTGCAAACTACTGCTTCTTGCATTCAAACACAGAAATGTCAATTCCGTACCAACAACAGACAGAAAAAATGTCTATCAAAAAAGTCCTGAGGGCAAAATATTCACATCGATTAGACAATATAACCCACAGCGAGGCCTGCATTAAGATATTCAAGTCTGCCTTGTAAACTTGGTTTCTCATTTCTGGAACCACATGAATGTGAGAGCTATTCCAATTTGTCCAGCAGCTGCCGGATGTCTTCTTGGCCACGATAAATCCTCTTTACACCTCTTGGGAGATAGCGGCAGGATGAAAGGTTGAGGTAGTCTAGAGCAGTCATTTGTCCAATGACTGGCCTGCAAAACAAAGCACAGACGTGAATGGGAACGACTGATTAATTCTCAGTTCTTTTTGGATGCACTTTGTCTAATAAAGAGGTTATTTTGGATTTGCGGCGCTACTGAGGTAAGTACAAAACAACTACCTGAGTGCACGTGGTGTAATTCTGGTCCCACTCAAGTTCAGTGAGCGCAGTGTGTCTGCCTCAGCTTGACAAAGGTAACTCATTGCTAACTCCAAGTCTTCCTCAGTGAAGAGCTGATGTGCAATGTCCAGCTGTTGCAAAGTTCGACTCCATTTTTGGGTCAACGTGTGAAGTCCTTTCTTAAGCGATGACAGCCCAACATGGCTGCTGAAATATTGTCCCCAGAACAAACATTCAAGCTCTGCCAAATACAAGACAGTAAAATAAAGCAGATAAATGTTTGAAATGGTTTTAAAATGTGAAGCCTTCAAATAATTCAGACACATTTTGTGTACAAACTGTACTAAACTGTCCTGACTCCGACTTCCAGGTCATCATAGATTCATTCTGAAAAAGCCAAACTGAGCTGCTCGGTATTGGTGACATAAAGCAAAAAGCATTAATTTCCTGACAAACATACCTAGACAGGGTAAATCTGCAAGACCAGACGCTGTGATTCGAGAACAGCCTCGCAGGTCCAGCACTCGCAGTTTGGGGGAATCGAAGAGAATGTCCCTCAAATCTCTGTCGGTCAAATAGGAAAACGATGTGGTTGCGATACAAAGCTCCTCCAGTAATGGGAAGCCTGATGTTGGGTCGATACCAAAACGCATTCCCTTATGAAGAGGTTGGACGTTCATCATTCGGAAGGTCTGATGGGAAGCAGTACGTAAGCGTCACGGGAGAACAAGTAACCTTTAGCAAAGTGCAAACTCTGCCAGTAGATAAGAAATTACAGCTACTGGCTTTAGTGCTACTTGGGCGTTTCCTTATTTTCTGTCACATACATGCTGCACAGTAGCCAAGTATAAGAGGAATAAGAACTACTTTAGACTGTCAATGAAATAAAGTCATTCTACTAGAGTCCAAGAATAAAAGGTGGAGCAGGAATTGTGAAGAACATGCTCACTTAAATAACTGTTCTGTAGCATTTCAAAAAAAAATTAAAAAAAATCAAATTATATAAAACCAGGGTTCATAACGATAATTTCAAATGCACCTTGTTTTTTCAACCAGCAGTCAAGAACCAAGAGATCCAAAAAGTCTTTGAAAAGCTGGAATTTAAATATTAACAATAAACAATCAATCAACAATTAATAAAACGCCTGCTTTTCTTCATCTTCTTAATTAAGAGTTTAAACTTTAATGTAAAAAAGCTAATGTAGTCACACTAAAACAGAGAAGACCTTTGTTTTACCTTGAGCTTAGGGCATGCCATCTGTAGTGCCTGGATGCAAACAGGAAGTTGGCAGTCTTTACTGTCAAGCTTGGTGTTGACCTCCAGCATCTCCAAATCGGGACAGCATCCCCGCTGGAAAAACAAAAAGCAATGCTATGCATTTATTAAGCTCATTTGTCCAGTAGCACTGACTTTGTGTAGCACGTGTTTCACAAACAAAGAGAGAAAAGTCTTACAGTGATTGCAGCCAGAAGTCTGTCATTCTTTAGTCCATGACTGAACAATATTTGCCTGATCTGGCTCCCATGGTTTTCAAGATACTCAAGGAGTCCTTCAACCTGGAACTACAGCAAAAGCAAGTTATCCTGCAAATTCTCTACATGCAATCATGCCTGGATGAAAAAAGCTCTCCTTATGATATATCACCTATATTAAGTGGATGAAGTTTCTTATGAATAAAAAAAATGATAATCTGCATTGGGAAAATACCCTTAAAGCTCATATAGTTAATATAAGACAAGTAAAAACAGTTGAGATATTTTTCATCATAAATATCTGCTTATCTTGTTTAAAGTGCTTAACATTAAATTCTTGACAAACCCTTAAAGTTACACTTTAAATTTAGAGCAAGCATAGAGAAACTTTCCCTGTACTGTAAAACACTGCACATTCATTGCACTGTGTAACTTCATTACACAGTGAAAGATCTTTGCATGGCTTCTATTAGAAAATCTCTACACAGGTCCACGTACCTCTGAATACTGGAGATTTAAGCTGTGCAGGAAGCGGCTGTGCAGACCGAGGCTGCGGAAGGCCGCCGCTGTCACTCCTGTGCAGTAAGAAAGCTTGAGGGAGCAAAGATCAGGGCAGTACTGCGACACAACCTGATGATGATTTCAAAAAAAGCCACATACTAAGTATTAAATAATACAGATAAACCAAAATTTTAATAAAACATTTATTCCTTTATATATTGTTTTTAAGTGAACTGTAATTTATGTATGAACAGGATCCAAAATGAACAAACACCAGTGTGTGAAGGGGAGTTTCTCAGTTTAAGACTTATTTTGTATTCAGGCTTGTTAAATTTTGCCTGGTCTTGTCAGGCTAGGAAGAAAATATTTGCAACCAGTGTGGTTTTTTTAATGTAATGTAATCAATATGCTGGAAAATCAAAAATACTCTCTGGACAAAAACAATATCCTATTGGGATATGGGGCTTATGGGATCAGATTATATTTAATGATGGACATCTTAGTTCATTTTTCACTACAGGTTGTCATCAATATGTTCACTGTAAAATATAAAAGGGAGTTACTTCAAATTGCCTCCAACAAACACCAGAAATATTCTTTAACTTTACACTCTCTAAGCTTGAGAAGCTGAAACCAACTTATTACCAAGAAAGAAAAATAATCAATGATTATCAAAACAGTTGCCAAGAAAACGTAAGTCTTGACTATTACTGTATTTTTAAAAATACATTAAGAAATGATTTTTATGTTCTTTTCTTTGAACTTGTGTGAGGAGAGCTTGTTTGTGGATTTGTATGTGTATGAATGTACTAATCATTTCAGATGAGAAGATCTTTCAAATAATGTTTAATTCTCGATGACTTACCTCTAATGCATAATCAACGTTCTTTGTCCAGTGACACAGAGAAAAGTCTCGCAGCTGAGAGAATCTAGAAAACAACACAGTTTAGAATTCATTTACATGATTAAGACTTAAGCAAAAAGCTAAATAAAGTACAAACCTGCTGTGTGCCAGCCAGTCCAAAGTGTCCTTAATCTTCTTCTGAGTTTTTGGTAGTTGGCTCCTCCCTGGTGCAATCCAGCAGTGACCGACAGTCACTCTGTGCCACAGGATCGGACTGGAGGCAGCGGCGTTCCACAGACGACAAACTCTCCCCACCCTGCACCGAAAACACCAGGAAGAATTAAACGGTGCGGTGCTTAGGACTGTCACTTGACCTCAAGAAGGTTCTCTGGGTCGGTATGCTGGCTTCCTCACACTGAGTGTCTCTATATGTTAGCCCAGTGACACACTATCGACACTTCCAGAGTGTGCCCTGCCTCTGACCCTATGAATGACAGCTGGGATAGCCTCCAGCCTCATCACAAGTCATCATTTGTGAATTGAATTAAATGGAAGAAGATGGATTCATTGACTTTTACTTCCCAAAGTAGAGCTGAAAAATGCATATCCAACACAGCTTTTTAAATGTGAGTATCTCCTTGTTCTATCATAGTAATGTGAATGCGTTAAACTGTTCAATCGCACAAAACAAACATGTAAAGAAATTTCCTTGAAGGGCGTTTTATCAGTTTTCTTAATGTTTATCCATAAAGTTAAATAACTTACAGTCTTAATAATAATAATAGTAATAATAATAATAAAGGTTATGTAGAGAGATTCAGACTTTAAGTTATGAGATTGATATCCAAGGTATTGAAGTAAGTGAAAGATAATTAACTTGCATGAAATGATTTTGATTAAAATAGTGTATGCAACATTTCAGTCTTAATCTCATAGGTTTAATTACAAATAAATCACATGTACGACACAATACCTGCATAAAAAGGGCACTGCTCCCTCTTGAATGACCACAATCTGAAAAATATTAATTAGCATCTCCTCAGGCAGGCTGTGGCCCCATCTGTGGTCGTCTTCTTCCTGAGTTATAAAGAAATTTGCGACTTTTTCTTCTTTTTCTATAACTGGTTTACTTTCCAGTTTGGGCTTGGCATTGACTGGCTTCTTTTTCTTGACCTGACTGGCTTTCCCTTTTCCTTTTGCCAACTTCTTCTTTTTGCTCCCCTTCTTTTTCTTAAGAGTCCACACTGACCCGTCATACTGGGAGGTGGAACTCGATATAACGAGAAGCATATCTTCCCCTTGATGGACAGTATAACCAGGCCGGGCAGGTCTGGACACTCGAGCCTTTTTGTGCTTCTTTTTTGCTTTGGCATCTGCAGCTCTTTTCAAAGATGCCTTTTTTGGTCTTGCTCCAGCATCTCCTTGAGCTGATGATGCACCTTCCTCTTTTCCCTGATTCTGTGTTGAGGCTTCTGCTTCAGATGCATCCATAGTTGCTGCTATCTTGAGTTTACAGTGAGATTAAATCCAGGAAAACCAGTTATCAGCATGATAGTCTCATAGGTGGTAATGTCTGGAATGAGAAGCAGATCAAGATAAGTCTGTGAGAGTAATCTGATCTCCACTGGGGGTAAAACAAAACACACATAGTGAAGTGAGAAAAGTGGCAACAAAAACAAAACTGTAAAAGTCACGTCTAAATTATGGTTAGATAAAGTGAACGAGGATGTATCAACATGACTTTAAATTGACCTCCCTATTTGCATATTGTAGACTGCACATAAAATATCAGATTGCTTAAGAATTGATTGTTCAGAACTCCCAATATTTAGACACAAAATTCCCACTCAGCTGTACAGATGCAAAACACCCTGCACCAGGTCTGTTTCTGCAAATACGTAATGAGGAGTTTTTATACACAGAACACTTGTAACTATTCACAATAGGTAATCTCACTAAAGTAAAAGTTCGAATAACTACACAGTTGGCATGCTCAGAGTTGAACAGGTTTGTTGATAAAAGTCTTTCTTGACGAGCTTGGGTGTGTCAATAGATGGGGGAAGAGATTTGGTGTGAAAATGTGTTGTTTTCCTCTGCAGAGGATACATTTTTGTGACATACTGCTCCATCTGTAAACTTTACTTAGACTACAGACATCTGTTTTTAAACTAAGACATCTGATGTATTTTGATAACAAAGGGTAAGCAAATTACAGCTGCAGGGTTCAAAATAACTAGTGGCCCACTGGGGCCAGTTTCCATGTATCAATTCACTGGCCAAAAATGAACCGACAAATTAGTATTTTTTTCATGCAGGTAGTATTTGAAAAGTGCGACTAAATAAAGCAGAGCTGTCTGTATGCAGTCTGTTTATTCAGTTTGAAATGATCGTTAAAAAAAGGCAGATTTTATAGCCGAAGGCTAACAGCTGTGATTCCTGCAGGGAAAGAGGGGTAGATAATGTTATACATGACAATTATTTTACAGCTTTAGCTACCATTTACTTGGGAGATGTAACTTTATAAAATATAAGTCTACTATTATTTTATACTACATTATTAAAGATAGAGCTTCCAGTATTGAAAACAATTAAATTGGCTTCTTTGGGTCATTAAAAATATTGTAGAGGCCAGTGAAAGTTTGTTATACAGGCCCGTAAGTCAAAACGTGGTATTGTGAACAGTGAACATTAAGAGGCTTTTTTTCTGATTTTTTAATTAATTCTACACAAGCTGAAATATTCAAAGCCAATATATGATAGTTAAAGCTGGGATAACATATAAATACAAAAATCTACTGTGGTATGACCAAACATCTAGAAAGTTGCTATTTATGTTAGTCACCTTCTTTACCTGCTTCCATCTGCCTCCATCTCACCCTCTCCCTACCATCATCTGTCACACCCACCCTTCTGTATGTCCTCCTTCAATGCATCCATGGATCTCCTCTGCAGTCTTCCTCCTGTCTGGCATTTCCATATTCAGCATCCCTTGTAAAATATATTCACTATCCCTCCGCTGCACATGCCCAAACCATTTTTAGCTTTGCCTATCAAACGTGTTCTCCAAATGACTGTCCCTCTGATATCCATCCTAGTCCCTTCCAAAGAAAATCTTCCAACTCTAACACCTTCAGCTCCAACATCTTCAAACCATAAATCCTAGCAGGTCTCACTACCATCTTGTAAACCTTCCATTTAAGTCTTGCTGCTATGCTTCTGTCACAAATCACCCCATCTCCACCCACTCCATCTTCTTCATCTCTCTTGTGCACTGTCCTTAGGATGATTGACCCCAGGTATTTAAACTAACACTAACTTCACTAACTCTATACCTTGCAACTTCTCTATCACACCAGTCTCCATCTCATTCACAAACGTGGATATGTCTAGCTTCTGCTGACTTTCATTTCTCTTAAGAGCATAGCTCCACCTCTCCAAACTCACTTACACCTTCTACCTACCTTCACTACATCTCACATTGTCCTCTGCAAATATCACAATGATGACCACATCTATAACAATGCCGAGTTGTTACAGCCACATGAAGCCAAGGATCCAATATTGCGCTGCAGAACTGTAATTTATTTAATTTGTCCCTGTTTTCTATTGTTTGGAGTTTCAATGTGGGGTACAGTAACTGCATCCTGAAAGAGGCTAAGGTGGATTTCACTGAATGCATTTGTAGTTTTGTTGTTGTTTTATGTAACGATATGAGCCATATTAACAGAAATTTGTTGCTCACGTTTGCTAACAAGCCGTTTTCCACTTCAAAACTGCGCGCGCATGTTCATTGTTTGCAAACAGAAAACGGCTCTACCGACGACTTTATGTGAAGCACGAGAAATGCCGATCAAACACAATATATTAACATTTTATTATTACTAAGCTCTTACCTACCTAGCCATCGTTTAGAGAGTTAGCTAACGCTACCTGACACCAGTTAACTGAGCTAGTTCCCACAAATCGCCCTGGAGCACAATATGACAAAATACGGCATGGAAATCATTGCGACGGCGGCAGTAAGCATTATCAGAGCCTGTCGATAATTAAACAAATGTTATTAACAGAAATGCTTTTTAAACAATACATTCATAAATTGCTGTTTTACATTACCTGCCGCTAGATCACGAAGACAACTGCAATAAGTGGACCCATAATGCACTTCGCATTGTTGGTATTTTTTTTTAAACAAAAAACTTTATTAAATGTCTTCAAGTAACAAAATATTACCGTCGTTATAACACATTCAGCTGCAATTCCACGCAGACTAAATATAAATATATATTTAAAAAAAAAACTTTAAATCATTTATTTACTTTTAGAGTTGCATTTCCCACAAAACTGAGAGCATTTAAAAAAATCCACCTACTCATTATGAAAAAATAAATAAAAATTTAAAATCATTATTTGCATAGAAACACGCAATTTAACAATAAATATATAAAAGTGCAGTCTTTTCAATGAAAACTAACATCCTATAGGATAACACGTTAACCAACAACACAGTTAAAGTTGAAAATCTGTCGTTCCCAGTTTCTTCTTCTGTGGGGCTTCACGGCCGTTTCGCAGCAATGATTCGTTGAGACCTCGACAAATGCCCGCCTTCTGTAAAACCAGCCAATCGTTGCAGCGCACGGTCTCCACCCCTTCATGGTGTATTCTGAGAGGGAGCGTGTCCCAGGCGCCTGGTATTTTTGTTTCTGGGTAAGAACTTGTACTACTAAATCATAGATTTACAGCGCATACAGTTCAAATTATTTGGGAACGCTACAGAACCCAGCACATCTTTCTGCTCAGGTATTAATCACGGATTATTGCACTTTTGCATGCTTAGTTTTGTGCTAGTAAAGTAGGTGCTAATAGTAGCATGTTGCTCAGAAGGCTAGCATTAGCATGTAGATTTAGTCCAGCATTAGCATTCACTTAGAGATGTAGCTACAATCCTTTTTTTCCGAAAAACCTGCTTATAACGCCATTAAATCACAGGAATAGTCACATATTTCGATGTATTTATACATGTTAGGGATTAATTATGCATGTTTACTGATAATAAAACACACATAGTATCCAATAAGGATTCTTTACATAGCTTAGCCCCTCTCACAAGATAAATTAGTATGTGATATACATGTTCGTCATACAAGTGCACTTAAATATATTATTTCTGCAGAATGTTTAGTTGTTGTTTTGTACTTTTGATCTGCTATGACATGCACCCCTGTAGTATTTAACAGCCATAGATATGGTAATTTTATTTATTCATCTATATTTTGACTAGTTATAATTACAGACCAACTTTTTAGAAATTCACTTTGATAAGTAACATCTATAATTAGATACCCAGAGATCTTTTTTATTTTTCAACATGTTATTAATAACTTTGTCTTTGCATAACTTTAATAGCTAGTCAAAAACTTATAACTGACATGTATTCAAACACCATTGCAGGCATTTATATTTTATATTTTTATTTTATAATTTACATGTTTGTTACCTACTTTAGACTAGTTGTAGTTCTCTTTAATTCAGTTTTAATCAGTTAAAAATAATTATGATGATCACTTAAGTTGCTCCTGAAAACAGTGTTTACTGTAGATCATTAAATGTTATTTGAGAAGTAAAAATTAAACTATGAATATGTCGTTTTGGAATTTTAACTAGTTAGAATATATGTCACACAGTTTTGTAACATTACATTTTTTACTAGTACCAGCTATATTTAGAAAAATGGGTAATGGGTACAACAAATCACTGTAACATATGTAAACATATGTGGAAATGTAATATACAAGGTAAAAACTGAGTTTCTACAATTCTAACAAGTTTGAAAGTCAATGTTTGATAGGACCATCTATATTCTTCAATGCAGCCTTGATTGTTTTAGACATGCTTTATTGTCATTTCTTTAAGAAATCTTCTCCAGGCTTCTTGAAGGGCATTCAAAGGTTTTCTTTGGAAGTTGCTTGCTCTTTGTTCCGTTCTCTGCCAATATCATCCCACACTGCTTCAGTAATGTTGAGGTCAGCCTGTGACTGATAGTGTTCAGTTGTGTGCTTTTCTATCCAGGTGTGCTTTTACTACATTGACAGGGATCATTGTCATGCTGAAAAATGAAGTTGTAGCCAATCAGATGCTTTCCAAATTGTATCGCATTGTGGTAAAAATCTGTGTGCATTCTATCAGTTTTGACAAGATCCAGCTTCCTCAGATTTATTAAAGACACAACGCACACCATGCTGAGATGTACTATATCTCAGCATATATGTTTGGACAACAGCTCTTTTGGAATCACCTTGTTCATCCAAAAATACTATTATATGTCTGTCAGACTGTGCTATCATTGTCATTTTTCATAAGCTCAAACAAACTAAAACTAAATGACAACACATAAGGTTTTGTGACAGGCTGCTAATAAGTAGTCTGATATGCATAAACATGCTGTCATCGCTTCACTTAGGTTTGTTTTTATACTCAAATAATTCAATAATTAAGCTAAATGGCTTGAAAACAAAAATACTCTGAAGGTGGTACAGAAATGGATGAAAATGCTCCCAGTGTCCAAAGAAACACTTTGAAAGAGCTTCAGAAAGCCTGGTAGTGTTGAAAACCACTTTAAAAATTACAGGAAAGTCTGGTTGAGACAACACACAAAGAGATTGGGGGGGGGGGTTGAATCACAGATGAACAAATGAACTGGGCATATGCTTGATAAAATACAGACATATTAGAAATGTAGTTGCTGATATATGCAATTCTTACAAGTGAAAAGTAAACTGTTTCTCTGTGTGAAAATGTAATTTTGTAAAAACAAAGAATTTAATGTGTTTTGTTTGAAAGTCAGATTGTTAGTAATAAGTCTGATTGATTAACTGAAAAGATTCAATTTAGTAACATAAAATTTTATTATAATGAGAATAAGATATAAACAACTTGTTTTCTTTTTTAGGGAATACAGAGTGTCAGTGTTGTTTCTTTGCAGATGCTTAAAGCAAAGTCTCACATTTGTCTGAAAAAACTCAGGCCAAATATTTTCATCTTTATTAGAGTTATGTCAAATTTCAGGTCCATTCTGAAATAATAGTTTTCTGAAAAAAGCATTTTAATGGATGATGGTAGTGGTGTTGAGCCATAGTACCCTAAATATTCGAAGGGCCGTGCTCAAGTAGTTTTCCAGATAGTGAAATTTCAAATTCCCTCTGAAAAGATGAAAACTAATGACAGTAGGGACCTGAAATTTTTAACACTAATGTGATTTTTTTCAGAGAAATTTGACATGGCCTGGATCCAAGACATTTTATGAAAATACAAAACATAAAATAAAACGACATGATGCGATAAGGAAATGGTTGTTACTTGTTGTTTGTGCCATGATGCACTTTTTCTCACTGTGATGTATTAGAACTATTACTCTTTATGGGTTTTAGTAGGGGAAGATAAAAAATGTGCAAGAAAAACGTAAATAATTATTATTAAGATCATAACATTTTGAAATATCAGCTACAGTTTTAACTGTTTAGTTTCAGTCATTCATCTTCATACAAATTTAGGACAAATTTGTCATTGTAAAAGCAGGGAAACGTTCTCGTCCACTGTTATTTTGTTTGGTCTGTCAGATCTTAATCATGCTGATTTGTCATGCATTATCCATCCAGTTTTTGTCTTGAAAGCATCGTCTTCTGTAGACTGAGGACTGAAGAATTTCATCTCTGTCTCTTTTAAAACAGCATACAATGGAGGATGGTCAAGATTTTTCTCTTTGTGGGAAAGCAGCTGTGACTGAAGCCAATCTAAGTAAGTCTGAATGCATTGCAAGTAAACAGCTACTTAGTAAAGCTTGTATTTAAGTCACTTTTGCTGATAAACCTTCACATAGTGACTGTGCCTAATACTAGGGCTGCACGATTAATCGTTAGAAAATCGCGATCTCGATTCATACTTATGTGCGATCTCATTTCCAAATGACAACGATTAAAAAAAAAAAAAAAAGATGACGACGACGATTGTACCTCATTTTGATCCGGGACGTAATCTGTATGAAAACAAGCGCTCACTCTTCCTGCTCAACAAATGACAAGGGCGGAGCCTTATACCACGTGATACAGAAGCTGTGCCGTGTGATGCTAAAATTAGCAGGGAAAAAAACAACGGCGAGCACGTCAGGGATGACGAGAAAGTGACAGGAGAAAATCCGTCCCGGTCAACCACCCAAACATCAATAACGGGAACCTTATACAGCGCTTCCCTATACCCGTCGAACTCCCGCAGGCACAAAGAAATTACAGAGGCTATCACTTATCACCTGACCAAAGATATGGCTCCCATCAACACTGTGCAAAACGAGGGATTTAGGAAAATGATCAACACCCTAGACAAACGCTACACAGTGCTGTCCCGCAACTATTTTTCTATTGTTGCACTACCTGCTCTATACACGCAGCGTCGAGCAACGGTGGAGACGGAATTTCAAGCAGTACAACATTTTGCAGCAACAACAAAACGTGAGACATTTGTTGTTTTTATGTTTATTTATTGTTTTTATGTTCAGTCTCAACTGTTACGAAGTTGATGTGCAGTTAATAAGTGCAATAAATATTTATACTGGAAAAGAAAATCGTGAGAGAATCGTGATCTCAATTCTAAGCCAAAAAATCGTGATTCTCATTTTATGCAAAATCGTGCAGCCCTACCTAATACCAGTTCATTTAAAAAGCCTTACCTCTTCGTAAAGGTTTACATTTCTGATTACTTTGATTTCTATTTTTCAGGAGATGAATACTACTGGAAGCTCGTTGCGGACTTCATTGGTCCTCAATCAGGAGAAGAATTAGAGCTTGAAAAGGGCCCCTGCAAGAACAGATTTATGATCCAAGTAGGACTTTTGAGAGAGGACAATAATTTTCCGTGGATCGCCATTGTGGATTGGCTCAAGAGGATCTTCCCCGCACATCAGTCAGCAGATTTTCGCCGTTTGATTGGAAGAGGCATTGCCACAACACTGAGTCTTGGATATGATGCAAGGCTGGTCTTCCTGGAATCAGATGTCAATTTTAATTTTGTTGGACCAATATGTGATAGCATTGGAGTCGAGCGGCAAGATCTTTTGGAAATGAGAGATTTTTCAGATCGGGCAAAGTCGATCGAAGTCACAAACGGCTTGATTCTTGAACTAAGCAACTTTGTGAGCAGGGAGAAAATTTCCCCAATTGTTCTAGTAAGTTGGCTTAGAAACTTCAACTCACAGTACTGTAAGAATGGCAATGTTCAAAGGGCATATCAAGTCCTCAAAGCCAAAATAAAAAAGTTAAAGGCGTTTTGCTGCAATTCAGAAACAAGAAGTAACAGGAGGAATGCATTGGTTGAAAATATGCTTCAAAGTCCGTTTGAACTGGTTCAGATAAAAGAGCCAAAGCTTATTGTAAAGAAACGCATGAGAAGAGATGAGAGCATATATTATGAAAAAGTTATAATCAAAGAGGAAGACGAGATTTTTGAAATCATGGAAAGTGAGGAGCCTGAGATGGACAGAGATGAAATACGAGGACAAAACGATCATGCTGCTGTACATAGAAATTATGAGGATATGGATGTTTCCAACAGTGGAGACGAAACCTCGGGTAACACAGCAGAGTCTATGACTGTTCTTGACATCGCAATGCTGACTGTCCATAAACTGTCCAGTGTGTACAGTGGGAAAACAGAAGTGTGCAAGCAGGTTTCCCTGGATCTCCTTAAAAATCAGTACGCTCTGACATTCAAAGACAATCCAGCTATGGCAGTGTTTGAGAAGAAGCTCGAGGCAATGCATGAACACATTTCCCTTGTCTCTCCTGTCATGTTTCTAAACTACAATGCCAATTTCCTCGTTGATGTTCACGATGTAGTGGAACAGCACATATTTGACTTTGAAAAGGAGATCATTGAGTCAGCGGGAGAGAAACTAGGCCGTGATAAGCTCCCTAAATTCAAGAACTTTGTCAATTTTCCAGAAAGCGCCACCTCACGGTATATTCACATGGCTTGTGATATCCTGAGCCCTCGCACCCCCGAGAAGAAAAACTACAGGAAGTACTGGGTGGCTTTCTGTGAGGAAAAGAATAATCCCTCCAGACTGGCGGTAAATCACTCAAACAGATTCAACACCTACTTTGAAGCTGCTGCGGGTCTTATCCACCACCACAAAGAGATCGCTCTCTTCTTCTCAGATTTGCTGTCGCTGAACAATGATAAATGCCCGAACATTATTCTGGAGAGTGTTGCCGCAGATGCGAACGACACTGTGATTCAGAGCCTCGTATGTGTTCTGGCAATTGTGTACTGCAAAATCCTCGGTCCTTACTGGCAGCTTCTGAAGAGTGGAGGAGAGTACGCTCTCTACAGCCAGTACTTACTCTATCTCTACCAAAAATTTCTCGATTGGTCCAAAGATCCTTCAACTCTGCTGGAACCAGAGGAGGCTACGGATGTCTTTCTGCAGTACCCACTGCAAGAGAAAACCTTTGACGGAGTGTTTCACTACTGTGGGCAGTGGCACACGAATCGAGATCTGATCAGAGCTTGCTTGAAGAGGACGATAAAGGTGATTGCTTCAGTCACTGAAGAACACCTCAAGGATTTTCTGCCAGGAGGAAAATTTTCCCAAATTCCTTCCACCAATTTGAGCTTGCAGTTGGTCAGTTGCACATTCTCTGTTTTGATGGCGGAGTACCCCTTTGGCCACACATACCCCTACAAGAGGAAAAGGCCTGAGAAGTCAACAAAGTACTCTGTAGATGAGAACTTGTCATCAGGCAGCTCCCAAGAAGACAAATACCAATCTGCTTCATCTGATGAGAGCTCTGACGACTCTGACTTTTCCATTTTGGAAGTTAGAAGGAGGACCTCAAAAGAAACCCGCAGTCCACAGATGAGAAAAGGTTATGCCAGCAAAATAGAAAAGGCAATAAAGGTGTACGAGGAGATAGAGGAGAACATGGACAGGGATTACATAATAGCTCAAGTGAATAGAAACGGAGGGCCATGCAAAACTCAGCAGGATGTCGATAAAATGATGCTGCGTTTCGATGGAAAATCCCGAGCTGAGAAACGGGAGGGGCTGCGCTGCGAGATCGTGTATCAGAAAATGATTCTGAACAACACAAACTCTCACCTGGATATGGTTTTCCACAACAGCACACAAATGGCACTGAAGCTGAAGCTTGCACTTCCGCGCGTAAAGCCTGGCTACTCTATCGTTTTGGCGCCTAGAAGGACCAAAAAGAAGCCGGTGCTCCAGGACACGACGGAAGCTGCGACCGGTCCGAGTCAAAGCAGCAGCGGCACATGAGTGCTTTAACTGTATGATATCTAGAGAAGAGGTCAAGAGGATGAAATCTTATCATGTGACTTCCTCATGTGACTGCATGGCTTCGGACTAAGCAAAAACACACTTATCACATAATGTATTATTTTGTACATGCCATTAGTTGGAAAGACTGGATATTTTTATAAGTTTTTTTTTTTTTTTTGCGATAATGTCGATGAGTTTGTAACTAATCCTTACATAAAAGATGTGAAATTGACCACTGTCAAATTATTTTACTTAATTTATCAACCAAACGACAAAATGTCTGGATGTTGTTGTTGGTGACCTCGTGTTTGTCAGATCTGAAGGGCATTTGTGTTTGTATCACAAGCCTCAGTGTGAGTGAGTTAATCAGCGACAGTTAGTCGTGTCAAGTTGAGCTGAGTTAATCATGTCAACGAGTTCATGATCATAAACTCTTGCGCCGCCTTGTCCTTTAACCCTTGTGTATTGTTTGGGTCTGCTGGATCCATTTTCTGAATTCACTATAAAGAAAATCATTGTGTTTATTGTTTTAACCTTAAACTCAGAACACAAAACAACATAAAGGGTTAAATAAATCTAAATTATTTAAAGCTAAATAAACACCACACAAAGGTAAAAAACAAAAATAGGGTGGCAGTGGGATTGCTGTATCGAAAGTCATAGTATTGGGATCTTCTCTCTTTTTTTTTTTAATTATTAAAATGCTAGAGAAGAGCAGCAAAGCCCATTGTTTGGCTGAAATGAATCTAATTAGCTGTTAAAGTAGAGGGCGATAGTGTCGCAATTTAAGCAACAATCAGTGTTAACTTCCCACAAAAACAAAAAAACAAGCAACCCCCCCCCCCCCCCCCCTTTAATTATTTTAAAGGTAACAGTTGTTTACAATGAGCCGTCTGTGAGTTGCCCGCTGGATCGCAAACGAGAGAACTCCAAGGCAGATGGTGCCTTCACGGTTGTCGGAATGTCTAGAATTCCTTATCGAGTATGAAAACGCTCCAACAGAGTTAATGTCCAAACGTGTTATATTATACGCTGCTTTAAAAAATTTGGAGCTTGTATGTGTCAGAGAACCACTGTAAGAATAGGGAAAACCCGCGGTGCTGTAGGAAATGGCAGCATACCAGAGAGCGGTAATTAAAAATGACTTGGAGGTCATAAACCACCTTTACAATTCACGATACAACTTTGCAGCGAACCTAGTGTGGAATGTGTGCTTTGCTTAAGTAGAAAAAATGCAAAATTGAAGCACATAAAAGCCGAAATAAAAAAATTGAAACCGATTATTAAAGTTCCGAACAGTTTCGAAGGCAGCCGAAGCGTAAGCGTAAGCGTCCTCTGTTTCGAGTCCCTGATAGGGAGGTATGGAGGAACACGCTGGACACAAGCTGAGGCAAGCGTTTTATTAGCGTTTCTCTGTTGAATTAGCCGGACTAAGCGCGACCATGTCCGGTGGGTGGTGGAGCAGTGCCGCGGTGAGCCACGGGCTCATGGCTCTGTTCGCCATGGGTTCCTGGATTTCTGTCAACAGTCTGTGGGTCGAGCTCCCGGTGATTGTCGGCGTGCTGCCCGAAGGTAGGTTGTAGGAAGCTCCAACAACCCCACGCTTCCCCGCTTTGACCTTTCCCCTACTAATCCATAGCGTGTATCACAGTGTTTCCACATTATTTGAGTTCATTGGTTTTATTATATAGGCTCTGGAGGCGGTGGTGGACAATAACAGCTAGCTCCACCTTATTGTTACATTATCAGTCTATGCATTCAAAATTGGTTAGGTGTAGCGTTCAAATGTAGTTGTGTTTTCGAGTTTTTTAAGAGATGGCGCTCTTACTTAGTTCCTGAGCTGTTGTTAATGTGCAGGTTTAGACTTTACATACTAAACTGCTAAACCTGTCATCATTATCTGCAGTATAGTTTATAGGCTGTTATATCCGATGTTATGTAGTTATAACTCCTGCATTAACACTGAAATGCTTCAGTGTTATATATTTACAATATTATTTCTGAAGCCCAACATTTACTCCATGGTCTCTATAATTTCATTTGTTTTGGAACTTTTCACCACCAAAATTGAAAATTAACTATAACAGATGATACCAGTTTACATTTTAACTATGTTTTAAGCAAATTGCTTCTTTATACCTTTGTCGTAAATGATAAAATAATGATAGACTGAAAGGTAACCTTTATTATTCCATTGTTTTTCTATAGCCACGCTGTACATATTTAGATGTTTGTTTACTTATTACTTCAATTTTGCATACTTTACTATTTTTCCACATTGCCTGGTGCAAACCAAATGCTTCCTATAGATTTACTCATTTACCTATGTACACTCAGTGGTTACTTTGTTAGGTACACCTGTTCAGCTGTCAGTCACGTAGCAACAACTCATTGGATTCAGGTATGTAAACATGGCAAAAATGATGTTGAAGTTCAAACTGAGAATCACAATGGAAGGAAAAAAGATGATTTAAGTGCCTTTGTTGGTGTCACTGAATTGAAACTGCTTATCTACTGGAAGTTTCCCCATGAACATCTCTGGAGTTTCCAGAAAATTATTTAAAAGTGAAAAGCTGTCCACTGTGTAGCTCAGCAGCTGCACAAACTTGAAACCTTAGCAGCCAAAACAACATTGGATCACAGTCCTGTTGTCTAAGAACAGGAAACTTAGTCTACAGTTCACACAGGCTAAAAAAAAACCCCAAAACTGGACAGCAGAAGATTGGAAAATGTTTCTTCATCTGATGAGTCTCAATTTCTGCTGCAAAATTTAGATGACAGGGTCTCAATTAGGCGTAAAAACATGAAAGCATGGATCCATTCTGCCTTGCATCAATGAGGCTGCTGGTGTAATAAGGTTAGGGATATTTACTTGGCAAAGTTTGGGTCTCTTAGTACCAACTGAGAATCATTTAAATGCCACAGTCTGAGTACTGCTGCTCACCGTGTCCATCACTTTAGGACCACAGTCTACCCATCTTCTGATGAGTCATGTGTCATGTCACAGTGCTCAAATAATCTCAAACTGGTTACTTGAACATGACAGTGAGTTCACTGTACACTAATGGCCTCCAGTCACCAGATCCCAGTGCAATAGAGTTCATCTGGGATGTGGTGGAGATTCTCATCGTGGATGTGCAGCTGACAAATCTGCATTATCTGTGTGATCCTATCATGTCAATATGGACCAAAACTCTGAGAAATGTTTCCAGCATGCATGAATTCTAAGGGCGGTAAGGGATCCAACCCAGTACTTGCATGGTGTACCAATTGAAGTGATTGGTGAATGTATAATATCAGTATAATAGCCCAACGATATACTGTCAGAATTAAGTGCTTCATCATGGGATGATATTTATGAGAAAACTTCAGTGGGTTCATCACATATTTGTAGGGGTGTTATGACCCAGTCATGATCAAGAGACCAGGTGTATGTTTGTTTTAGTTTTTAAGCTATTTTTTTAAATTATTCATCCACTCAAAGTCAAAACTGAGGTATGAACATAACCGTGGTTTTCAATAAATGTTACACAGCTGCATGTTAGATATAACTAAACTTTATTACAGGCTAAGTGTCATCTTGATCTAAAACTCAAATCTACAACTAAAATTTTCACTAAATGCATTCCTCTGTTTGACACATATTAGGGCCAATCTGAGAAAACACACAAAAAAACACAAACTAAAAATTTCCTGTGTTGCAGTTTATGTTTGAAAATGGCTAATATTCTGTCAGACTGGCTCATATCCAGCTTACTTACACTTTCACTGGTCAGAGGTTTCTTGCTTATATCCATTTAATGTCTTTGTGGTTATCCAAAGGATAAGAGTTTACTGCCTGATGAGGGCAGCAAACTCACAATATTGAACTTACTGTGAACTCAGGGAGTAGGTCGCAGCATCACTCTATAACAAAATAACTCTTGATGCAATAAAAACAGATTAGCATCGTTTAATAGAAACATACATGCACAAAATTGTTTTGGAAAAGCACCTTAAGATCAGCAGAATAATGTGGTATCCTTATTTTTTTTAAAAAGAACACAAATATGAATTCGAAAGAATCAAAACACATTTATTAAACAAAATTGTAAAAATGTGTTCTTATTGAGATCTTATTACTTTAACTTGTTTGTTTTGCTTCTCTTTTAGGCTGGAACCTGCCTGCTTACCTCTCAGTGCTTATAGCATTTGGGAACCTGGGACCAATAGCAGTGACCATCACACACCACTGTGCGCCTGGGCGCTTAAACGAACGCCTCGCCATCCACTGCATCCAGATACTGGCAGTGGTGGCGTCCGCTTTTCTGGCCGTCTTCTGGTGCCACACTGTCATGGTGGCAGGAGAGCAGAGATCCGTACCGTTCCTGGTCTTGACTTTCGTGTTATCGATTGTTTGCTGTACGTCCAACGTGACCTTTCTGCCTTTCATGTTCCGGTACCCACCTCAGTATATCCGTACTTTCTTCATTGGTCAGGGTTTCAGCGCCTTGTTCCCTTGTATTGTGGCGTTGGGACAAGGTGTTGGCAAGCTGGAGTGTAAAACTGTGAACGGCACAGTGCAACCAGAGTATTTGAAAGAGAACTTTCCCGCCCAGAATTTCTTCTGGTTCTTGTTTGTGATGCTCTCAATCTCTGCTCTGAGTTTCCTGGCTTTGACGCGAAGACCGTCAGAGTCAACGCAGGGTTCACAGCCACCGCCACCGCAGGAGTCTGACAGTGGTGCAGCAGCAAAGGATGAAGAAGAGACGCACCGGCTGTACAACGGAGGGACGCCAGTGTCTGAGGAGCAGGTGCAGGTGCGGGTGGAGGAGCAGCCACCGGCTCAGACATTTTGGACACCACGAAACATCTTCCTGCTTGTGCTGCTCGCCATCTCCAACGCCCTCACCAATGGAGTCCTCCCATCTGTGCAGAGCTTCTCCTGCCTGCCCTATGGCACCATGACCTTCCACCTCTCTGTGGTCCTTGGAAACATAGCGAATCCCGTAGCGTGTTTTCTGGCCATGTTCGTTGTCCTCAGGTGAGAACATAGAAATAAAGACTTATTTGTGAGATTTCATTGTTATATTTGGACTTCTTCTCATGAAAACTTGTCTTTTCCAGATCCTCTACACCTCTGGGATTTTTGGCTTTGGTGGGTGGTGTATTTGCTGCTTATCTCATGGCGTTAGCGGCCCTCAGCCCCTGCCCGCCGCTCCTAGGAAGCCATGCTGGTGTGGCTTTAGTGGTGAGTGGGTTCATATATTTCTGGGCTGGGGTGTTACATCCCGTCAAGGAGGCTGAGACACATCCTGAAAATGTCGTACGCAGCCACAAAAACAACTTTGAACAAAGAGTAGATGTTGTGTTTATTATTTCAGCAGAAATAATCTGGTCTGTAAGCCAAGGCCAGAAATAACAAGCAAACAAAGCTGTTTATAGAGGCAACAAATGTTGGATGGGTGATGGGGAAGGGAATGATCCTCTGGAAGTGGTGGCCATCTTAGCTCCTTACGTAGCCTGTGGTTCTCAGTTAGGAGCTGTAAACATGAGCAATTTGATTTATTTATTTAAACAAATAAATGAATCAAAATTACTATTTTTAAGCTTAATGTTTAAATAAAATTAGTTAACATCTATAGTATAACAACAATGGATACATTTCTAAATGGGCATGATAAATAAAAATAAAGCTGATTTTATATAAAGAAAGAAAACGAATTCCCAAATTTAAACTAGTAATTTTAGGGAATCTCATTAAGCCCTTCCTGGTTCGACCCTCAAAGGGATTTGTGTCTCCTCCCTGAGGATCTTTTCGCTTTTAGGTGAATGTACAATGCGCCAAATCAGAGCAAACTAGGAACTAGAAATTTTAAGGTTAAAGAGTGCCTTCATAGAGCCTTTGATTATGCAGGTCTGCAAAAAAAAAAATTCAGCTTCATGGGATATTTTTGTTAAATTTTATGTTTGTTATGCTGCTGAATCCAAAAATGATTTCCACTTCCCTCTATCATGTACAGTTTTGCAAAACATGAGGAGTTTACATTAAAAAAAAGCACAACAGCGATGAAAAAAAAATCAATATTTTATTAAAATGAACCATGCATACTTTTTCTGAGATTTCTTACCTTTCACTATGAACAAAATAAACCTGTTGGGATGTGATCATCTGAGCTCCTCACACCGCCAAACCCACCCTACCCTCCCCCTCAATTCCTCACATTTTCTATTTGTATTTCTCTCGAGTCTCACGCTTAGAAATATTAAATTACTGTAAGAAATCATTATTGGATATGTTTTTCTGACTCAAGTATAAGACACCAGATTTCAGTTTGAAAAGGGAAATTGTACACGTACCGGTAATTAAACTAAAAAACTGACGTGATGGAATTTTAAAGAGATTTTTCACGGTTTCAGTGAAAATCTATAAGAAACAGTCAACATATCCTATGCAGTTTTTTGGTTGCAGACCTGCATTATTTAGTACTGGATGATCAGTTGTCTTTGTGTTTAAGAATCAAAAATCCCAAGAGATTTTTTTTCACTTCATATTTAACATTTCTGCATGTTTTTATTTATTTAAACATTTTTCCTATATATAGTCATCACATTTTTTGCTGTGATGCATCTTGTATAAAAATTGTTTTAAATTTTACCCCTGAACTTGTACTGAATACTTTTCTGACCTTTAATAATCATGATTAAGAAGTCTACTAATGACAGCTTCCTGAGAATAATAGCCCATCTTTATAGTGAGCTTTAAATATAGCCTGCTAGCTGTGTTAGTGTCATAAAACCTCACAATCAGTGAAATCTTGTTGCTTGCTCAGTAACGATACCTGGAGCAGGTTGCGATATGCCGATCGGTGATTATAGGAGTGTAAATTACACTCACGCGCACCCAGTTCCTCAGTCAGTGTACTTTATGAAGCAAAACAGTACATTGGTATAACTTTACCTCTGAAAATGAATCCAAATGCCTTCATAAGCAGTGAGAATTGTAGACAGGAGTCCACATGAGTTACAACAGATCTTTAGAGGCCCACACTCCTTCAGTCTCATCACATTTTCTTCTGTTTTTAAATAATATCCTTCACTGATTTCACCTGCCCATTTGTGCCCCCTACAGGTCATCTCCTGGATTTTTTTCACTGGTGCCTTTTCCTATCTGAAGGTGGTGATTGGTACGTTGCTTCACGAGGCGGGTCACGCCGCCCTGCTGTGGTGCGGCATCTCCATCCAAGCCGGCTCTCTTATCGGAGCTCTCGTCATGTTTCCTCTGGTCAACATCTACAACGTGTTTACCAGAGGCCAAGAATGTGTCCAAGAATGCAGTTAGCAGGAGTGAGATGAGTGCAGTTTTTCTGTAAGCACACACGCCTCTCGTTCCTGCCCCATGGGAAATGGCCAAATGAATTCTGTTTTTGTGGTTCCTGAGAGATGTATTGTGTATTTCTTGCAGCTACTTCTTCTTGAGGATCATGTCTCACATGAGGCAGCCTCTCCTGATTCAGAGGTCTCAAGTCTGTGGAAGTAAAAACATTCCCAAATAATGGGAGCATTGTGTTGCAGGATTGGCCATGGGGGATGTAAAATGCATATGATGCTGTAAAACCTTTAAAGTGCTTTGTGCTTTTTATAATGAACCTTTGTAGGTCAGGTTGTTTATCGCAGCAGAGGAGCTGCTGATGGACTTTTCCCATCTCAGCTATCACGTGAAAGGTTATTTGCACTCAGACACAACAGCTAACTTGTTCGTCCTCATGTACTGATGCTGAACCGAATGATTCACTAACTACATTCTTTCAATGTAGAAAGGCAGCATTAATGTTTTATTTTATATTCAGATGTGTTGCTACCTCCTTTTTATGCCAGGAATAGATTTTTTTAAAACAGCTTATGATTTTCTGTTAAGCTCCTCATGAAAATGGTAGAATTTATAACGAAGTAACTTTTTGCAGTCAGATCCATTCAGTTCTTGATCTCTCGGCTGAACTGGGAACACCTTGGTGTTCTCCTGGGCAAGATGGAGGCGGCAGCTGGGGAGAGGGAGGTCTGGGCTTCTCTGCTTAGGCTGCTGCCTCTGCAACCTGGCCCTGGATAAGCGGAAGAAATGGATGGATGGAAAGTTTTCTTTAGATTTAAGTTTACTTGACATTTGGGATGTTATCTTAAGGGAACGATACATGCCTGACAGTCACTAATCAGTGAACAAGGAATTTTATTTCTAAGTCCTTAAAGTAATGATTTTGCGTCTTTGATATGCAGTTAATGTAATTTTACTAACCATGCTGCTACCCAGCATCAGCTTTATTAAACTCTTCTGTTTACACAGGAAGAACATCTGTTAAGCTGCCTTGAGGATTTCGATGTAATACTGGGCTTTTTGTTTTATTACCAATGAAATGTTATTTGGTAATTTCAAATGGATTGAATTTTGCATTTATGTAATTCATGGATTTTGTTTTATTTTGTTTTTTTCTTCTTTTTACGTTGTCTTGTATAACAATGTTATGAATAAAACTGTTCATGGGTAAAACTGCTCTTTGTTGTTTTAAAATATCAGTATTGAGGATAGTTTGGTTTTTGCGTTTTGTATTTTTGAGCTTGCAGTTTGTTCTGGAAAGAGTTTTTTTTTTTAAACATAAGTCATCTACACTCATATGTCATGAATGAGTCAACTTTTAAAATGTTAAATGTCTTTGTGCCATATATAAACATCATTTCTAAAATAATTTGCACATCTGGCATAGTTGTAGAGACAGTAGCTAACATTAGGCTTCAGTCACACAGGATTTGAGACAATCACCAGTTGCCAAGGGAAAAATGTGTGTGAAAAAGGTGTGTAACCTCTTTGGCTGCTACAGATTTGCAGCGCTCGCCTGTGGAAGCCGCCATCCTGTCCGCAGATACTTGCAGAACAGTAGTGAAAACAGACAGTACAGACTGTAAAGTAGAACACTGGAAAACTGCAATGAAAGATTTATTTTAACAATGTAAGAATACTAAAGTGACTTGAAATTTATTTCCATATTTTATAGGCACACAGCTGATGGCTTTGAGCTTTTATCCACATTCACTTTGCCAAATAAAGAAAGTACGTTGGTCAAATTCAGTAAATCAGGTGTCCAGTTATACAATGTTGCATTTTGCTCCTTTGGTCAGTAAACTGCTGCAGTGGTGTGGAGGGATTATCCCTTTTCCCCACCAGGTCTGGACATACAACATCCATCCAATTCACGAACCTGTCACGCACTTAATTCACACGCAGCTTCTAACTATCGTCTGACCATCTTTAATAATTTATCTAATTCTACTCCTGTTGACGCCACCACCAGCTGCTTGGGAAAAATTAGAACGGTAACAATACTAACCACTGAAATGATTTCATTTCAAAATGTGAAATAAACCTGAAGCTACTAAAAAAAGCCAGATTGTGGTTTTTACAGCTGAAGGATGAGAGGTTGGTGTGTGCAAATGTAAAGCCGTTCCTTTAAAGCAGGGTTTAAAGGTTCCCTTCTCATCCTCCAGTGCTTTATAATGCATGACTTGTAGATAAATGAAATGAGTGTACAGTAGAGTGCATTCTTCCCTTGCTTTTGCCAAAGACCACATAAAGTGTTGCCATGGGCCAACTTTTTCTCGTGCGCCCCACTTTGAGAACCCTGGCTTTACATTAATGTAAGAAAATCAGCTGATGAATAAAATTAGCAAGTTACAGCACTTGTTTTTCATGCAGTTTTTGTAACTCAGCCACGTAAACACCCATTTCCCCCTCTGCTCCCATGATCCCCTTAAGCAGAATTAATGGATTCTGTAGATTCTTGAGTGCCGACTCAACGATTCCTTCAAGGCAAAAGAAACAGTTGCTGTGACTTGAAATCCTAACATGTGATGATGCAAAAGCCCTGAGAGTGAAGATATGTAAAGTTAGGACAATGATCAGTTAACCCAACGTGTGTCATGGTTGGTTACATGCTCGCACACCCACTCGCCCCAAGCAGGATTTAATCCTTTGGCACACACACACGCACACACACAGTTTATTGAGCAGGACTTTGGCTTCTCCTTTCCTTTGTGTCTGCAGATTTTTTCAAACAACTCCACCAAACTGAATGTGAGTATCTGCAGCGATGCATATTCTGAGTTTAACGATGAAAGTATTTAAAAATTGTAAAAAAAAGTTTGTTTTTTTCATTATGCTCATAGCCATTTATTCAGAATAGTTTATTTTGAGACTATTTGACTTTTTTTTATAATAATAATAATGTGTTCATAAGGTAAAGGAACAAATTCAGGGACTTGGAGAACTGTCTTTTGTAGCACTGGTTTCAAACTATTATTTTACAGTTTCTTTGATCAGTGTCTCCACTGCATGAAGTTTCTATTTAAATAAACAATGCACTGATCAGATGTTTTCTCAGGTTATGTAATAGATCACAGTGCGGTAGGTGGTCGTGTTTTGTTTGCTGTATGTTTCATATCTGACGCAGATTGAAGCCAGACTATTTAAACATCTTCTTATACGCTGCACTTTGCATGTAACTTGTTCCATCTCACAGAAGTGACTGTCTGAATAAAACAATGAAAAGATAAGCTCCTTAAAATAGGAGTAAACATTAGCCCAGTAGTTAAGTGCTGGACCTTTACTGGGATGCTTCATGATGGTGACACATTATCAGATCTGGGATCTTAAGGTTTTATTCAGTTTAATTATTTCCAGTTCTTTGCAGATGGAATGACACAGCTAAGCCAATAAAGTATTTTCTCCATGAGAGCTATCGGAACAGTCAAATAAACATAAAAGGTCACGCATTACTTTAACTGGAAGCACTGCTTGCCAAGTTTGATCCTAATCAGAACCTCAAACCATAAAGTCTTAATACTTTATGGTTAAACTTTTTGTCCCCACCATACACCATTTTTCAGCCTTTGGCTCTCGGAGGAGGCGGACGCACTTTTCTCCTCTCCCTTATCTTTCCTGCTAGTTCTTATGTCCTTGTCTAGTCTCGTGTCTTTTTTGTATTACTTTCCCTGGAACACTCTCTCACAGTCTGTGTCTAAAACCTAAAAGAGAATTATGGATTTGATCAACTGGTCTCTGAATGCTATTGACACCCTTTAACGAGAACTCTGGGCTCGGGAGAGCCCGAGTGCCCTGGAGGGACTTTCCCTGCCGGATACACGATGGACGGGTGGCAGAGGATCGGCCAGGACGCTGAAGATATCTACCTATTCGGAACCATGATAACAGGGTTCTTGCTGATCGGAGCTGGCTTGGCCCTGGCTTATCGGAGAATTAAGAAAGCGGAACTGGCTGTTCAAACCCCCCCAAGGCTGCCCGCTGGGATTGGAACGACAGGTATGACTTCTCAGAAAGGGCTCACTGAAGGCAGCATGGTTAAGAGCTTGGAGGCGCTTATGACTGCAGTGAATGCTCAGAATAACACCTTTGAGCGTATGTATGTTGGATTACATCAGGAAAGAATCAACTCAGAACAACATCTCTGGGCGGAGCTGGATTACACCTCGGATCAGTTGGCTGCGGTCGTGAGGTCTCAGAATCTGCTATGTGAGCAAAAAGAGTGACAAGACCACAGAATCGACGGCTGATAACATCACGGAGAAGCTCGCAGCTATTAACGGGAGACTGAGAGACCAGTGTCGGAGTGTTAAAAAACAGCTTGAAATTCTCAATTACCATCATAACCCGGCTACCCCTTCGGCGCCAGCTCAAGGCTGGAGCCGAACAACAACTCCCTGATAACGACTGTGTTGAGTCTGTTCCTTCCCATTCCCTACAAGGCCACCTGGGTTGGCTGGAAGACCGTTTACTTAGCCTGGCAGGGCGAAGGACATTGTCTCAGCTGAACTATGGACACGCACACACATACATATACTGATACTGATAAGCACTCATTGACGCATCACCCTCTCTACCCCGGATCCTACCCCGCAGTCGAAAGATTGTAGCGGTCCCAGATCAGATGTACACACTGGAACTCTTTCCCATGTTGCTTGTCTGTGTTTATTGTGTTATGGTGTGTTGATACCTGTGCATTCCTGTATTATCCTTTTGTGTTGCACATTTCAATGTTTTTTTTCCTCGCTACCTGGCCTGACCTGTCTCCATATTATATTAACTTAATGAAAAATGTTCTAAAAGACACAAACACATTCAACAGGTCCAGCTCAATAAGTGCAATACACCAGTTCAAGAAAGCAAAGGTCCCAGTTTCAGACTTCATCAATATCCAAATAAATAGGTTATTCAAAAATCGCCACTGTTATAGTTGTTGTGATGAGGAAAATTAGGCACAGAGGCCAAAATCACTGTGTCTTTCAAAGTTTGTTTCTCTGGACATTGGCTGGTTTTTCAGTACAGTCCTAGACCTTTGATGCATTCATGCATTAAAGAAAAAACACACATCAAAGGATGAACCAGTGACTTGGCTTTGCAAAACAGCCAAGTTAGCAAAGAACCATTTTAGCTTGTATCTTTAGGCACTTTGTTACTAGCAGCCTGTTGCAAACACATCATTTGTTCTCATTTCTTTACTTGAATCTATGAAATATCAACAACACAACAGAGACAAAATAGCATTATGGTACCAAAGAGCAATTAGATGATCAGTGCATCCTTTCAAGCAAAACCTTTGCACAATACTGCATGACACTGTATAAGAGCTATAGTTTAACATTAGAGGATATGGGGACAATTTTGAGCTAGGCTGAGGTGTTTACTACGGTAACTGCAGTTTTTGAGAGGTTCCTTCCTCATTTTATTGGGTTTCTTTCATTAATAATGTTCTTTGTGTAGAGTAAATCATCAATATATACATTATATGGTATCTATATCATTTATAATATGAGTGATCACAGATATTCTTACAACATTTCAGAATTTTAGATGCTGAACCCAGAAAACATTTAAGAGCAATTTGAGGTCTATTTGTTAAAAAAGCTAGAATGAAACACAACAGCTAATGTTCTGAGTCATCAAATTTTATTGTTAAATATGAGATTTCATTATAAATAAAATAAGTAAGGTCTACTTTAAACATCTTGTTTGTCTCATTCTAGAAACCCACCTAGCAACATGTCCCTTCTCACTCACCTGTTGGCATGTTTGTTCGGTATGGGCTCCTGGGTCTCCATCAACGGTCTGTGGGTGGAGCTGCCTCTGATTGTCCCCCAGATCCCAGAGGCTTGGTACCTGCCCTCCTACCTCTCAGTCATCATCCAGATGGCCAACATCGGGCCTCTCTTCGTCACTCTGATGCATCGTTTCCGACCAGGCACCCTGAACGAGAGAGCTGTCATATATGTGATCATCGGCCTGGGCACTGTAGCAACTTTCCTGCTGGGATTCTTCTGGAAGGAGACTGTGGTTGTAGCAGGTGTGGCTCGCAGCGTGCCTCTCCTTGTTTTAACTTTCTTCCTCGCTGCTGTTGACTGCACTTCCTCCGTCACCTTCCTGCCCTTCATGATGCGTCTCAAGTCTCAGTATCTGACCACCTACTACATCGGGGAGGGTGTGAGTGGCCTGCTGCCGTCTCTTGTGGCTTTGATCCAAGGTGCAGGGGTCGTCCACTGCATAAACAGCACACAGTCTGTGAACTACACCCTCAACATTCCCAACGGTTCTGTGACCTCTAACCTCCAGGCCCAGTATCAGCCTGCAAACTTCTCGACTGAGGTGTTTTTCTTCTTCCTCAGTGCCATGATGCTGGTGTGCCTGGGGGCTTTCCTGCTCCTGAACTACCATCCATCTGTGGCCAGGGAGCAGCCAAACAGCATATACACCAACGGAGTGAAACAAAAAACAAAAAACATGGAGTTGGTCGAGCAGAAGCCAATGATGGATCCTTACAGACCAGAAAACCAGAAGCCCAGAAGCAGCTTTGGCACCGGCTCTTACAGCTGGATGGAGGTGTTTTATATCTTTGGGATTCTGGCCTGGGTGAACGCTCTGAGCAACACGGTTCTTCCCTCGGTGCAGTCCTACTCGTGCATGCCGTACGGGAACAACGCCTACCACCTGTCGGCCAGTTTAGCTGCGTTGTCCAACCCTCTGGCATGCTTCATCGCCATGTTCTTACCAATCAGGTAAGTGTGCCATTGGCAATTTTAACAAGGTAAATGCTAAAACAATAATAAATCTTCAGGACTCTTTCATATTCTCCATAGTTTTTAATGCAAAAATAATGGAAATGTTTGAATAAAACTTGCTTAAACCCTCTTACAGGAGACACTTTTATATTTTTCTAATGCTATTTAGCTTTTTCTCTGTTTAAGCACAACTAATGTCAAATTCCTTTATAGTTCATCTGGCCCCTCCCCCACAGCTTCACATGTTTGTGCCACATTATATCAACCTTAGAGCATCTGTAACTGCAGTCGGGATGTCATTTGTTTCATTTCACAGATCCCTGCTGTTCATGGGAGCCCTCACAGTGATTGGCACTGGAGTTGGAGTTTATATTATGATCATGGCAGTGCTGAGTCCATGCCCAGTGCTGGTTAATGATACCTCAGGTGGTGTTATCATTGTGAGTGCACTGGTAGACGTCTGTTACTCAAACAATTCACAGTGTTTCCTGTTGGGAGACAAGTTGCACTTCTTTACCTTGTGATAAGCAGAAACACAGCAGCACTCACCTACTTCTGTTCCACAGGTGTTGGCCTGGGTCCTCTTTATTCTCACCCTGTCCTATGTGAAGGTGATTATTGGGGTGATCCTCCGTGATGAAGGCCACAGCGCCCTCGTGTGGTGTGGAGCTGTAGTGCAGCTGGGCTCTCTGCTGGGAGCTGTGACCATGTTTCCTCTGGTCAGTGTGTATGACTACTTTTCATCCGGAGACCCGTGCAACACAAAATGCTCCTGAAGTCACAAAGAAGACACTGGAAACAGACTCAGTAATGACTCGCATGTTTGTGAGTGAAATGAGAAAAATCTGTTTATATATTCCTGCTTTTGCTATGATCCAACGAGTACATGTATGTATGTATTGAGCCAGATAAGTATGATGTTCAACATGGGACAGGTCAACAGTGCTAGTTAGTCTGAGTTAGTCTGAATCCCAGAATCTTATTTCAGTTAGTTTGGCTGATCTTCTGTCTGATAACAGCTTTGGGATTTTCACATGTTCTGGAGCATGAGCAGTGCGCTATAAATTATGTTTAAAAGTGGGGACAATAACAAACTTTGAGCCATATTAAATGGGGCAACTTAGGCACAATCACCCAGAAGTGCGTACGGGCGTTCTGCGGGTGATCCATGCACTAATTTAAATAATAACCATTATTTTGCTGACTGCAGCGCAAATTAGCAACCAAAAGCCAGCAGACCTGATGTGTGAGCAACTTATCTGCGAACCATCTGGGTGAACTCTTCTGCTACAAACTGCTGGGCCTGTGTGGTCCTGGCCGATGGCAGATGACGTATGATCAGGTACTTATTAAAGTCACTATTAGATACCGTAACCCACAGACAATCTATCACACTGACACAGCTCTATTATCAGCAGCATTTCGAGAGACATTTCAATTTTGCATGTGAGCGGTGTGATACGAGAAAGAAGTCAAATAAAATGTGTGGGAAGTGCTGAAAGAAGAAACACAGAGAATTTCTTATTGTACACTGATTTTTTGTAGGTTAAAACCAACAACATTGCAAATCCACTGGCTGGCTGTAAAAGCCAACTTAGCTGTCTCTGAAACAAAATGCATCTATTGCAGGTGTTTGGGATCCTCCTGTTTAAACCATTCAGTTGTGCCAGTTATAAACACCTTTTAACAATGAAGGAGGTTTTTTTTTTGCAGGAGCAGAGCACCAATAGAACTGCTCCTGTGTAATTAAAGGAGTAAAGTTAATCCCAAAGAAATGGAACTACATTTACTGTTTCAGTTTGTGGTTTTAGTGTAGTGACTACTGTAATGATTAAGCAATGTAACATTTTATTGGTTTTTAATAAGATGTTTTAATCATGCCGTGTACAGTATTACATAAATAACATAATTATTACATTAAAGCAACAATTTTTTTAAAACTTTGCTTTCACCTCTTTTCTCAGCAACCTGCACATGACCTGATTTTTATTTATTTTAAGTAAACAACTTATAAATACAACATGATTCTTACAACCTACACTTAAACATCGGCTCCTCTAAATTTACGTGATATTCTCAAAACAACAAGCAAAGCAGAAGGAATCTCAACACATAGTTTCTTGTGGCCATTTTCATGTGAATGTACAGGAACAGCACAATATTACTTCTGTTCTATTAAATATTATACCACTGCACAAAGTCATTTATGAATATAGACAGTACTAAAATCTGATCATTCAGCTTTCCCTCTCTACTTGTCAAAGTCAGCAGCACACAGTATTAGTACAGATCAGGCTGTGACATAATCAAATAAAAAAAAAAAGAACATTTACGGTAAACAGCAACTCTGAAATTCATCCTGTGTTACTAACAGACAAAATATTTTACCCCACATGGTGTAATGTGTATTATAATATATAAAAAACAGTTAAACAGCACACAGTTCATTAAATAGTTTAAAGAAGGCCTCCTATTGAAAACAAATCTCTGCATTTGCTAACAGAAAGACATTTCTAAATAAGGAGCTGAGACTATTTCTTACAGCTCCTTGCTTTAGCTAACCTCTGTGTTCATCTTACTCTATCCTTAGCATCCTCCTCTGTAACAGCCTTCTCCATGTCCCTTTTCACTGCACTGAATCTTCTGAGGTCTTCCTATTTTTTTCCTGCCTGGAGGCTCCATATTCAACATCCTTTGGCCAGTATATCCACTCTCTCCTGATTGATTGATTGATTGATTGATAGATAGATAGATAGATAGATAGATAGATAGATAGATAGATAGATAGATAGATAGATAGATAGATAGATAGATAGATAGATAGATAGATAGATAGATAGATAGATAGATAGATAGATAGATAGATAGATAGATAGATAGATAGATAGATAGATAGATAGATAGATAGATAGATCGATCTTAATTAATCCCTCAGGTAGGTTTCTCTGGGAAACAGCCTCTCTAACAATGTCTCCAAAGTCAAACTGAGTCGTCCCTCTGAAATAATTATTAATCTTTTCCATTCTGCTTAAACCAAACCATAGCAGGTCTCACGACCATCTTTTAAACCTCTTTCACTCTTGAAAGTTTCCTCTTTCATCTCTAAAACTCATTTCCACCCACTCCACGCTGCCTGCACTCCCATCCTCATCCATCTGGTCCCCATTGCTTCGGATGGTTGACCTCAGGTATTTAAATGTATCTACTTTACGTTATTTGGAGTTGTGGTTGCTCGTTTTCCTTTTGTTTGCTTTGTTCATTTGTCTCTTTTAATTCTATTTTTTTTTATACTTTTTCAACATGTTCAAAATAAAGATTCAATTAATCAAAACTTTCACTATTTCTGCTCCTTGCATCTTTGCTGTTATACCCATCACCCTCCCTCTATCTAAATGCCCTTAACTTGAGTTTAAATGACAAGAATGGACTGATAGACAGTCATCTGCTTTCATTTCTCTCTTTAAGCAGAGGCGCAGCTTCCTTTGGGTTGACAGGTAAAACAATGGATGTCCAAGACTAGCAATAGACACTAATGTTATACACAGAGGTATTACTGAACAACTATATGCAGGTTGGTGATACATGAACATTTGCAATATGATTACTGGAATATAACATGACAAGTTGATGAATGTGGTAGCCCGGATGGTTAGGAAGGCTCTTTTCTTGGCAGGATGCAGCTCATCTTTTTCTGGTGCTGATTTCATCAGTGTTATCAAGATGTTTCTGTTGTAGTAGATCATCATTGTGCAACTGAATAACACCAGAAAACGTGGGATAGCTCCTAATACCTTAGCTGTCTGAGAGGGGATATTAATTAGATTACTTGTCAAAACAGTAACTGCAGTAAGGAGCCACACTGTCAGAGCACACATCTCCCTGAATTTGTATTTATTCAGCAGATGGTAAGATGTGGGGTAAACCACAGCAATATATCTCTCCATGCATATAAAAACCAAACTTGATGCGCCTCCTGTTTGTGCGTAGGTAAGCAAAACCTTGAGCAGTATTATCTGGTACTGTGGTAGCAAAAACAGGTAAATTAAATGAACAAAGGATGTAAAATAATGCACAGTGTGGAAGATAGCTAAATTACAGTTGAGGATATCTATAGCCTTCTTGGATGTGAAGATGATCCACAGCAGTTTCCCTACCACTGCTTCCCCGATGATAAAAGTAAAGATGTCAATCACTGAGAGCATCACTATGTGAGTTGGTGCAAAAAGACATTGCTCAGCTTTGCTGGAGTTGAATGTGGCATTGCTGGATAAATTCTCCATCTTACCAGACTGTAGTTGAAAACAGAGAGAAGAAAAATCAGTGAAAAGCTGCCAATAGAGGTTTAAAGATTCAAATGTTTTACATATCCACTCACCAAACACTATTAGGTACACTATGTATTTGAAACCTCCTCCCTCTTCTCCTTACCTTTAGCACTGCCTTAATTATTATAACAATTATTACAATAAGGCATTTTTGCCCAGAGAACTGCCGCTCATTGGATATCTTTTCATTTTCAAACTATTCTCTGTAAATTCCAGAAATGTTCATGGGGAAAGACCAGCAGACCAGCGTGTCTGGCACCAGCAACTATGCATCATTCAGAGTCATTTAAATCACCTTTCTTCTCAACTTCAGCAGATGGTCTTGATCATTCTACAAGCCTAAATGTATTGAGATGCTGGCATGTGATTGGCTGACTAGATATCAGCGTCAACGAACAGTTAAACAGGTGTACCTAATAAAGAGACCAATAAGTCTATATGTTGTAATATAAATGCTAGGGTATTATATAAATACAGAAATGCCTACTGTATAATAAAATGTGTTTTAATCATTTACATTTTTATATTTTTTGATACAGTTTCAACTTAGTTGTCCTACCAGGAAATAAAAAAAACATATGCAACTTTATTTATTGATTTTGATCTTCAAAAAGATTTTTTTTAAAAAGAGAAGAGAATCTTTACTGTACTAACGGAGTTTTCAAAACACAAGCATTTTTGAGAATCAGTTGTAACATTGTGACCTTAAAAATCTGTGTATTATTAACTTTTTCTTTAAAAATAAGGCTTAAATAAGAAGACGACAACAGACATGACATGAAATGACATTTATGAATATAATCAGACAACAAAAAACACTGAAACTCAAAGTCTGTGCTTACCAGGTGTGTAAAGCTGCTGCTTGAAGGCCAACAAAAATGACAGACTTTACAGCGCACACAGTACAAATGACACCTGATTTCCCTAAAAGGCGACAACTGGGTTAAAGGCAGGCAAGCAAAACACGTCCTGATTTTCCTACTGGCAAAGTGTGAAGGATGTTCGTGACGGTACTGGCTGTGACATTCTCAAACATAAAGGAAAAACAAATGTAAAGAAACCAGCAGCTGAGCGCTGAGATTTATTGTGTTAGGCAAAGCAGAAATCCCACAGACCACAAGGTGTCAGTGTGGACCATAACTGAGAAAGAAATCCTGCACGCTGCACTGAAAGCACTATCAGGAGCACACAGGTTATCACACAAGACTCAGAACAGTACTTTTATTTTTCTTTCTGAATATACATTTTATGTTGCTGCATCACAAATGTTTCTGCTTTTGGAAATGAATGGTTATGTTATGTTATTTATTTATTTTTAGCTCCAATCAAACAATGAAGAGCAGATACTGGTTAACACTGGACGAGTCAGGAGTTAATGGTTGCAGGATTGATTTCTGCTTTCACGCAAGAGCTCTGATAATCCCAAGAACACTTAGTTGTTGTAAAAAGTATCAATATTTTTTCTGGTTATATCATGTCACTTTATATTAATGATGTTTCTCTGTTAGTGTGATAAATGTAGCCTATATGAGAGATGTAGCCACTGTGATTTTAACATCGCTGTTTCCATATCAGATTTTTAGAGTCAGACGAAATCATGCTTGGATGGTTGTTCTAGTATTTTATGTCCCCATTACTTTGCAGGTATCTGTTAATGTGCATCGCTAACCGAGCTTACTAAAGTTAGGGGGTAATTTCCCGTATATAATGTACATAGCATGCTAGTGAACATGTCATGGTCACTTTTGGATCAAGAAAATGAAGATAAATGAAGATACATCAGCTATAAACTTAAAGTTCAGACTTCAAAATGGACAAAGTGATGACTTCACAGTGCCAGCATCCACCTTTTTATACAGTCAATGGTCAGATTTCTCAAACTTAAGCCGAAGGAGAAAGGAGCTTTTCTCTTTATTTTCACCTTGACCTTTATAGTCCTTATAACCTTCCTAACACTGATGAATACATCTGTTGGCAAGAAATGCCACCGCAATAATGGCTAAACAGCTATGAACCAGTACATCGATGATGCAGACATTAATCTGGAACATTTTCCTTGTAAAATAACAAAAAAGGTCCTCAGTCATACGTTGGCTTCCTAAACTGGCACTCTCAAAACTTAAGAAGTCAACGTCTAAATGTTAACTCACTGAGGGCTAGAATCATCCAGGCTTCCACCCCACACTGCAAACACAACCGCCGAATTTTGGATTCAGTATGTAAAATAAACACTGCATTTGGTTGTTAGAACTAAAATAAATACAATAAAAAATACTGCGAGTTGGCAAAAGTACTCGTTTGAATCACGAACACCCCAATTTATATATAAGTGTGTGTTTATCACGAACGCGTAAAATAAACACACTGACAACTATAGTAAGACTCAGTATAAAGAACTTATAAACACTGTCACTCACTGTTTCACTGCTTAAATTTAATTCTGACTTAGGAAAAAACACACATGCAATGTATCAAGGTTTGAGAAGTTTTTTTTTTAACAGATATTTTTACTGAGAATTTTTCTTTAGCGTTCATATTTTACTTTTACCGTAATAAAAGGCACCCTTTGCCCTCCATTCATTTCAATTCATTCATAACATATTTAAATGAATACACTCTTGGAACCTGATTTGTATATGATGTGTAACATGGAACATGACTGACATGACCTAGTTACCTTCAACAACAACATTTGACCCAGTGCTTAAAGCAAATATCAGCTGAGGTTGATCTTTATGCACAAACTGAGGTGAAGTGGAGCCTAACATGATCGTCTCACAATTTAGAGGATGTTTCAGAGCAAGGAAACTCAGATTACAGCCCCTCCCATGTAGATAACTCTGAGCCAGCAAGCGAGACATTTATCCTGAAGGCTTTTGTGACTCCTTGCATGCAAAAAGCGACACCACCTTTTTACAGCAGCTTCAGCGGCACCGGTAAAAGGATCACAGCGTGGGTCTGGCCTTAATCAAGAAGTCACAAAAGAAGCCAACATAAGAGGACAGGAAAGGTGGAGATGCAACTTCTGCTCTGCAAAAATAAAACAAAATGAGGAACAAATGTGGGAAACACATGCAGTACTTCAAGGTTTCCTACCACTGCTATGAATCCACAGATTGACAACTGAAGTCGAGTTAGAATTGACAATTATAAATGACAGTTATGAAAATTTTTTTTTTTAAAAAAGATATAGCAGCGAGGGCAGCATTTAATGGTTGTAATGATTATACACAGTTATCTAATGAATCCCAACAGCTGGCTGTTATGTTTTCATATCTTTGGTAAAAGAGGAGAGGATATTGTGTGCTGTGAAAGCTAAAATAACACACTCTCTGTGCTCTTTGAAACATTGAGGATTAATAATAAATGTATTTATGCCAGATATTATAAATTCTGAACAGATCTGTAGTTCAAAGTTCAGTATAACAAACTTATTACGAGGGAACCTTTGGTCCATTACCTTTACCATATTACCAGTATGTAAACTAATGATTTCTTTTAGTCTTTTTTCTAACCTAAGGCGATGAGACAAATTGCCGCCTTTGTTGTGACAACACACATAATGTACATATAAAACTGCTGATTTCATTCCTACAGTAAAACTGAGACAACGCAGATCAAAGAGATGAAGGCTTATTTATTGACAAGTACACAAAATATGACAAAGGAGAGTTATGACTTACTGACAAAGAGTAACCTTCTCCTCTGAAACATTTCAGTATGGCTTCTCTCATGCTCTTCAGTTACACAGATTAAGACTCATAAATACATATAAAACTGGGAACAAGTGTGCGAGCGCTGACAAATTAGCAGGTAAACCACAGTATGCAGTATGTAACCGTCTAAAACAAGCTGTATGATAAACGTGAATAAACGTTGAGCTCATGCTAAGAGAATAAATATGAAAATACAAAAACAAAAATGTGTGTATATTCGTATTGCTGTTCACCGCTGCAAAGTAATCTTTGGATTAGAGATATGACGGTGAATGTTTACATTCTCTCAGAGATTAATGCTACCTGCATGTTGCATAGCTTCCAGGGAGTAATAAAAGTCAAGCTTCATCAAAACTGAGATGATTTTTTTTTAAAAGTCGAACCAGTATTACTGCAGCTAACATTTTATTTGTTACTTTTCAAGTCTGTATGTATTCTTTTTTATTAAAAATGACTAAAAAAAGGTGTAAAAAGCAGTTAACGGCTGGGTTGGAGGAAATGACTTGTCAACTTAATGCAGTGGCTGAGCCAGACAAGTTTATGGGGTGGCCAGGCAGAAACAGATGACTATTTATTTTTCCAGCTTAGCATTTTTTTTGTGTCACTTATCATTTGCTTATGCAGGCATGTAGTAGCACATTATGAGGGCTCATTTAACACTCAGTTACAATTAGAAAGTCTTATGCTGCTAAATTGAAGCTAAAGTTCATAAGATAATTACAATTTCAACTGATGGATGAGCTGTTAAAATGGTCATGGTGTTTACAAAAAAAGTTCTGCTAGAAAAATAGAGGTTACTAAATGTAACTCCAGTTCTGTGATTATTTGCATCCCTCTTAAACAAGCTGAGAGCCATTCAAAGAGAAGTATTCCACTTCCTATTAATGCTATTGCACAAAAACTGGTTCGCAGCCGGGCTTGCAACAGATAGTCATCAATGATTAGGATTCAGTGGATGGCTAAGATAATTATTTATACAAGCATGCTAGACAAAACCCCCATTTCTACTTTGCTTTTTGCTGATACAGTACCGATAATGGATGAAAGTATTGGGACACAGCTCTCAATCGTTCAGGTGTTTTCAGTCTCATTGCCACAGGTGTATGAAATTAAGCACCTAGCCATGCAGTCTTTGCAAACATTTGTGAATGAATGTGTTGTTCTAAAGAGCTCACTGAATTTGAGTGTGGTACTGTAAGGGGATGCCACTCTTACAAACAAGTCAGTTGCTTTCTTCCCTCCACAATCAACTATAAGTTGTATTACTGCAAAGCGGAGGTGTGTCAGACCACGTCAAGCTACAGAGCAGGTTTGCTGTGCATTCTGGGTACAAGTCGCCAATGCATAACTGCAGAGCTCCAAACCTCCTCTCACATTAACAGCACAAAAACTGTGTACCAGGAGTTTCGTGGTGTGGGTTTTAATGGCTGAGCAGCTCCTGTAAGTGTAATGTGTAGGTGGTCCAGTGCTTTTGTTCATAAGCTGTATGCCCAAATTGAAATAAAATAACACACTCGCTTTTTGGTTTTTCTGAAAGGAAACCAATTTTGCCCAAAACACTAGCCATTTGCTAGTTGTCTGTTAAGGATGTAAGTCAGGACGCCGCTGCTGCCCACTTCATGGCTGAAATCAATACAGCAGTTGCCATAATGTGTCAAATTGTGCTGACACACAGAAAGGTATTTAACTACAACATACAAATTGAACTACATCTATAGTCTGTCAGGAAAAACCTTTACCCTGCAAACTTTCACTTTTGGGATACGGCTTCAGTTCATCCAGGACTATCGCTAGTGCCATTTTTTTTTTGTTTATAGTTTTTCGAAGTCCTGGTTGGCTTCACCTTTGGCTGTCCTTGGCTCCACCCCTGCATTAATGAAACATTGACAGGAACTGCCACTAGTTTAGTGGATAAGTGCTTGTTGTTGGTTCTCTGCAAGAAAATTATGTCTGAACAGTATGATGATGGGGAAAAATCCAACTTTCCATTTCCAAAATGAAAGGCTGAACTCCAGACAGACATCACAGTATAACAGACAACATAGTTTGCTGACTACATGCAAGTTACGCTGCATGTACTCTATCTTCTTGCATTCGCCATAATCCCTTAATTGTCACTTTTGCCCACAGTATCCACTGTTCAGGAAAATGTAAGTTAAGTTGCCCCTAAAATATATTTAATTTGAAATTTTGAGGTTGAATATGTGAAGCCAAGGCCATGTCTTTTTGCTTCCAGTCAAAAAGGCACTTGTCTTTTAAATGGTTTCTCTGTAAAGCCAGATATGCAAACTGGAGCACTACACATCCAAATTTATATACAAATGACACAACTCATGGGCACCGACTCATTTACAAACCGCAGCCATACAAACAAAACCCCCAAAACAACAAAAAAACCCAAAGAAAACAACAACAACAAAGCAAATCTTGGTCCTCTAAAAGCACACTTTCTTGTAAAGGCTGGAAATGGCAGGTTTGGTTGCTACATACTTAACTTACATGTCAGTCATGTAATCTATACCTTGGATAGGTTCTATGTAACGTTATTATATATGAAAAACAAGGCACACGTTGGACCCTGATCATCTGGACAATACATTTAGAATTGTTCTCCTTGCGTTTCCTTTTGCTGCTTCCTGCATGCCTTAGTCCAAACATGTGGAGCATAATGTCAAATTCATTTGGTGCTTCCCTTTTTAAAAAAAAATTCCTGTCACTTGTGGTGACGGGAAACTACGCGTGGCTGTGGACGGAGATGCTCGACAAGTCGTTCCTGATGATCTCGTTTACTGCAAAAGGAAAAGAGAGAAAAGGATGATCAGGATTTCAGGTTTCCTCCAAAATACCTAAAAAGGCCCGTTCTAAGTCTCTTTTTCACTTCTTATTCAGTCCAAGCTTGAAACATTGATGCAATGTTTTTTTTTGGTCACTTTTCAGTTCTTTTCGCAGTTTTGTCTCGGAGTGTTTTCATCAAAGTGGGCAGTGTGTCACCTTTATGCACACAGTGTTAATTTGGCAGGGTTACTGCTCCTGAAGGGAATTATTCTGAACCTGAACCTAACAAAGAGGCTATAGTGCATTGATATAACCAAATAAAAACCAAGAAAAACAGTTGGTGCAGTAAAGTTCAGCACAAAAATGTCAACTGATAAACATTCATGATAAAACCTGATAAAGTCTTTAAAACACACGGATTAATTCTTGGCTCATTTTTATTATTACTTTTGAATTTCTAATGTTCATTTAATTCTTGCAGCAAGTTTGCATAAGATGAGCCTGAAATAGTTTCAGCAATCACACAAAAACAAACACTGACATTTTATAACATCTAACACACACAGAGTTTTCATTCATCTCAATTCAAATTTATTTATATAGTGCCAAATCACACCAACAGCTTCCTAAAGGTGCTGCAACGTAAGAAGCTACGCAGTAACGGAGAAAACCCCCTACAATCAGACAATCTCCTTTAAGTAGCACTAGGAGACGCCTCCCAGGCTCAAAGGGGCACCTCCCCGAGCCTGGGTCTGCAGGAGGTTTCTTTCTGTTAGGAAGAAAATAAAGAGCATAGGGAGACAGGAAAAACACATGCAGCAGTGACATATAAACACCTGGGGAGGGAAAGGAGGAGGAGGCGAGAGAAGAAGAAATGCTCAGTACATCACAGAGTATAACATGAAGCTCCCCAGCTGTCTGAGCCTATAGGAGCAAAGCTTCCAGCTCTATCTGTAAGCTTTATGAAAAAAATGAAGGTTTTAATAAAGTTTTTGTTTTTTAAAGGCTTGGTCTAACTTTGCCTGTTCGCTGTTGGGTTCATCAAATACATGCATTTTTAAAAATGATGCCCTTATAAGGATAACTAGAGAGCCCAGAAAAAGTAAATGTGCTTAGTAAAACTTTGCTTTTCTCATTGCACAAGGCTATTATACACTTGTTAGTACATCTATAAGGTGCTATTTCTGCCAGTGTGAGCAAAACTCCTCTGAGCCACACAGAACCTGTTATTTCCTCTGAGTCAGTCTGATAGAATCACTTTACACTGGAGGTCCCCAGGCATTTTTTATCAGGAGAGATGATGCAACATCCTGCTGCCTCCAGGTGCACTTGTTTATCTCTTTTTATCAGCTGTGTACAGATGGTGTGCCGTGTTCAAAGAGCAGCTACACAGTCTGACTGACTGTAGCTGCTACACAAGAAAAACCTATACGTACATATGAATGCACCGACATCAGTCATTTTTGGTTACTATAATTGATTGTGTTGTTTTTCGTCTGTCTTGATTTTTACTGTTCTTTAAACTGTGAATGTAAACACATTTATTACTTGGAAGTCAGTTTCTCCCTCATTAGTCTGCTGTTTACGGTTTAACCCAGTATCTAGGTTAAGCCCACGTCCGCTCCCCTTTCATAATGATGAGAAATGTGAGAGGGGAAGGGGAAGACCCCTGGATCTGGCCTGAAGAAACCAAGCCAGAGGGCTGAGAGAGGAATTCCCTCTGTCTGGCTGGTCAGAGCAGCAGCCTCCCCCCCCCCCCAACGCACACACACAATGGAAGATGTTTTTTTTTCCTTCTTAAAACCATCTATTTTCATTGCAGGCAACAGAGCAGCTCTTTCCTCAGTGACCCAGCACTGGCACGGACACTTCCTACCAGAAATACCCCACACTTCCTATCGCAAAAATATAATGGGTTGCATGTGTTGCTCAATGTCAGCATACACACATACCCACCAAAAAGGAATCAGTGTGCGTGGGAGGCTGTCATGGTGAAAAACAAAATAATAAAAGTGTGTCATAATCACCTAAATGTGTGGATGCAAAACCTTCGTACCAAAACGCCCAAATCATCTAGATTCTCACCGAAGCTGTTTACAATTACAGAGAGATACGTTACGCTCGTCTAGACATGAAGTAAATGTGCTTGGCTCGCTGACGGACTGCGATTAATAAAGGAACAATGAGATCTGTTTGGCATGTTTGATATCTACAGTACAGCAGCGGTAACTCCTGCTCGTAGCACAGAAACACATGGACACACTGAAGCTATTATGCAAATATGAGGCTGAGATTCACAGCAATGTGTCCTCATAAGAAACAAAGTCGGTGAAAGGCAAGGAGGCAAGGCAGCAGGTGCTTTAAATCACTTCCTGTCGACAAGCTTCCCCGGCATTATTAAAATGTAAAATTAGAGGTAAAATCTTCGCATTTCCTCTTCTTCTAGGTCAAAGGTATTTGATCTAATCTTTCACTTTTGTACCAAAATCATCTTGCAGACATTAAACAGAAGGCTGCAAAGGAACCTTTTAGGTTTTAGCTGCATGCTGATGAACGGGGCTGAAATGATTTGCCAGTTAATGAATTAGCGGATCCATAAAAATGAAAATACACACACTTTATTAAGAACATCTGTTCTGCTGCTCATTAACACAAATAACTAATCAGCCAGTCAAACAGAAACTCAACTCAGTGCATTTAGGCATGTGGTCAGGATGACGTGCTGAAGTTCAAATAATAAATCAAGGCATTTTTCTTCACTCAGAATATTGCTGACTACAACTTTTCAAATTTAAGGATTTTCTACTTATCCTTGAAAATTGAACCATTTGTCAGACCTGCTTGGCATCGTGAAAATTATGACTGCGGCAGCAACAATTTAAATCAACGACATAGCCGAACATTGCGCAATAACAGCAGCACAGTTTTGGTGCTTAAACAACGTTGACAAGTTGATCACCTCAGCAAATGTAGGAAAAAGACTGGAAAATAAACCTACAGCTAATCATCGGCTACTTTTATTCGTGCTTCATTTGAAATTCGTTGCAAAGCCTCTAATGATTCATCAGTGCAAACCGGCAGTGACTTCTTGTGCAGTGGACTCCATCTTGCAGCTGAGGTCATGAAATCGTCTTGAAGGAGGCTTGACTTGGCTGCACGCAATCTAAACTCTCCAGAATTTAGCTTCAGGTTCTGTTGTTGTAACAGTAGAATCAGAACGGTCTGTTCTTGTGTGCATATGGTAAGGCAAGATGCTTTTGGCGTGCGTCACCAGGACAGCGTACTGCCACCACTCATGCGAATGTGAGACCGGTGTTACCAGAAGACATACTTGAACCTGAAGAAATAAACTCCCAAACCCTCATCTCCACCCTCCTACAGTCTGTCGCTCCACCGCCATGTGTGCTCTCCTGGCCCGACTGAACCGACTGACCTCCTCTCCTCTATTTGATCTGGCTTTGACCTTCTGTGCATCTGGAGGTGGAAGGATATAACAGCCGAGTTCAGGGCTCAGGGGCACGTTATTACACCGACTTCTCAACGCGCGCGTCGAGCCAGGCCGCCGGCTGTAAATTTAGGACATCAAGACATCGTCAGGCCTCCACATCATGTCATCACCTGTCCGGTAACTATCCAAATCATGGATGAATTATGCCGTGCAGATGTTTTTCTTACGCATCATCATGCGCCACATCTGGCTCAATGGCTTTCACATGAGACTGAAACAGTAAAAAAGACATAATTCAGTTTATTCTGATATGAAACAAAGGGCAGGCAGGCAGTAAAAATTTATCTTTTGCCTCAGTGAGGCCACGGCATGTACTGTTTATGTGCCTGTTACCATGGCCTACTTTTCGTTGTGGTGTCACATTTGATGTGGAGGGTCTAATTGAAAGAAAAAATAAAGTCAATCTATCGATCTCTAAGTGTGTTTACAACAAAGCTCTAAAAATAGGCCCAGCACTAGTGTGACATCTGTGTCATGTGGGTCACATTGATTTGCTTAAGAGAGCTGAGCGACAGAGACGCTTCAAACAAGTCCACAAACACACAGAGACGCATGGTAACATCTGCCCTTATTTTATTTCACAAAAGGAAATAAATATGTGGTTTTGATCAAAACTTTGAGGGAACTAAATTTGTTTTTACGCCATAATCTGGAAAGGGAGGTTGCTAAACAAGATTTTCGTGGAAGAATCAAAGAAATTGAATTGAAGCATTATAGTGGTTAATATATTTGATATGTTGGTCTATTAAAGATAGCCTGTAGCAGTATAGGCATATACTCATCAGTGCATTGACTGTGGGTTATTTGCAGCAGAGTAAGTTAACAACGGGGCAGACAGGGTTACCGAGTGAAACTCACGGCAGCTTGTGAAATAAGTTTTCTCGGGTGGAAAAGGCCAATTTTCTGCTCTGCATTGAAAGGAGGATTTCAAGTTAGGGATTTCTTTGTAAGGTGGGGGACACAAACTGATGGTTTGGTCACCTTTACTATTGTTCGTCCCTCACCTATGGACTTAAACTGTGAATAGTGTACGACTAGAAACCAGGAGTGATTAAGGAGCAGCTGAAATGAGTGACTAATTCATTCATTCATTCACGAGGGGTTGTTCTCTAACAGAGTATGTTGAGGTGGTTCAAGAATCTGATTAGAATGAATCTTGGATGCCTTCTAGGTGAGATGTTTTGAGATTCTCCAACTAGGAGACAAGCCCAAGACAAATCCAGGACACGATGGACGGATTATGTCTGCCAACTGACTTTGAAAGGCCTCGATTTTCCCTGTAGCAGCTGAAGGAGGAGCTATGGGGAGGAGCGTCTGGGTCCTAACAAATGCCAAAACATGCTCTGACTAACTGACAACAGCAGGCCCGGCTCGAGTGTCTAAAAAGAATATCAGCTGACATATTGATGGATCATTTTTGGGTTCCAAAAATCAATATAGGCACTAGCATCAGCCACAACTTGGAGTATTGGGCAGGCTCTAAAATAAACACGAGCTCTGTTCAGTAGCTGCCTTGAGGCTTTCAGTCTTATCACATGTTCATTATCAGCAGATGCTGCTTTGGTTCAGTCGTCACTGAATTACTCAAGTTTTCATTTTTCAAATTTTCACATGACAACAACCTAATCTTTTGATTAAGATCAGGAGTTTATTTTAAATAATAAATACTTTTACCGGCATGTTCATGCATCTAACTCTAACCCAAACTCAAAGATAATCATCAATATGAATATGATTTAACGGAAGATACTGAGGCAATTTTTATCAAGCGTTACATCTGCTGTAGAGCGTGGATGTTGGGGTTTGATATGAAGTAATCCAGGAACTGGTTTCCTCTCCCATGGTGGCTGACAGCAGCTGGATCGGACTGATATAGCCCGGCTCTCCAACCAGGAAACCCCAAGGAACTCCCAAACAATTAGCAGGACAGCGCTGTTTGCCTCATTAAAGGCTGGAAGCTGCCAACACGAACCAGCCTGTAATAATACAAGGCTACAGACGAGGCGATCCGGCAGCGAGATATCCAGCAGCCTCGCTGAACGAAGGGAATACGTCAGCTTGGAGAGTTGCGCTGATACAATGAGAAAAAAAAAGTTGGGGGGCAGAAAACACCACGAACCCTCCCCCAGTTTACTGCCACGTCAAATCCAGGCCACAAGCCACAAGATGTTCTTGGCCCACATTATGAGGCTCCTACTGGGTTACTGCAAGTCAGTCCCACAGAGCGGTTCTTTAGTTCACCACAGATTCAGCCAAGTTTTTCTTTTAAACTCAGGTATTATTTAAAAATGTCTGAACAATAGATTACTGGAAACTTTTTATGTCTAAATAAAATAGAATTACAGAAAGGGAGAGGAAACCGTGATCTTGTATTTATATCCTTTGTCAAATTTTGGTTGTCGACATTTTCGCCAAATGTTGTTAGTTCAAATGTGGAATCGTCTTTAGCCATGCCAGCAGCAGCCTCGGAGGACGCCAGAGCCGCTCTGTCGGTCTGTCCAGACTGAAATATCTCAAGAGCTCTTGGACAGATCGCCTGTAGATTTCTTGCAGGCAGTTATGGCCCTCGTAGGAAGAGTCTAACAGACTCCGGCGATGGCCTGACTTTTTATCTACTGTCACCGTGAGGTTGATATTTTTGTTTTTTAGTGAAAATGTCTCAGGAAGGAGGAGATTGATGCTATCGAGGTGAATTTTAATAACATGGTGATCTCTCACCATGTTCTCTGATGACTCTGCAATAGTCGGCCTCATCACTGATGGGGACGACAAGGAGTACAGAGGTCTGACCCAAACTGTATATAGTATTTTATTTTATTCTATTCTGTACAGTTGTGTACTGTATTTATTCTTATTGTATTCTAATTTTTGCCTCATAACTTTTGCACTGTCCACTTCCTGCTGTGACAAAACAAATTTCCCACGTGTGGGACTAATAAAGGTTATCTTATCTTATCTTATCTTATCCAGCAAAGTCACAAAGATTCGTTTTTCTGGTATCTAAATCCAAGTATCTGTAAAACCAATAACATTCCTCTAAACCTCAGCTGCACTTTGCATTTAGTGCCGATCAATAAATGTTAGTTTGTCTCTGCACACGAGACAGAAAAAAGGTTGGATTCATCTTTCAGTATAACTTAGGCAAAGGAGAGAAAAAGCAATTACAGCAGCAAATAGACTGCATTCATACAGTGCTTTAACCTAAAAGCTCATCAAAAGGACACATATGTAAATCCAGTGTCTTTTACACTGTAGCTTCAATGCTTCTTCTGTCACACACACTGATTCCCAGCAACTTTTTAGACCGTAAAGACCGCCTCTTCAATTATAACTGCCCTACCAGTCTCTACATCTATTTTCACTCGTCTCCATCACCTCAGGCAGGTATTCAGTGCATAGAATCACCTGGTAATCTAATAAACTGTTTCTGGACTGCAGAAGGACACCAGGGCACTCACTCCACACGACGAGGAAAGGTGCAGTTTTGCAGGCGACAGTATTAACCGCTGCACCAAACTTTACATAATTAAGATAAATCTTTACCCTGGGACTTTTCCACTGCATTACAGCATATTTTGTGTGTGCTTTTTATTGAGTTTAATGATGCACCAGTAAATGAGCAATGAGTAACACATGGCAGATGTGAATATTGGTGAATAGAGCACAAACAAATAAAAAGAAAGCTAACAATTCCTTCTAAACATAATAAAATTTGTAAAACTGCCTTTTACTGTATAAAATCTGAGTGATTTAACAGAGTCAGGTATGACTCACAGATTTATTCCAAAATATTTTTCCTCTGATAGCCTAAATCTCTGGTCATCAATTGTACATTTCTGACATCTAACAAGCCACAACACGCCATAAAAAGCATTTCATAATGCGCTGGCTCACATCGGGCTCAAATGCTTTGCTCGTGTTACCTCACCACTGACAAAAGTGTTGGACACACTACTGTGCAGTATAACGTATGGCTTTCGCCACCTCATCCAGACTCATTCTGAGCTAAAGGGAAGCATGCAAACCTCTCCAGTCAGCAAGTTTTATAGCAGTGTGGCAGACCTCCATCTCCCTCAGCAGCACCCTGCAGCCTATACTGTACCTTTGGCTCCAGACTACGCGAGTCAGACTTTCCACGAACAGATATGTTTGTGGCCTCTCGGGGGACGGTGTGAAAAAATGCGCAGCAGAGGGGGGTCCTGATGAATATTAGAGGCTGTGCAAACACGGATAACAAGACGAAAACAGTACCAGTGGAAGAGGGAGACGAAAACCACCTGTGCCACTTTCAGTTAAAAATGAAGCATAGTGTGGCTGTTTAACAGGATAAGTGTTTAAATTTCTGTGAAATTAAATCAAATTGAGCAAAGACTACTCATTACATACTAAAAAAAATAAAATCTACCCGCGATCATATTTCAGAAAGGACTCTGTATGAGCAAAAAAGCCTCAGATACGGATGTCTGTGGTATAACAAGCACGCTCGACATCACACCTGAGCGAGGCCGTAAAGCTGTATCAAACCATGCCAAAGGTTTAATGAAGTGAGAAGCCACAATAACGAAGGAATGTTTAGCAAAATTTCCCTCAATTTGCCAGCGAAAACACGTCTAACAAGGATACCCTTCAGGAATATCCATTATGACTGTGATGGCGTAGTTAAATACTTTGATTTCATTAACTACACCTGGCTGGAACGTTAGAACCTGAAAAAAAGCACATTAACAAATCAAATCTGGAGCTCCAGCCTGCCAAATATTACCGCAGACGGGGTAAAGAAGTGATAATGTATTTATCCAGACTGTTCGGAGGAAGTGGCATGAGAACAGTCTGAGTGCCGCAATCTGAGGCCCAACAACAGCATCTCACTCTCCATCATCACAAAGCTCGGCCAGACGATTCAGCGGGGGCTCTGGTGATGGATCAAAGCTGCGCTGCGCCGTCTGCTGATAGCTGCTGGTTAGTGTTTCTTCATCTACTGAACTCTTTCCGCTGTGGACCTTACACACAGCCACAAACTGGGGTTTTTTTCTGCCCCGAGGAAGATCACTTATCCAATTTATTTCCAATCACCACAATGCAGCGCACAAAGCCCCCAAAACCTCAGTGGTGAGCGCAGAGGGCCAGAGCAGTGAGATCACAGAGTTAGTGCTACTAAAATCCTGCCTTCTGTGACATAAATAAAGGGCGATGCAAAAAGGGCATTTATTTTTTCAGTGAGGTTTGAGCCGAATCGTCTTATTCTGTGTTTAAAGTCAATTATATCAAATTCTAGACCACCAGAGCTTAGGCAGCGAAGAAAGAAATACTTTAAAGCATTGCAACAGCAGTGATAAACATCTTGGCACACCGTCTCGTCACTCCCACTACCATCTACTGCCTCAGCAGGCTGTAACTGACACAAGCTGTAACAGTGCGGAAGTACTGCCCAAAGTGAGAATTTAAATATTTCTTTCATAATTTCGACGCTGATACGTGGATCTGAAATTTGGATTTCTTTTATTTTTTGTAGACATATAAGCAGGATGTTTTGTAGTGGACATAAAAACTTATTACACTTCAGTTTTGTACTGATTACCCAAAGAAAAATAGCTGGGTTTGGCTAAATGTATCTGTGGGGCCATTGGTGGATGTTTTTTGGGCTGTACTGAGGATTGACAAAGTGCAGTTTTACACCACGTGAGGGGACCTTGAGAAGAAGCCAGTGCATGTCAGTGATTGCATGCAGTAGCACGCTGCTGCAGTGGACAGCTCTACTGCCTTTCTGTGTTGACTATACATGCTGTCTGTGTGGCTGTATGGATTTCCTCTGGGGTAGACGTGTCCTGTGATGGACTAACACCCTGTCTGGGGTGTACCCTATGACAGCTGTGATTGACTCAAACACCCCTGCCACCATAAGTTGGCTAATCGGTTAAGTAAATGAATGTAAGAATGTCACTCTGAATATACTCCCAGATAAGTGGGGACTTCCAGTTCAGTGCAGTTCAGAGCACATTGCAAAATTAAGCTCGTGTAACAGAAACGTGGTTATAAAGGCCACGTGCCGAAAAGGCTTAAGTGCATTTTTACTGTGATGTGAACTGATAATAGAAGATTTTTGTCCTGATGTTGTCTGTTGCAAAGCTCTTTGGCTGAGAAATAAGGGATTAAAGGAATTCAAGCAACTCAGAGGCTAACAGAGACGTTCTTGTAAGTCAGCTGTGTGTAGACCATCAAATGCAGATTTGGCTTAAACAGAGATCAATATAGTTAATTGTGAAGAGGAAGAAGCATAAAAAAAATCCATCACAGATTAAAAAAAGCACTAACAATGGCTGCTGTTGATCATTGTCATTATTTTTAACACTGTTTCACTTCGCTACAAAAATGTTCTTTGTCTCGTATGACTTCTACCTTCTCTGCAGCTAAGCTAAGGCCCCAGTCACGCTAGAGGAAAAACAGGTCAGCAAAATGAAAAATAATACAAATAAACAAATAAACATCAATAAAATAAAATGCTTCCAATCATGTGGGACTGATTGGAAATAGCTGCACTGACAAACTGATCAGATGCGTGCAGCATCCTTGTCCTCTGGTTGACCAATTGTTTTGTCACAAGGCGATTGCATGCAAGGTTGTGTGGAAGGAGGCAACCCGTCTCTCTCAGAATCAGAATCAGAATGGGGTTTATTGCCAAATGTTGAGCAGGTTTACAACATTAGGAAATTGCTGCGGTGCTTCAGTGCAAACATGCTGTCATAAATAGCACTTAAATAGACATGGAAAAAAATAAAAGTAGGGATAAGAATTAAAAGTGCTACGTGGAAAGATATGTGCATGAGATATACATGAGATATATACATGAGAATAAGAATTATGAGTGCTACGTAGAAAGATATATACATGAGTGCAGGTGGTGATCAGTGCCAAACATAGAATGATGCAGTGACACAGCGTAGGGTCATGTGTTAGTGGTGGGTACAGTCATATGGTTATTGTTCATGTGTCCAACAGCAGAGGGGAAGAAACTGTTCTTATGGCGAGAGGTTCTGGTGCGAATGGACCGGAGCCTCCTGCCTGAGGGGAGCAGGTCAAACAGACTGTGTCCAGGGTGAGAAGGGTCAGCTGAGATCCGAGCTGCACGCCGCAATGTCCTGGAGGTGTACAGGTCCTGCAAAGATGGGAGTCTGCAGCCAATCACCTTCTCAGCAGAGCGCACAACACGCTGCAGTCTCTGTTTGTCCCTGATAGTGGCTCCAGCGTACCACACGGTGATGGAGGAGGTGAGGATGGACTCGATGATTGCGGTGTAGAATTGCATCATCGTCCGTGTTGGCAGGTTGAATTTCTTCAGCTGCCTCAGGAAGTACATCCTCTGCTGGGCTTTCTTGATGACGGAGGTGATGGTGGGCTCCCACTTCAGGTCCTGGGTGATGGTGGTACCCAGGAAGCGGAATGAGTCCACAGAGGTGATGGGGGTGTCAGTCAGGATGATGGGGGGGAGTGGGGCTGTGTGCTTCCTGAAGTCCACAATAATCTCCACTGTCTTCTGGGCGTTCAGCACCAGGTTGTTGTGGCTGCACCAGGACACCAGACGTTCAACCTCCCTCCTGTAGGCAGACTCGTCCCCGTCCGAGATGAGTCCAATAACGGTGGTGTCATCTGCAAACTTGATTAGCTTGACAGACTGGTGGGTGGAGGTGCAGCAGTTGGTGTACAGGGAGAAGAGCAGAGGAGAAAGAACACAGCCCTGAGGGGAGCCGGTGCTGATGGTCCGGGAGTCCGAGACATTCTTTCCCAGCCTCACATGCTGCTTCCTGTCCGTCAGGAAGTCAGTGATCCACCGGCAGATGGGATCAGGCACATTCATCTGGGAAAGCTTGTCTCGGAGATGGTCTGGAAGGATGGTGTTGAAGGCAGAGCTGAAGTCCACAAACAGGATCCTGGCGTAGGTTCCTGGGGAGTCCAGATGCTGCAGGATGAAGTGTAGGGCCATGTTGATGGCGTCGTCTACAGACCTGTTGGCTCTATATGCAAACTGCAGGGGGTCCAGGAGGGGGGCCGTGAGGGTCCTGAGATGGGAGAGAACTAGGCGCTCAAAAGACTTCATGACCACAGATGTCAGAGCCACGGGTCTGTAGTCATTTAGTCCAGTGATCCTAGGTTTCTTGGGGACAGGGATTATGGTGGAGGACTTGAAGCAAGCAGGCACATGACATGCCTGCAGTGAGGAGTTGAAAATGCCAGAAAACACTGGGGCCAGCTCGTTTGCACAGCTCTCTGACTCATTCCGACTGCAATCAAATGCAGGCAAAGGTCTGCAATTAATCGCCATCAACTCTATAAATGGCAGACAAAATGCCAACTCACTGACTCAGTCGGAGTCAATCTGCGGCTGTGAGAAGCTGCTCTGCTCAGTCATTTATTTCTCCAAGTGAGGACACAGAGTAAGGAATCACACAAGCCTAAGTTACTGAGGTTTGTGGTGGAAAATTTACTGTAAATTGTGCTAAATTTAACACTGAAAAGAAGGCTTTATTTTGCCCCCGATATGTGTGTGAGAGTTACCGGTGGTTATTTATTTGGAATAAAAGACAGAGATGTTATCAGAACAAGTACGTAATTGGCACGGCTGGATGGTTCAAAGTTGTGGGCGCAGCTCCAAAACTCTTTACTCAGTGCTGACTCGGAGTGTTTAGAGCCGAGGCACACGTATTCCTGCTCTGCAGTAATGCTGGGATTTTACTGAAATAGAGCAGAACTGAGCTGAACTTAACGGAGCATTGGAAGGAGGCAGGAACAAGGATACATCTGGTTTTCCTTTTTATACTGAACAGAGGAGGTTTCCACACTGAGACCCGCACACACAGCAGCGTTCGTGTTTCTTTATCTTACTTTACTTGATAGGTGGTATTACAAATGTCAGAAAGAACTCAGTTATTAATTGATCTGTTAGAATATTGTCAGAATGTTACAGTGTGCTAAGTTCGTTAAATTAATATTAATATTCCCAATCTCACAGTTTCCTCTTCAAAAACTCAAAGTTAAAAGCTGAATGAAACCTCCTATCTACTGCCCCTTAACCTAAACATTTAATTTGAAATAATGTCAAAATGCAACAGCACAAAATGCTGCCAGTTTACGAAATATTACACTGAGAAAATTCCTCAGAAACCAGTTTGCTTTGATGAGGGATTTGTTTCTGTTTACCCTGTACAGGAAAGGAGGCATCTTGTTCTATTTACTGAAATCAGCAGCAGACTTTCTGACTTTTAGACCTAACAAATATGTGAAAATCACTCGTAACATGTAACGTGTTTTAAGTTGCTCTAAATGTGAGTGATGCGGCAGTGAGGTTAGGGTTGAGCTTTTCATTCAAGGGTGTGGCTGCTCCTCTCCATCGGCCAGTGACAGGAGCGACAGTAGCAGATGCATAACCAGCAAATGTATGCGTAACATATTAAAGCTTTGTAATAAAGCACCTTATCTCTGGATAAATCCCACGCTCCACCTGAGTCTCAGTTCTCAGGACCTCACATGGCCGCCAACAATTTCTAACAGAAGATTTCACCCTTATATCATAAACATTCATTCTTCAGCCTCACTCTTGTCAGAGAGAGAAACATGAGTAAAACCTGCGCTTACAGCGAGTACAACATTCACTCCCTGAGCTTCTGGTAGAGTGCTGGTCATTAATGAAATTTACTTACAGCATCTGTTTGTTTACAAGTTTATAAATGTGCCTCATTTGGATCAGGCCCAAGTTGTTACTGAGAGTCATGCCTGATGTGTGGATTCTGCTCAGTCTGCAACAAATGTTTCTGGCAAAACTTCACCTACTTCCAAGATGCATGGAGAAGACAAAGATCTGATGACATGAAGACTCCACGACACTTAAAGTATTAGGGAACAGCTTTATTAAGCTGTTCCCTAATACGGTGGAGTGTGTCGGTGGAGTCTTCACATCATCAGATTCTGCTCAGCCCACTGTTGTTGAGTCCACCTCGGCAGTGTTGCAACAGATTTGAGATTTACCACAGTTAACTGTAAACAGATTGCATGTAAGTGCCAACTTGACCCTGTTAATTAAAAAACTGATTGAAGCAGACTGTCACCGCCTTATTGCCAATTTATCCCCATTTTATCGCTGTTCTGATACACCAATGCTGCTTTGAAGAGTGAAACTGACTGGGAGTCATCACAGACCAGTTCCCCATCCCTGACCACTTCAAGCAGGGCCATTACAAGTTGATTGCACATGGTCACTATAATTTTGATCGCGTTGCGGTTTCAACCACTGTTTTTGCTAGTGCGACTGTAGCTTAAGCTACCGGTAATAGAATAAAAGCAAAGCTAAACGAGTACACACACACACACATGTTGCTGGTTGTGCCACATATTTTTGACTGCATGCATCTTAGGCATGTAGATCTGAGTCTGAAAAGCTCTAATTAACACACAGAGACTACCAGTCATTTTTTGAAACACATTCTGGATCTTGGGTGTAGCGCTACACTATAAGTTTTATTACTGAAGCTCAAATGTTTTATTTCAACAACCTATAAGACAAAGAAGGTGTAGTCAGTGCACTTTAGATGTGCTTGGAGGATTTTGTGCTTCCAGGTTTCCATGCTAGTAGTTTCCCACACTTCCCCTCTCCTTACTATGATAAAACCCTAAATCCTCCACTTGCTATGACTTTGTATTTACCAAAGACAAATGAGATCAATCTTATCTCTTAAGTCTCAGCAACAAAGCAAACAAACATTTTCCACAAATGTTTAACTGTTCTTTTAAATGACTATGAGTCAGAGGATTTCCACACAAAAAAAAGAGGAAAAAACTTCTAAGTTGTGATTTGATGGCCAAAAATTTCCTGGCAAAAGTGATAAGTGAGTCATATGATAATCAAAAATGCTATCAGTGCCTGGAGATATAGTACGGTCGTTTTGTGCTGGAGGGTAATAAAAACCATATTGTTTCATCAATTAGGGGGCTCGATGAGGATTTCGCTCTATAATTTTTTCCATGCAGTGGATTAGAAGTATTTAAATTCTGTCTTGTAAAAGTAAAAAAAGTCTCACCATCATCAAGGTACATCTGGTCCAGCTCTTGTGGTTCTTGTTTGATGCTGACAGCCAGTGGCGAGGGACTGCCATCCTCCTGCAGGGAAGAGCGAGCCCTCTCTGGCACTTTGGGGTGCTGCTGAGCGGCTGGGCTTGTGCTGCCGCTCATCGGCTGCGCTGGTGTCATGCAGTGGGTTGGAGAAAAGGGGGCGTCAGTCGGGCTGGAGGCCTGCGAGGTTGGGGAGGAGGAGCAGCTGCTGGGCGAGTAGAGGTTGGGTGGCTGGTAGCGCCCGGGAGTCTCCTGAATGATAGAGACGTGCGGGATCGGGGACTGCGAGCCCGGCTGTTGGACGGCCGGGCTCGCAGGGAGGCATTTTGAGAAGGGTGAGGGTGGGAGATCGTGCTGTTTAGGGCTGGTGCTCGGAGGTGAGGAGGAGGAGGGCTTGGCTGCAAGTTTCTGCTGGCTGGCTGAATAAGGCCCGCCAACAACACATGGCCTGAGGTCAGAGGTCATCATCGGGGCCATGACTTGTGAGGGGTAATATGGCTTTGGGAGTAAGGACAAGCCAGGGCCATGTTGGGTGCACATCAGAGGAGCATCATAGTCATCGCGAGGCTCCGTCTTTATTGTTGGAACTGAAGGAAAACAGAAGGAAAAGCTAAATGAGTAAACACATATTCCAACCATCCTGCAAGTGTGAGTGAGCGAGTGAGTTAGTGAGTGGGTTTGTGGCTAGGATACACACTGCCAAACAAACACTCTCATCAATGAGTCTCTGTGTTAGGGCCTGAGCTCCCCCACCCAACAGAAAACATTCACAAAAGTAGAAAAAAGAAGTAAAAAAAGGGATGAGTCATCAACACGAGAAAAATCTGGCTGCTTCTATAATAAAAGCCCTGTTTTCTTTGGATCCTGTTCTGGTGCTAATATCCACTACAGTACATGTGCGATATGATATATGTTGCAGCAGCAGCAGCAGCTTCGTGCTCAGCAGGGTTCAGTAATTTCAAAGAAAATTACTGCCTCCTCACCGAGACAAAGCAAGAGTTTAACTGAACGCAAACACGTGAAATTGGGTCTTTGGGGTGTCGGAGGATTGCGGAGGACCAACGCTGAGTTCAAATGAGCCACGTCTTGTTTTCAGTCGCTGTCATCTTGGCCATCCGTCCAGATTTCACAGCGAAACATATTGGACACAAAGTTTCAAAATGCGGGCCATCAATCAGCTGCAGCCAATGACACCACATCAATCTTATATAACAAGCATTTCAGTGCGGTTACAAGCACACGACAGCACAGCTTTGACCCTGAACTGCATCACTGCATCATCAAACTGGATCTATTTCTTCTACTTTTTTTCTGCCGAGCATATTTTAGATCATAATATGAAGCATGTGCTTGAAATAGAAGCTGAAATACTTAATAACCCATGCTTTATTCTTCTTGTTCTTGTCACGCTTGTTTGATTTGCCGACTGTCTACTGATTTTATGTAATTCTGCATCTTTCTCGGGGATGTCTCTTTAAAAAGATATTTTTAATCTTAGAGGGAGTTCCCGAGCTAAATAAAAAGGCTAATTAGATTAAAAGGAGTGAAACTAGGACGTGTCATGCATGGTGAAGCCTCGCCTGTCAACAACTGTAAAAGAGGAACTGCAATGAGATAGTTACACAAACCGCACGACTAAAATAGCAAACGCACCCCTATTTTGGGTCTGTTTGGAGGAAGTGTGTCTGCCTGCTTGTGGAGGGTAGATGCATGCATGTGCAAAGAAGGGTGCAGAAGAAGTGCAAATAGTTTGTTTTGCCAGAAAAGAGAGCCTGCCCTTGGGTTTCCGGAGTGAGAAGATCAACCATGTGTACTACGTGTCCCAAAATAAATCTGTTGTTTTTGTGTGAGCTGTTGAAACACCTGCTGTTGATGAAAAAAAGAGAAAAAGGTACAGATGTGATTTCTTCAAAACAGAAGCAAAGAACCTGAGGCGTAAATCAGAGCGGAACAAAACGATTTACAGATTTCTTTAATTGATTATTTCGCTTAAACGCATCAAATTTAGAAATGTGATTGAAAAAAAAAAATCACGCGCATTTTGAATTTGACGTCAGCAATGCATTTAAAAATGTTGGAGGACGACAAAAGACTGGAAAAGGGTTGTAATGCTAAAAAAAGCTCTACACAGCCCACAACATGTTAGCGATGTGTAAAAACTGCTTTTCAAAATATAGATACTGTGAAAGACTACATGAGAATAAGCTTTTCAATCTAAACCTTTCATCATCTGCGTTCATACTAACATCAAATGATCCAAAGAATCTGTAGAAAACTCCAGATTTCAGTCAAAGACGATGCTGAAAACAACGCCAAATAGTGAATGGTTGTGATCGTCAGGTCAGATGTGAAGAACAGATATAAAAAAAAAAACCCATAAATGCTGCTGCCTTCTCTTTTTAGATTAACTTGGGTGAAGGGGAAAACTTCAAAATCTTAGGTTGTTTTTGGAAAACACTGACACAATACCCTTCAAGGATCAGTGATGACATCGGGGGTCCATCTTACTCGCACGTCTGTGAAGGCTTCATTAATGCTACATCATTTAACTGTCAGCCTGCTCACGTTACAATGGCACAACTCCATAGCAAAAGGGTGCGGGTACCAAACTGGTGCTCATCCAGTCCTGGTTTGGCATTTGGCGCTTTATGAAACAAAAAACAATGACAAAGAAAACACCTGAGGCAAAAATCCCATATTTAGGAAAAATGGGGAACTTTTACTTTCAAAAGTGCAGCAAAGACCTCCCTCAGTCCTCCTTTTCTTAAACAAATTGCTGTAATCAAATTCAAAACGAGTATTTTTTTTAGCAAACAATAAAACAATTGAGCCTCAACATCTGAAAGGTTGTCTTTGTATTATTTTCAATTAACCATCAGGCTGAAAAAATTGGGAAATGACTGCATTCTGTCCAGACATCTCATTGAGGAACTGAGGCCTTGATCATTTTTTCCAGCTGTGTTTTTACTCAGTCTGTCCATTTGTTTAAACTTTCTCAATGATTTTCTCCCTTTCTAGAAGACTGGCAGATTATATTGTTCAGCCTGCTGGCTTGCTGCCTTAAAAGCTTTCACCTTCTAGGAGACACTGACCACACTTGCTGTCCCACAGTCTGTCCACTCCCTTACACTCTGCAGCCCGAGGACAATGCTCCACTTTCACGGCGGGGCAATCCGTCGCCCACGTACAGGGCCGGGCCAGTTCAGCTGAATCGCAGCTTTGAACCACCCACTGGATTTTCACTCCAAGCCTGGAGTGCAATTAGCAGTGGTTTTTACATTTCAGTTGGTGGGTCAATGTTTATATTTAGCTTGGCAAAAGGCTCTCTATTCAAATAACATGTTTTTCCCATGCCCCTTTCCCCACCCTCGTGTGTCCAGTTGCCTCAGCATTCATGCAGCAACAGGTATGGAAAAGAACAGATTTTATGGATTTCTTTTTACAATGGAGGAATAATAGCGTTGCTTTGTTCCTCCCTAGAAAACCACCAGACAAGGGGGGAATACAAACTGTTTGTTCTCGTCTTCAGAAGTAAAATCCCAGCGAAAATGTTTCTAATTAGTCTGTGATGTGGAAGGAAAAGAGCAGACTGAGAGTAGTGAGGGGCTGGCATGGTGACAAAAAAGTCAAAAACAAAAAATTAATCAAAAGTCTGGAGATTAATGGAGGGTTATATATGTATATTTTATTTTACTTTGTGACCAAAATGGTTTGACTATTTGGGTTTCAAGCTGACGGGACTGTTTTGTTAAATTATCAAAAACTCAACTCTACACTAAATGATAATGAAAGCAGCTGTTTTTTTTTAAATTATTAAAACATGAACAAGACTAAATGGTGAGTGATACTATTGACCCCCAGCTTAACATATATCTGAAGACAGTTTTTACCTTATTCACACTATATTTTCCCTTTTTTTGCAGCTTCATCACATCAAAATTTGCTGAAAAAGAAGTTACAACATAAAGTGGATCCACTATGCTAATGTCCATTCACAGAGAATATTTTGCTGATTCAAAATAAATTCATCCAGAGTTCATGTTCAGGCTAAAACAAGTTGCTTTAGATCCCTTCCCCCTCCCTTTAAGATGGTAGTTCTCATGATTTGGACCTCATTTGTGAGGTATAGAGCCACTACAAAAAAGATGTTTAATGAATCAAAAAAAAATTGACATTTTTTCTAATGCTGTGGTGCTCACACTTTTTATTGTTAGTAAAAAGGGTCCGGAAAAGTTTTGAGATAAATGTTTTAAGTGATTTTCTTCTGATTGGCTGCTCCTCTAAACATTGACAGCAGGTGGGTGGGGCTTGTGTGCTCACAACCAGATTCAGGAGTAGAAAAAGGCAACTTGAAACAAAGCTTCTGGCTAAGAGTGAACATAGACTGACAGACTATTTTGAACTTTAGCCATTTTTATGAGCATCGTTTTATGAGCAGTGAGCATCCCTCACTGTAAGAGTATATGTAGGTAGCTTGATTTGGCTCTTACGAGCCTACAGGGATTTGGAGCTCCCCCTGAAATTGAACCAGAGAACTTTTTGTATGGCTAAAAAAATGTGTAAGCCACCACACTATGGACTCACTGTAACAGCAAACATATGAAAGGAGTTTAACATTTTATGAAGGACAGCGATGACCAAACCTATAAATTGCAGACTATAAAGACAAGTTTACCGGTGGCAGGGACGTAGGTGAAGCGCTGGTACTGGCTTCTTTTCCTCTTGCCATTGCAGATGTAGAAGTTCACGTGGACGGGAGTGGACAGTCTTTGGTTTCGGTAGGGAGGGATTTCAACAAGAAGCGAATTCTGCAACACAGAACAAGTTCTGTCATTAAAAACACACCATCTATTTAAATATCCATTTAATTAGCTTATAGCTTTGCATTTGCACTTAAACTTCTTAATTAGTACATATAAAAGGGGGAAGTCGTCACTGTGGCTTTACTTCTCTTGTTTGTCATATTGAAGAGGTAGTTGTGACAAAGAAACTGAGAACACTACATGCCCGTCTGTGCCAATTTGACAATCACAGGTAAACCCTGACAGCTACACAATCTGATTATTTTGGCAACATGTGTGTCACCCCCTGTTGGCCATTAGAAGGGGGAAAGGGGAACACAAAATCCAGGCTGCAGTCCCGTCCACTATATTGTAGCTTAAATTTAAGGGGCGGCAGATACAATGTAAAAATCTGGTTGTCATCCGAAAGCCACAAAGAGGCCATGAAGTAAGGTTAGAGGGAACTCTGGTTGTTTGCACAATGAATAACTCAGTCAAAGTGAATAAATTGAACCTGGGAGTGTCCAGATAGTTTATTTCCCCAGCAGAGCTTCCTGCTGAGAGTGAAGGCCAGAAGTGACCACACTCCTGGGTTCAGCCTGTGGACACATGAGCCCCATGTGTGTGTTTCTGTGCATGTGTGTGGGAATATATATGACCGAGTGTGTTGGAGGCGCTGCTCAGTAGTCAGGGAGGAAGTCATCCGTCTGCAAAACTGAGCTTCGGAGGACGGCCGGGCCTGACATGTACAGGTGAGAGCTGACACACGTTATATTAAATCACTACCACTGTAAAGCTAAGTGGAGCCAGATGAGGCTTTTCTACTTTTCTTACTCCCTGAAATCCATCGGCCCTTCAGAGAAATAGCAATTAAATTTCAGGAAAGGGTTCCTCATTTGGACTGTGTAAACTGTGTCCCGGTTAGGCAGCTGTATTTGCAGGATTCCACTGGTGTCACATGTAATTGAAGTCATTCAAATATTTCTGAAAGTTTTATGCCTGCATTTTGTGTGTTACATCATAAAATTGCAAATTGAGTTAAAACAAACACAAAAAGCAAAAGAAAATCTCAAAACAAGGTCTGGGAGGTTTAATATAATAAAACTGGTTCCTATCATGCAAACAGTGGGAAGGAAAAAAATGTGACAAATTGAGCATAGAGGAGCATTTTTGGACTCCCTAAGTGAGTGCGTCAAGACCATCTATCTAGGTTTATATGAGAAATCTGTATCTAATTATAAGTAATTCTTAAAAAGAAAACGTAATCATCCCTCGTCTTCCCAGATCTGCGCTCATTGGGGCAGATCAGTCTGTTCAGGTGACGTATTCTGGATTCGTTGTTTGGCCTGAGATTAAACTTGGCCAAAGCAGCATCAGTGTTTGAAATGGGACCAATCCAGCAGACTGGACTGAGTGGGGAGGGACGGAGAGAGGGAGGCCCTTTGTCTATTCAAGCAGACAGATGTGCCCCAGCAGCCACTCTAAGTGAGTGTGTGTCTGTGTTTTGTAGAGGGAAGACACTGGGAGCAGGTGCAGAGCTTCACATTTATACACGCTCTAATCCCCTCGTCTATCTCCCAGACTCCCACCACGTCTCTGGCTCTGTCTTTCCCTCAGCTGTCTGAGCGCAAGACAGGATACACTGCCAGGCTCAAACCCCCACAGGTGGAGGGCTGAACTTTTGAACACCTTTTCCACACATTTCAAACACAACACTGAAGCTTCTGTCCTGGGTTGAGGAAATCAGCGCTGTTGTTACAGTCACAGTTTACTGATTCAGAACAAAAGGCAACGCTGGTATTGATACTTCATTAGGCATTTCATTAGGTACACCTGTTTGGTTGCTTGTTAATGTAAATGTGTAATCAACCAATCACATACCATCAGCACAAATAGACATGTAGACATGGTCAAGGTGATCTGCTGAGATGATTTAAGTGACTCTCAATCGCATCATTGTTGCTGCCATTTGAGAAACTGCTGATCTACTGCATCTAGTGCAGAGAATGGCTTGAAAACCAGACAATATCTGATGAGCAGCAGTTCTCTGGGTGAAAAAATGCCTTCTGGTTAATGCCAGAAGTCAGAGGAGAACTGCCAGACTGCTTTGAGATCTCAGGAAGGCAAAAGTAACTCAAATAACCACTTGTTACAACCAAAGTAAGCAGAAGATCATCTCTGAATGTGAAACCTTGCAGCAGATGGGCTACAGCAGAAGAAGACCACACCGGCTGCCACTCCTGTCAGCTAAGAATAGGAAGCCAAGGCTGCACTTCACACGGACTCATCACAACATGAAAGCATGGATCCATCCTGTCTGGTAACAATCATCAGGCTGGTGTAATGATGTGGGGGATGTTTTCTCGACACACTTCAGGAGTGTCACATAAACACCTGAACATTGTTAGTGGCCTTGTCAATCTTTTTACGACCACAGTGTATCCAACTTCTGATGCCTGCTTTGAGCAGGATAACAAACCATGTCACAAAACTCAAATAATCTCAAACTGGTGTCTTGAACATGACATTGAGTTTACTGCACTCAAATTGCCTCCACAGTCACCAGATCTCAATCCAATAGAGCACCATTGAGACGTGGTGGAACAACAGATTCATGTCGTGAATGTGCAGGAACTGTGCGATGCTGTCGTGTCATTATGGACCAAAAATATATGAGGAATGTTTTCAGCCCCTTGTTGAATCTATGCTATGAAAAACTGAGGAATTAAGGCAGTTGTGAAGGCAAAAGTGTGTCCAGTACAGAGACAGGAAGTGTTTGGTAAGTGCCCTCTTAGTTTCTTCCAGCCCTGTAAAATATTTCTTGTAAATAAATAAGAGATCAGATATAAAAAGTATAACAGTTGAATAATGAACACACATTCTTTTTGTAGTATTAGCTAAGGGGTTGGGTTATTTTGCCTTTCCTTACAGGTTTATGCTAAGCTAGTAGATGAATGACTAGAATAGTTTACAAATTTTAAAGACTTCTTGAACTTCCCATCTAATTATGTATAAGTTTACAGCAGATTTGTGATTCAATAAAAAAAAACAAATGCGTTGTTGTTGCTAAGGCAGGTTGTTCTTCATCACACTGAGTGGGGCTCCAGTCGCTCTCGGCTCTCTTAATTTAGACGTTAGATTGTTTTTCAGATGCGAAGACTAAACATTTTGGCATCGAGTTCAGATAAATGATTGGGAACAGCTGCTCTTTACACAGCGCTTTAATCCTGAAATGAGATCAGCTTTGTCACGATCACTGTGTCACATGTATCACTTACAGGCTTTGAGGCGTCTCTCTCAACCTTGGCCTCAGTCTCCCAGATGTGGTGACCGTCTAAAAGAAAGGACAGGAAAGAGAGAAAGACTTAGCAACGACGGTTCAGAAAATAACCCACCTACTTGGCTCCCAGCAGAAATGAAGAAATGCAATGAGTGTTGTTATTATTATCGGTTACATCAGTGATGTATAAAACAGCTCCGGAGAGCGGAGGATATCACGAACGTCACACTGTCTGACCCACGGCTCATGAGCTCATATCCTCGGTCTAACAGACTTCGAGACAGCAAAATCGCACAGAGAGAAATCTGATGCAATCCTGAAAAAAAAAAAGAAAAGCAGTCATACCAAAGAGATGAGCGACATCTTTGGTGGATGAGAGAAAGCTTGACTTCATCGCTGTGTGGAATCCCAACATGCTCGAGCAGCTGGTTGGCTCGTTAATGCGCGGCGACTGGAAACTGACAACTCGCCTCGACTTTCAAACCTCTCATTTCTTCTGTTCTCATAGGAATCTTTCCGCTATCCCCATATAATGATTGTTAAACGGTACTGGTACTTTTTTCTCTTCTTTTCTGGTAATGTGCGTTTTCTTCTGTTTAGCTGCCACAATAAAAAAGGTTTTCCCATCAGGCAATAAAACGAGGCATCATGTGAACTGCTGGAAACACAGGCCTGCTAAAAAAAGCTCGGGTTTGATTTGTCATTTTGCCCAATGAGGTGTGAGTAAAACTATAATTTTCAACCAATTTATTAGACAGAGGGAAACCGCTGTGATTTCTTTAGACCCCTGACTCATTAACAAGGCTCTAAATTGACATTAAAGGGCTGTGAAATTGAAAACTTTACTTTAAAAGAAAGAAAAAGTCAGCCATGGCCAAATTTTTTTTGAAGAAAATTGACTCAGTGTCGCTCAACATGATGCCTGCAGTTTGACAAGTGGAGCGTTTGAATGGAGCAGACAGCTCAGTGGAGACGGACGGGATGCTCGGTGTTTGAGTAGACGGGAGTTGTGAGGTGGCACAGATGGAGGAGGTGCAGCTTGGCACTGACTGGAGAGCCGGAGACCTCTCTCTGCTCTGTTTGATCTCACTTTCATTTTTCTTATAGCTGCTGCACATGCCTGACACTTAGCATTAGAGTTTCAGGGTTGCTGCTCTCCAGGAAGAAGCGATAACATTCGTTTCGAATGAGTAATAGGGCTACAAATTCCTCTCAGACGATTTGAATCTTCGAGTGTCAAGTTTACGCTCATTATTTCAACTTTAACTCTAAACACAAAATAAAAGTCTTTTTTTTTTTTTTACCAAATGTTTCCACAGAACTCCTTCATATGAAACAGACGGACTATCATCCAAGAAAAACCAACAAAAAAGGCTGAGATAGAGTGTGCTGTCACTTTAGTAATAACTCGAGGGAAACCTGAGAGGGGCTCAACTGAGAGCTGAGCTGTCACTTCTGGAGACATATTTTCAAACTCTTCAACAATCAGAAGCCTGTCTCAAATACTGTTTTTACAATACAGGCTCTGCTTGTACTAATTTAGTCAATTTTTCAGTGCACCTGCTGTAAGTAAGAATGTGGAACTGGGGCTGAGCTATTCTGAGCTATTAGAGCAAAGTTTTCTTTTTAAACCTGCTCTGTTAGACATTTAAAAGATCACTTATTATTTCTGCTAAATATCAAACATCTGACATGGTTTCTGCTGCCATTAGCCACACAGTGCTTAATAATGCATAATGTTTATGCTACAGTCAATATACACATGTAAATGTAAGTGGTTGAAATGACTTCAAAGGGATGGAAAGAACATTTCTGACGAGCTGCAAACCAGAAAAGAAAAAAGGAAACAATGCAACGCAGCCTGTGAATGCTGCAGATACATCAACAGGTTCGACTTGTCTTCCAGATGACACTTAATACGTCTCTTCGTGCAACCTTGTTGCGTGCAACTCAACATATATCATAAAACCTTGCTATTACTTGTTGTATGTTTGTCTTTTTTCACTGGTAAAATATTTTAATTCCATTTCAAGTAAATTTTCCCTACACGGTCTCTTTAGTACTTTAAAAACCCAGTGTAAATATTACATTATCATAGAAAGAAAGCCCACAATACAATAATTAGTATAAGTAAGCACTTATACAAAAAACAAAATGAAAAAAAAACAACTACTTCATCATTCAAATCTTCATCCTCGTTTCTAGATGAAACATGAAGGTATGAGAGGAAGACAGAAGGGGAATATACGACAACCTCCTATGTGAAATATTTATAACTTACTGACAGGAACAGTATGAAACTTCTGAGAAAAAAGTGACAGCTTATGACAATAAATTTTTCGTTACCTAAATTTTTCACTCTCTCTGTGGACGCTCATTATGTTCATGTCTGGCTCCACATTTCTCTTCTTGGACTCTACTAGAGATGCTTTGCATGATTCACAGTTCAAAATAATCATCAATCATCTCCAACTGGGCCTCCCCTCAGCTCATCCTCTGTCTGAAACAACACTTGTTACCTTTAAAATAACTTTCTTCTGATTGGTTGCCCCTCAAAAGAGTTGTGGGTGGGGCCACTGTGCTCACAGCCCGAGCTGTGTGCTACTGACATCATAAAGATCCAAAAGTAAGAAAGACTGTCTGAAACGAAGCCTTAGCTTTTGCCTCGAGGGGATTGCTTCTACATATAGTTAATTAATTATTCAACTTTGGATATGTTCAGTAGGAGCATTCGTCACTGTAAAGATACAGGTATGAGAGAAATGAAGGGAAGCATAAATGGTCTACTTTCATTCTAAAAACAAAACAAAATGAAATCTGAGAGTTAATACATGTAAACAGCATTCTGAAAGCTTCAAGATAATCTGGTACAGATGCAAGGTGTAGAGTTATGGGAAGTGCACACACACACACACACACACACACACACAGACTGGTGTGTGGTATTATGATTCAAACATAAGATTTATAAACAATATGGCAAAGAAACCTCCCTATAAACAGAAAAGAGAAGAAAAACAGCTCGTCATACAGGAAGTTCTCAGTGAAAAGAATATCTTTACGTAAGCAGCGCTGACAAACTTTAAAAATAGTTAACGTGACTAACACTAAAATCTGCGCGTTTGTCTGTTTTCTCAACCCCACTCTGTCTCCTCACTTCAGGAAGCTCTCCAGAAGGGAAGCCTTTCCAGTCATTGTCAATCCACAGGAGATGAACATGTTTTTTAGATCTCCCTCAACGTCTCTGTCTGTTTCTCCCCGTCTGCTTTTGCCTTCGCTCTCTCTGACTCACGCACATCATTTTTCACATCATCACAGAGATAGAAAATTTGAATTGAGCAATTTGTTCTCGGTGCCCAGCTACCTACTGCCAGGAAACTTCTCAAGAGCTAAAAAAAAAAAAAAAAAAGAGAGAGAAAGAGCTTTGAAAAGTTGAATGCGTGGGATGCCTTTGTTTGAAAAGACTGTACCGGATAATTGATAACCACAGAATGTAATTGATAACCACAGAATGTTCCAGAGTTATAGGGCAACATCTGCGCAAAGCCTGCACCGATCCAATGAAAAACTTCGCCAGCAGTTTCTCTCCAGCTCCCCTCCCACCAAATTTCAGCGAGCACAATTTGGTTTCTAACTCTCTGGCCCACTGTGCTGGATGATATCCAATATTATCTAAGTTAAACAACTCAGCCTAAAACCACCTCGACCATATAAACCCAGCACCCCTCCCCAGCTCTCACAACGCCCAAGCTCCACCGGCCTTGGCACCGTCCCAGCCTCTCAGAAGTCGTACAATTCACATTTTGTTAGCAACGGTCTACACAAATCATTACTTTCTCAGAGCAGACATAACACAGAGCAGTCAATGACACAGCGGTGGTGTGCTGCAAAGAGTCATGGCAGCCGAGGGGGATCAAACAATATACAATACAGTTATTTGTCATGTTGTGTTTAGAAAGAGATTCAAACAGCTCCTTGTGTGTCTTAATTGAGGCTGGGTGGAGTAAAACTCTGGTGCCCAGAGTGAAACAGCGGGGTGGCATGTGCCCAAGCCCTCATAACGTACAGTAAATATAAACATATGCTCTACCCAAGTCCATGTGGCACACTGAAAGAGTTCCCTTGTCCTCTGACTGACGACTGAGACCTCTTCCTTACCACCCTGAAAACATTTGGATTTTGGAAGCTGCTTGCAAACTGAGGCCAGCTCAAATCTGATAAATGGCAGCAGATACTGACATCCAGCCCTCAAGAACACCACTTAAAGCTACAGCGGCGCCTGCCACTACACAACGTCACCCGTTTCATAGAGAAATCAATCTCTGGAGTTTCTCAAAAAAGCTGTCTTTTTCTTTCTTTTTTAAGAAATCATACCCTATAATTTATGAAAACATCATCTCATCTGTTTATGTGACTGTAATTGATTTGTTTATGAAAAATAGCCATTGTTCTCAAAAGTGTCCGAAGCAGCCAAACCGCTGAACAGCCATTGTTCTGTTAATCTAATGAAAGTGAAGTGCGCCGACCATGCGCACCACCAAAGCAAAGGAACCCTCCCTCCAAACCAAACCACCGCTCAAAAGATAGCACAGCTAACAGAGCGTGCAAGTTAAAACAAACTCATTCACCCCAAGGTACATTACTGTCATTACGCTACTGTCATCTCGCTCACAGCTCTCATTAGTTTAAAGAAGGAGGGCTGTCTGCAGTTTTCTACCGGTAATTTTAGAAACCATCTCACAGCAACGCAGCGCGGTCAAGTTCAATTTTCAGCTCGTCTTACTTGCTGCTCTGACCAAGAACGATTAGACAAAATTGTTTGGGTGTTCCCGTCAGACGAGGAAAGCTCGGCTTTTCTACCTGCTCGGAGCTCCAACTCGTCGGCTCACAGAAAGAGCGACGGGTGAGGAAGATGGTTCAAGGAAAACATAGCTGTAGGTTTGATGGATCAGGGAAATTGTTATTCGCAGCGATGCTGATTGCAGCCGACCAGGCAGCTCTCCAGAATACCAGGCCAGATGTGAAAGTGCTCTTTTCATTTGGGGTTTTTCCTCTGAAAGGATTTCCTCCAGGATCTCTCGCTATTATCAATCATTGAAGGGAAACACTGTGCAGAACCACACTTGATTAAAAATACTCCAGCAAATAAAAGGAGGGACCCGGTGAAAGTAATCAACGGTGTGCATTATTTTCAGATAACTGCAGTTGTGAAACAGTCCAGTTGTTATCGTTTCAAAAGCAGCAACCATCGTTCCCATCCCAAAACAGTCAAATGTCACGTGTCTGAACGATTTCAGACCTGTGGCACTCACCCCCATTCCCGCCAAATGCCTGGAGAGACTGGTCATTAAACACATCAGAGCTGCTTTTCCACCATCCCTGGACTCGCACCAGTTTGCATACAGGGAGAACCGGTCAACCGAGGATGCGATCGCCACAGTGCTGCACACATTACTGAAGCACTTGGAACACAGGAACACCTATGCACGGCTCCTCTTTGTAGACTACAGCTCGGCTTTTAATACCATCCGGCCATATAAACTCCGTCCCAAACTCCACCAACTGGGACTTAACTCCTCTCTGTGCAACTGGATTGTGGACTTCCTCACTAACCGTAGACAGAGTGTCAGAGTGGGTAAGAACACCTCTTCCACCCTTGTGGTCAACACCGGTGCCCCTCAGGGGTGTGTTCTGAGCCCACTGCTATACACTCTCTTCACCCATGACTGTATTTCCTCCTGCGCGTCCAATCTCATTGTTAAGTTTGCAGATGACACTACAGTGCTCGGACTTATATCCAACAATGATGAGACAAACTATAGGACAGAGGTGCAACAACTAGAGTCATGGTGCCACGACAATAACTTGGTCTTAAACACCAAAAAGACCAAGGAGATCATTGTAGATTTCCGGAAGAGGGGCCATAACAACCATCTGCCTCTCTTCATTGGCAGTGAGGCGGTGGAGAGGGTGAGCAGTTTTAAATTCTTGGGGGTAACTGTGACCGAGGACCTGTCCTGGGGCAACCATATCACCTCAGTTGTACGGAAGGCCCAACAGCGCCTCTACTACCTGAGGAGACTGCGGAGCGCACACATTCCCAGATCTCTGATGTTGAACTTCTACAACTGTGCCATCAGCAGCGTTCTGACGTATGGATTTCTAGTGTGGTTCCCCAGCTGCACCAAGGCCGATCAGCAAGCACTCCAGCGGGTGGTGAAAGAAGCTGGCAGAATTATTGGAACAAGTCTGCCAGAGATCAGTAATATCTTCCCCACTCGCTGTCTGAGGAGGGTGCACAGTATCCTGCGGGACCAACATCACCCTGCGCGCCACCTTTTCCATCTGCTGCCCTCAGGGAGAAGGTACAGGTCTATACAGGCCAGAACATCCAGACTGGCCAACAGCCTGTATCCACAGGCTGTGAGGCTCCTGAACTCTCTGCCCCCCTCTCACGGACAATAACCATATCCAACTTCTTAATAGCAATGAACTGGTCTGCATTGGTGCATCATATCTTTATTCTCTTCCCCCTCCTGCCCCCCCCCCTCTTTCTTAAATAGATAACTATCATATCTGATATCATATCTCACAGTACAATAATATTGAATGGGTTGCATTGTTGTATTTTGTCATGTTTCTCAGGTCTTTGTCTGAATTTCTACGAACATTATTGCTAAGGATTGTCTTATTGCATTGGAGTCACACTGGGTTAAATATGTACACTTGGGTTTTAAGGGGTATTTATTATTTTCTTCTTTTTTTGGGGTTGTATGGAAGCCCCAAACGCAATTTCATTGTTCTTGACAATGACAATAAATAAATAAATACTAAATACTAAAATGGACGCTTTCTGAACTATACAGTTATCATCAAATTTGGGGGGGAAATGTCAGCATCCAGGTGACGCAGCAGGCCTCGCTAAAATCTAATACTGTAGACAGAAAAAACCCCAAGAAGATCCTTTTTTAACTCCATTAGTCAACACCATTTACTAAATGAAGACCATGTGATGCAGCTGGAAACTAGTAAGTGGGTCTGAGAGGTTTGTTTATCATGTTAGTCATATAGTCCAAGCATGATTAAAACAGATTTTAAAAAAAACAGTTGGGAGAATGAAATCAAACCAGCTTCTTAAACCAAAACAAAAACAGCAACAACAAAAACAAGACTACAACAAAACTTAGAACTTGGTCATAAAGGGGCGTAACTCTCCACATCGCTGGATCCCAAGCAACAGCAGTTCTCATTCAAATTCAAATACTCAACCCTAACATGCTATTGGAGAACTTATGTTTAACTTTAATAACTTTTTTCTATTTTCTTTTTCATTGTTCAGATGCAATAGGGTAGCACATATGGTCCCTTGGCCAATAAAGGGTTAAGAGGAAGAAATGTTCAGCAGAATCAAGCTCATCGAGGGCGTATCTCCAATGACTGGTTGGGATTAAACATGAAGGTTTAAGAGAGAGAGAGAAAGATCCTGGCTGGTTATGAGGTTATGAGGTAAGGTTATGAAACATCTTATAACTTAACAACAAACTTGTCACATTTTGTAACCTTATATTGGACCTGCGATGCTCACTTCTAGCTCCATTTTCTTTGAGTCGCAGCTCGGAATAATCCTTGTTTATCTTTAGCTGGGCTTCGGCGCAGAGCCTCAGATCATCGCCCTTAAAGATAGCTTTCTTTTTAAGGGTATCCAGTCTTCTGATTAGCAGCCCTTCATAAACAGAAGTTTTGAGCACAGGCGGGTGGAGCTTCTGACAAAACCACATTAGAGATATCCGCTCTCTTTGACATCATCCAGAGCCAAGAGTAGAAAAATCTGTCTGAGCCTAAGCTTTTAGAGCGGCCTGAAACCCAAAGCCTTGTTTCACAGGGATTATTAGTACATACGCTGACTCCAATATGTCTACGTTTGCCCACGTTTAACATAAGCATCCACACTACAACAGCATAAACGGAACATAATGTGTCTACTTTTATCGGTGCATATCTATTTTTTAAATAACCAAGGTACAGTTTATACTCCTGCTGACAACAAATGAAGTCTTCCAGTACTAATCAACACAAAGAGGTGACTAGAGGACAGCAGGGCCTAATTTCCCACATGGAGTGGCTGCGACTTATCACAGAAAGCATCTCCTGGGCAGTAATTTTGCAAATGAAAGCAAGGTGAGATCGAGTTAGGTTTAGATTACAGGCTGATGTCTGCAGCACCAAAGCCATACAGTAATCTCTTATGACTGATTGGCTGTAGTCACGAGTGGCAGCTGAACCGATGTTATCTTGGCCATTTCTGCTAAAGGCGGGACATGCAGGCAAGATAAAGCAAAGCCAGTTTGTGTTTTCAGACTGTGTGTTAAAGAGCAGGTGACAGAGTGTGCAGGTCTCTATGGGAAAACAGGGATTTCCTTCATGAGCGTGAGTCACGGGCAGCAACAAAAACAAACTCAAAAACATGAAACTGCACATGCACAAAAAACACGAGGTCTCAAGGTCACCCTCTCTTGTCACGTTCGCACTCCAGAAGGTTTTCATTATTTACCGCAAGAGGGGAAAAAAATCCATCGGACATTAAAACAAAAACCAAAACAAATTGATTTTTTTTTAGCAAGTTGGCATCTCAAGGCAGGGTCACTCATCCCGGCTATAATTGCAGGGGAAACTCTGACTAAAACACACACACACACAGACGTATTCACTTGCAAGTACAGGACGGATGCAAAAACACAACTCTCAGGAATATTTGCATCTGTCAGCGTCCGCATGTTCTGTTACCGCAGCTTTGTGAGAGCGCTTTATTGGAAGATTTGCAGGAAAATTGTCCATCGGTAAAAATAAATGCTTAAGCCCTTTATGGCAACAAAATCCACCACTCCGGATTTATGAGTTTGATTGTTAAATGGTTTCTCAGAGCTCCGCTTTGGCACGAGTAAAAAAACAATAAAAGTCTATAACTTTTCCAGAGCGTACATGTTCTACATGAAGATTTGAAAACAGAGATGAGTTGTATATTTTTTTTAAATATGCAGATTTGAGCCTTTAGTCCTTGGCCTTATTAGTTAGTATCTTATTATATCAGTGATGCCGTTTCACCCCAGAGAGTAATGACGTCTCTACTAGTCTACTGTTTCTATTTATCTGTGTGTTTATACAGGGAGCAGCTGTAAAGAAGAACCAGTTTGATCCACAGGGAGATCGCAGCTCATAGAGTTAATGAACTGAGAGCTGGTGGCAAAGAAGCAGCTTGGATAAAGAGGTGGACGGATGGAGGGAAGTGGAGGGGGGGCAGTGTTGTGGAAGCCTGGCTCAAGGGTGTTTCCATGGTAGGATTGCCCAGGAATCTGATGCTGGTGCCAGACGCAGGGAAACCCTCATCAAAAACAAGGGAGCACACCCATAAGCATCAGTCCACGAGGCCCTAATGACGGCTAGATTCAAAGCTCAAGGAGAACCAGAGCAGCTAAAGACCCAAACATGTTGGACGTTTCTGTTTTGTTTCCTTTGTAAATGAACCAGATGAATGTATTTACAATGAGCTCAGAGTTTGGGTCAAACAGAAACACACAATTCAGTCAGATCTGCTTCAGCCAAATTGTTATTAATTTATATTCAGCAACATGGTTCTGTTCTGGAACCTCTCCACCCTTTCGAGAGGATACGTGGAAAGCATAAGGCGTGGTCACTGCATCTTCCTGCTCTTTCATACATGGAAAACAGGAGGCAGCAGAAACAGCAGCAAACCAGCCATTCAAAGCAGAGCAAGCATCAGAGATGACACATGCATTTAATGAGTCAGAGACAGCATGGAAAGGAAGAGCTGGGCTGGGGATGGGTTGCCAAGTTGCTTATAGATGTCCAGCAACTGACGGCAGGTTAAAGCAGATAAAATAGTCCACTCTGAAGCTTATCTTAAATATCAGTTCAATATCAACTGGACGATCAGCTACTGTGGAGCGGCTCTGAGAGCAGCTCATCTGGCGAGTTTACAGCTGAGGCAGATTTCACGGCTTGTTCGAACTAATGCTTTGCTCAATTTAGGATCAAAAATATGTGGTTTGCCAAGCAGGACACACTGATTGGATGAAACGCCAGGAGGCAGAGCTAAAAAGGTTACATTTATAAAGATAATTGGTATTGATGAAAAGGTTAGGTAGTAGACAGTAGTTTGACAGCACTTTCACACTTGTGTCTGAAGCTTTCAACCACATTTCATATCTACCTGCAATGTGGTTTATCTAAATATTCAACAAGCTATATATTTTTTAAATAATTTAATACACTATGGCTATACATTTGAAATGTGAGATAAAGGAAGAAAGTTTGTTAGATTAAAATTCAGCCAGTATCACTTTACACAAAGGAAGATTTCCATCTACATTATTGTGGTATTATTGTATTTGGGGACATCCATCTTTTCCATGTGAATATATGGAAAGCATAAGGCAGGGGTGAAAGCTCGGTACACAACAGAACAGACATCAGCGATAACAAGGATGACGCTCATTCAGTCAGGCACAGCACTGAAACGAAGAGGTGGGTTGTGAAGCAGCTTGCAGAGGCAGAATCAACTAGAAGCAGGGTAAATCAGCTTAAAGAAAATGTGCCTACAAAATGTTCAAAGACTGTCAACTGATAGCTCTGCTGTGGGCTAGCACTGAGATCAGCTGTTATCAGCTCATACTCCAGGACTGCAGGCAAAGCCTTGTTTTGTAACCTGCCTTAAGTGAGTAAGTAATGCTATACTCACTTTATGCATCACTTTAATGCTAAATTTAAAAAACAGAATGGACCTTTCTATTAAATTCAAGTCAAATTTACAGTCCCCGGTTTGTTTTGCAGCATGTTTCACGAATGAAAAATACGTAATGTACAGAGCCAATATCAGATTTAAAAACAGGAGGACTTAATGTAAACTTTAAATTTCAAGTTTATCAAGCACTCTTCTTCCTGTCTTTCTTATCTTTCTCCATCTCTGAGTGAAGTTTGCTCTCTTTCCCTTCTCTCCCTGTGAAATACAGGAGCTGGACCTTTAGCTAGCAACACACTGTGTGACAACTGCACGTAAATTCAGTTCTGGTTTTAACAATGAGCCAGTGAAGAGAAGCTAATATGGGAGCAACATGAACTTTATCCTCTTAGTACCCTAACTGCAGGGTTTTAATCAACTGAAGGCTTTTCGGGGAAATTTTATGTTAGCCTGATAATAATGAATTACAATAGTTCAGTCTAGGGATAGAAAAATGCACCATTTTTTTTTTCAGCATGACAGGATGGCAGAGGATGTTTCTGTTTTAGTAAAGCTGTCCTAAATATTAGTTTAATGTCTGCATAGAAACATATATCCTGGTGAAAAATGAGTCCTAGGTTCTTTACAACAGTAGGACACAATTTTTATGAGGTTGTTTGGGGTTATTACAAACCTTTATGTCTTCAAGACATGCACAAACTAATTTTTGTTATCAGGTCTCATTAATAAATATAGATCGGTATCATCTGCATAACAATGAAAATGCATCCACTGTTGTTTTTAACTACACTATATGGAGGAAGCGTGTATAACATGAAAAGTATAGGTGTCAGGACAATTCCTATGAGACTCCAAGGCTAACATCAGTTTATTACAAAGTGGATATTGCATATTTTTCATTTCTGTTCAACCCAGAGTTTCATGTCGTGCTCCAAAAAGTGGTTCTGGTGTCAGCTCTAATTCATCACATGACATTAGTTCTGCCTCTGATCTGCCCTTTTCACCTCATGAGATCAGAGTTAAACAAAGAGTTTGCGCAGAGAGGAAAAAGATTCTTCTTCCGAGTGTTAATAAACAATCTCACTACTCCATCGTACAGTGCTGGAGGCGGGCTGCCTGTGTGCCCGTGCAGCCTTGAATTCCTTCTTCCACAGGTGGAACAATGAAAAGGCTTCCTTTCTTTTTCTTTTTTTTGAATGAGTCACCGTCGTGATAGGATCACACGTGTTTACATTGCTCAGCCTTGGCCCAAACTGTACCTCACGTTGCTTTGCTAAAGCTAATCAAGGAAATTGCTGTTTGTAAACGTTGTCGTATCAACATCTGGGAGCAGTCCCCGCTCCCTCCTAACCAAAACGGCTTAACGTAAGAAAAAGAGAAACAAATACTGATGCAAGGCACACACACACACACACACACAAAAGTGTCCACACCACGTGCACAGCCACCCACCTACATGCGCACGCACACACATACGCAACACATGCTGCATTTGTGATCCATTCCTCTGCTGAACAGGCAATGGAAACTTCTGCAAAAGTAAATCTGCTGGGTTAAAAATACAGCGCATTAATGTGCACCACATGTGGCACTCTGGCAGAATGGAGGATATTTTGACGGCGGGGGGAGGAGAGGAGCTGGGAGGGGAGGAGCAGTCCTGGGGTTTCTCCAACAGCAGAGAAAGGGAGACACACACTCACACACACACGCACACACTGCTGCACTGAGATGAAACAGCGCAAACTCCCAAATCTCCTCCGGCTTTACCTTGAGCCTTTTCCACGAACACCACCTTAGAGTCGTGCTGGAAGTTGTGTCCATCGAGGAGCATCCTCTCCCCTCCGGGGGCGGGACACGTCTCCAGGCTCTGCTTATCCACCAGCGGCAGCTCTTGGGCTGATCTCTGAGCTGTGGGAGGGAAAAAACAAACCGGGCTTCATCGCTCAGCTAATACACACCCACTCCCCATGCAGACCTGAGCATCCAGACCGAGGCTGAATCACTACCTAGACAGCTTTCACAGAGCTGTAAACCTCAACTTCTCCATGTTAAAATTAAGATCCCTGTTTGGCAGTAAGCATAGAGAGGCTTCATGTTGTGTTTATTTGTGTTTCCCTTAAATTATAGAGGATGTTTCCTCTCAAATATTTCCTCTCCTGATCCTCCTTACGCCTCACTCTTAACTTTTGGCCTGTCTTTCTCATTCCTTGTTTGTCTTCATTTTTTTCTCCCCCCTCCAAAACGTTCTATCACACGCCACAAAATACTCACAAACCTTGTTCTGTCTTCAGCTAGATGTAAAGCTGATGTCTTAGCCAAGTTTAGCCCATGTAATTTCATTCTGATTGACCTGGATAAATAAACAGAGGCTGAATATTCGCCTCACATGAGAATCATCTTTTTGTAATTTGATGCTGCTGTTTTCTGATTTTGATAAAACTCTAATTCCCTGTCTTTGGAAACGATCAATCTCTCCCACATCTCTCTGCTGCTCTTCGCCTGTGTGTCATTTTCAGCCTCGCTCACACACCAGGCGAATTTTGGTCAAAAACAATTGCTTTGTGGCAGTCATTCAAAAACTAACAATGGTCTATTTCAAGGGGTTGAGCTCATGGTTTAACTACTGTCTTTCATTTACCTCATAAGACTTAATCTGTGTGGCAGCCCTTGGTGCCAGAACCACATGAAGTGGCTGATCTGCCTGAATTTAGCCCGGTCCATTGAAAGGTCAACTCCAGTGCAGTGTAGTCAATGGGGTTTATCGAGCCAGGCTTAAAACGCTTTTACAGGGTTAATAGTATTACATTAAAGTGTAGTTCACTATCACATGAACCGCATTCAGTGGCTCTCGTTACATGGCTCCATCTTTTCCTTTTATCTTTATCAGGGAATCTACAGCTTTTCTCTTCTTTCATAATTTTGACTCAGTCCAACGTTGCTCATTAATATTCTCTGATCTGGTCGAGAAACGGATAACGAAATTTGATTTGCAAAGAAAAAACGGACATTTTCAGATTTGAGAAGCTTACGTCAATTTGGTTAATCAATTAAGGATTAATCAGTTCTCATCGTTTCTGATTAATCTACTGCCCAGTCCTTCGGTCTTGTGATCTTTTTGAATCGAGCGGCATCCACTTACAACCACCAGTCACATGGACTTTTGTTGTCTTTCTAATCTCACTCCATTTGATTTGAGGAATTATTAAAAGTCTAAAACTGGAACACGATACAGTATTTCACAAAAACAAGCCTGTCTGCATCCCCATCAGCAGCTGTGTGAGTGTCTGTCTATCCAATAAATGTTGAGATATTCGTCTGGTACAAAGCACCCATTCACACGGAAGAGTTGTCTCACACTGATTAAGTTAAATATAGTGGATACTTCTGACCCTTTAGAGGGGTGTGACAGCCATTTAGGCAGCACAAGGCTCAGTGGTCAGCACTGCGCCTTGTGGTAAAAGGGTGCTAGGCTGTATGAGTTCCCTATGATTTCTCCTGCCATCACAAACTTGTTAGGTGAATTTGCCTATCAAAGGAACTTAAACAAATAACTGGTCTAATTGTTAACGCTATATTTATCACATAATCCAGATAATTTTTCAAGAAATTAAAAAAAAATCACTGATTTTGCATCTTTTAAATCATAATTCTACTTGTAGTGCTTTTATTTTGAAGGACAAGCTTGTTTAGATGTCTTGTTGCACTGCAGGTATGTGAGGAGATTCTTACACCATACCTGTGAGCCAGCAGCCAGTCACAGTTAGAAGGAAATCTCTGGAGACTGTAGTCTATTTTCTTTATTTACTTTATTTTGTTAGAATTCGGTGCTCAGTTGGAATAAAGTCTTCAAATGAACCGGTATTAACAAAATGACTTTTTAGAAAATTACAACTGGAAATGATGCATCATGGTGGATGCTCATTGCTTGTAATACTTAGAGTCTGTTAAATGCACAGAATGAGTTTCCCTGCTGGGATCAGTGACACCATCTTACGCTTCTACCCGTGTGCACGCTAATGGAGCCCTTTAAACGACTGTAGAAGGCTGATGAGTTCAAGTTTGGCATTTTCAAAGCAGGACAAATATGAGTGGATGTACTTACAGCACTCGATGGGGTTTGATGCCACCTGCAAAGACACCGTTCTCCCCGTGGCTTGGTTGATGTGAACCCTGAACACCATCCGCACACGCGTGTTCTTGCGTCCGATGTCGGTCTCCCCCTTCCTCAGCTCTATGTCCGAGTTACGCAGCTTCAAGATTCCCGCGCAGTCGATTCTGTGTTTGCAAAGACACAAGACAAAGAGTCTGCTGGGTCCGTTTATGACATATATAATCTCACACTTAATCAGGATTTATGTAGCAAAGACTTTCACTCTGGACTTCATCACTGTAGCCCCGAAGAAGGCTGTCAACAGAAGATTAACATCCCCACTCCCAGCAGAGCTTTTACGCCTCAGTGGACCTGCTCTGGGGTAAAACTGAAGCTCTAAAGAAAAAAACGCCTGGAAGCATTCAATTTTTCATGAATCTGTTTGATTCACATGAGCCGGCTCCTTAAATATTGTTGCCCCTGCACAAATCTCACCACCAGGAATTGGCTATAAGATGTATTTTGAGGAGTCAAAGTCTTCATCGGACACTTAATAAGCCCCTTCTTCACTGAACTCCTCTAACTTTTTCATACTTCAGTACCTCAGGCCTTTCCAAACGGTTTCTGGCTTTTCCATCGCTCTGCTACTTGATGCTGCATTCCTCAAAGCCTACTTAATGTCAACTTTTACACACACTCGGACACTCCCTTACATTCTTCTGGGCAGACACCAGGGTCTGCTTTACTGGTGAAGTAATCAGGTGTTGATGCTAAGGACCCCAGCTGTTCTGCTCTCTGCCTACACAAACAGACTGACTGCAAAAAATCACATACTGAGGGATCTCGTCAGTGAGTTTTGGGGTTTTTTCATTTTTTTTAGAAGACGAGGACAAAAAAAAGACACTTTTATTTCTTTTAAGGCACTAATTTATGAAGAGTTAATTGAATTCATACCAACTCGACTCTTGTGGCTTCATTAGCCGCAAAAAACAAATCTGCGTTGGTGTTGCTTAACAATTTAATTTAAAACTTTTCCTCCTAAATCATCATGATTAACTATTCCAGGGATATAATAACGCCTGTATCCTATACCGCATTATGAAACATATATACGTCACACTGGACTGGAGCACATGTCAAATCCACCACAAAACCCTTCGTGTACTCTGTCAGTACTGTGAAGAAACCCCGAGGTGAAGTCGTTGTATAAGTGGAGCTTATGTGTTACATCCATTAAAAAGCAGGGGAAGTGCTGATGGTAGCAGGATGTTACTACCTGCAGCACAGACAGAGACCCCGGGTCCCCTGTTAGCAGCCCGAAGACTTCCCAGTAATCTGATCTCTGAAGCTCATAAAATGGGAAAAGCCACCCATCTGTGTGCGGAGAGTAACACTTCAAGAGCAAAACTAAAGCCCTAAAGGAGACATGCAAGCTCAAAGACATGCACAGATAAATCAAAAGCAGCAATCTAACATGCTTTGATGAGGCTTTAGAAGCTCGAGAGGAGTGAAATTCCCCTCTCACCAGACCAGACTGATGCCTCTGTTGAAATAAATTCCCTTGATTTTAGTATCCCTTTAATATGATAACAGTGAAGATGCATTTTTACAGCTACCACAGCAGCTGGTGTTTACTGGCTGCACTAAACTCCATCATAGCAAGAATTATTATTTCAAGTCTTTTGGACTCGTTGTGTACTTGCTGTGAAATCTAACTCATTCATTTAAGATTTAAATGTTAAAATATTCAAGTCGAATGTTGACTTGAAAGCAAAATCAAACAAGTCAAAGGACTTGATTGCGAGAGCTTTGAGGGAACATTGACGAAATTGTCCACTCTTAACTTGCAGCTTGCTCGTGGACAATTAAAAGATTTGACTTGGACTTGTTTCAGCTGACTCAATGCATGGCATGACTTTTCTTGATGGACTTGAAGGAAATTTCTCAAGGGACAGCAGATTTCACTTGGATTTCCTGTCAGTGACCGAACGTGACATGGGCTTGTACAAAATGTGCTTTCTTGGTTAATGACTTGAGACTGGCATTGCCATTGTCTCAAATTACTCTTTAAAAGGTTTCACTGGCAATCAGATTCATCCCAGTTTAAAACCAGTGCTTCATTCCAGTGCACGCCAGTTCTTAAACAATTTGAGACTGGATGTCCAAGTCAAGTCTTGAGCTGTTTTTTTAGTCTGGCGATACTCACATGGCCCGCATGTTGTTCTCTGGTAGCAGTGGGATCTCCAGAACCTTGGTGTTGTTATGCATGGCCTCGTGGCTCGGGGTGGACACCGTCTTGCCTGTGATCCGGTGGACCTGGTAGAAGGCGTGTGGCCTCAGCAGCCTGTCATCAGCTGTGCCGATGAACAGCTGCAAAGTCAGGGGTTCGCTCTCCATGTACCCGTGAAGCTAAGAGACAAAGAAACGACGGACATGTGCGGTCAAGCTTACAAACTGTCAGAACGTAACGCAGGTCTTTCAGAGGTCAGGCTTTCCAACAAAGTAGCCTTTTAGGACCGTGTAATCATCACCCTTTTCATCTTTAATTTACTACCAACAGCCTGTGCCCACTTCCTCTACGAGTTCATGTCAGGTCTGCCAAGATGTTGATCCAACAGTGGCTCAATCTCATGGGGCCAAAGAGCGGTAAAATACACCTACAGTCTGCAGCTTTGTGATTTGTGAGCACCATGCTTGCCTTGTGACATGACTGAGGCAGTGTTTTGGAAAAGTCAAGGTCGAGCCGTTTAGACCCAAACAGGGACAATCAGAGTCAAGTTAACTGCTTGCTACAGTTGGTGGGCTCGTCCCAGAGCATCTAAAGTAATCCCAGACCTTCATAGGTGTTGCCTGACAAGAGGCCTCCTGCCAGGATGACCTCAACCTCCCAGACTGCAGAGTGCAGTCTGGGAGTGCAGTGCTGAAATTTGAGAACAGCGGCTACTATTGACACTCTGTCAGAGAGTTATGTATGTTATCCATACAATGCAGCAGAAGAATTACAGCAGAATATTTAACATTAGTTTTATGTTTACATCTAAGTAAATATGAGTGAGGCTCGACATTTTACACCACTGTCAATTTAAACTGAGGAAACTAAACAGAGAAAAGCAACATTTTTTTTATTTTTAAACCATGATTAATATGTTTCAGCAAACATCAACATGTGGATTAATATAAAAATGAACTTTCTTTTTTTTTTTTAAGTGCTCTTTTTTTCCAATCTGTAATTTTTTAGGCTCTTAAATTTCCTCCATCTTTAACCAAAACATCCCAGCTGGACTTGCTCCTGTTTGGCTAAACAGTCTTAAAGTTTTTCCATCTTTTAAATTACATTAAGCAATTCTGCTTCACTTGAAATGCCTCCAGTAATCAGGTTTGAATTAGTGTCGGCCATTCAGGGTCAAGTATTGGGACGTTTTTTTCCTCTCTCTATGGGCTATTAGTATTCAAATGTATTCAAAAATACAGTTTAACTAAGTAGACTTTATTGCATGCTATCACGCAGAACAGCACTTTATCTTGACTGATTAAGAGCTTCTAAGAGTCAAACTGGTCTGAGTCTGCAAGCAAAGTGTTATAAAACGAGCACTATACGCACATCGTCATCCACAAACCCGTCAAAGCGTAATAGAGGCCGACACTCAACCCCGACTAATTATAAGGCACTTTGGAAAAGAGTGTCGGCTGAAACAATCAGTGTGGAAATGTTGAAATGAAGACCGCACTTTTCACTTACATAAGGGGAGCACTCGAGGCGAGCAGCGCCCACAATGAGAGTGAAAGCCTCAGACTGGGGAGGCATAACATGTGATTTGGAGGAGGATCCCTGTCAGGGTTAAGAGCCTGCGAAAGCCCCGTATATTTGTGTAAGGAAATGGGTTGCTGCCTAGCAATGCTGTTTATTCAGGCAGCAGGAAGGAGTGTGATGAAGTGAGGTAGTCTGCTCGCGAGGTTAGTTACTCTCAAACTGTAATTACTTACAGATTACTGATTATCTGCTTTGAATTATTATCAGCAACAAAGTCTAGACAAATAGAAATAATCAAACTTGATAATATCATCTGACTGCTTTCAGCTGTTTTTGGTTTCTTTGCTTCCAAACCTTTACAAAGCATCCATTTAGAAATGCTCGTAATTTATGTCAGCATCATCATCCATCATTTTAAGACACAAGCAGCAATCATGAAATTAAGAAACCTTTCCCTTTTAGTTTTTCTGCTCCGTGATCTGAATCATATGTTTTTACAAAGCAATTCAAGCAGACAACAGTTATGATTTGTTGATGCAATTAAAATCACTGAGATACAGCTTCATGTAAATCCACTGCTCTTTCACTCTGGCAGTTTGACGCTGGCGAAGCAGCCAAGCCTCCCCAGTTCACATTATCACCCACAAGAGGAATGCCGAGACTCCGGCCGGGTGAGGGTGACCAGCGCTTCCTTTCCATTCCTGTGATGCCCCAGCAACTCTAAAATGGTTATAAATGGGAATCCTCCATCTTTATTTTCAAAGAGAGATAACCCAGTATGTCTCAGATGGCATTTGCTAATTACACAGGCCAAGAAAAAGCACATGACGCCAAAATAACAGCATCTAAATCTACAAAAACATACTTCAAAAGAGCATGTTGGGTACTTTTTGGTCAGATCATAAAAGCTTACTTCAGTCAGGGTGAAAAAGAGGACCTCACAGACATGAATACAGAGCATTTCCTCTCCACCAAAGTACAGCTTGAAACCCTGAGCATAAGCTGCGGTGAGGACTGGACGCAGCACTTCAGAGGGGCATTCTTCAGTCTGCTGCTGGTGCAAGGGCGGGTGTGGTTGAGGCAGGCAGCAGTGATGGCATTGAAAAAGAACAGAAAACAGCCAGCTTAACTGTGCTGATGCTAGGGGTGGAGAAAACGTGTACCACACTGAACAGGACCTTCCAGAATAAACTCTGTAAAGTCTGGGCAGGTTTTGAGTCAGAAAAGCGACGGGACGAGCCGCAGAGGCTTCGTCAGCCAGCGTCCGCGGCAGAGGCTGCGCGCACCGTGTAATCAGGAAGTCGCAGAGATGGAGCTGCCTTGTCTGAGGCTCCCTCCAATATCTCCATCACAGCCTGCCAGAAACGTGTGTGGTTTAGCTTGCTGCCGCCTCCGCAGGACGCAGGGCGCGATGATGTCAGCCGTACAGAGAGGAACTTTCCTAAACAAAGGGAAGTCTGTGTGGTTGGGGTGGTAGCTGGCAGAAAAAGTTGGGGGGGAGGTTTAAAGAGAACACACACACTCTATTTCAGTTGAGGTGAACCCAGACCCCTGTCATTAAATCATTAGCACCTTCTCATGGTGAGCCTCGCACAGATGTGCGGCTGTAGTTGCAACACTATGGCTAATACAACGTGTTTTGCTTTCCAGATTTTTCTATTCCAACGCTGCATACAAATGTAATATTTCTGTCCAACAAACAGAGGACTTCCATTCAAACACTATTACTTTTAACCTTTTAGTAAGATCACTCCAGGAAAAAAGACGTCACTACATCCTATTTTTAATACCAACTGTGACGAATGCTGTTTGCAATTAGTTACACGAAATCAATCACAGGCAAACTTTTTCAACTACAAAATTAGCAACAGGAAAAAAACAAAACATCCTAAAATTGAGTATTTGTATATTGTTTCCTGGTGCTCCTCCATCCTCACCATCACTAGCCACAGCTAGCTCCTCCTCATCCGTGACGCACTCAAAGGTCGAGAGTTTTAACTTGTGTTGACAGACTTTTTGTCACTATTGCGCAGTTTGCGCACTCAACAAAAATGCCAAATTCTCTCTCAGATAAATACACAGTTGTATAAGCTCTTTGTTAAATAGATTTAAGGGCTCTTTGACTAGAATGCTGCTGGTTCTTTCCCTTTCATGATACAAAATAAAACTTTATATCACATAGTTATCAATATCCAGTCCAGCTTATTTTATTATCACTTATTTTAATGCACTTAAGTCCAAATGTGTTGAGAGTGAACATGTTGCATGGATATGAAATCAAACAGCAACCTCAGCAGCAGAAAAACTGCAGTTCTTCTAATGGCCACTTGAGGCTGATGAGTTAATAGCCACTGGATTAAATGGGCAAGTTAGGAGACGGGATTTTTTATAACCAGTTTAAATTGTATTCATGTTGCGTGTTAGTAAAGGCTGCTTTGAGTAATCGGCGCCGTATCATATTGTTCAGTATTTGGTTGGATTAAAACAGACAAAGGAGTCAGAGTCAGTTTGTGAGGGAAGGAAACCTTCATGCCACAGTTTGCATCTAATTCTATCCCAGTGAAATGCAGATACACCTTGCTAACCAAGGTAGTAGTTAGCACTCCCTGACAACTAATCTAAACATGGGCATGTCTTCATCACAACAAAACAAACAAAAAACAAGAAAGCAATGCCCCATATACCAACGTCAGGGCTTCAAAACAGCAGTTCACAAACTGGCTACATTAAAATCACTCTTTAGCAATGTAAGAATTCCCTGATGCCCGAAGAAACATGCAAAACTGCTTAGTCTAAAAAAATATTTTATCAAAAGCGAAGGAAAAACACAAGAGTGTCTAGTAAATTCGTTGACTTTTTGTAACGTGTTAAGAAAAAGCCAGAAGGTGTTAATAAAACCAACAGAACTCCCTACACTCGCTTTGTCTAACGCCTCTCTGCAGACCCTTTATTTATTCAAACACTGAGGTCAGCGGTGTGGCGTAATGGTTGGGGGGACCAGATGGGTTTATAACCAAAACATCTGCAGATGTCCACATTTTTTCTTCTTGGACTCAACCACCACAGCTACTGTGGTTAAAGCTCATGACTAAGCTCTTACTGGCCATGCTACATTAGTTCGTAACTGTCTGCATTGCACTTGAAAACGCAATGGAAAAATCTGAGTCACCCTCGTCTGGACAGGAACTGACTGCCTGAGTGGACTGGTCTGTCTAATAGCATACCTATGGTATTCCATTCAGAAATGTTACATCTTTAAATAACATAAGAGGCAGGTCATGAAACACATGTCGCTCTAATCTTTTTTAACACATGAGGTAAAAGACAAGAGGAGGGAGGTGTTGAGGTGAGAAGTGACGAGGTAAGGAGCCGGAGTAAAAATGAGCCTAATGGTCGAACCATGTGTTGCTCCGATTACCGCAGGAAACCGAAGCTTTGTTCCCAGTCAGTGGATGATAAATGTGAATCTCTTTGTTTTTCAAGTCACTTTCTTTTGAAATTCTAGATTGCGTTGCATATTAAAATGCTCATATGATACAAAGGAAAAACATTATTCTTCACATAAAGTCACTGTAAGTCAAAATACAAATAAGAAGCACTGGTTCTAGCAGACCTGAATGACTGGGTGTCCTCCCGCCAGAGCCTTCACTGCTCCCCTGCTGCCCTCTGTCTCGTAATGGGCTCGGTGGTGGGACTTGGGCTGCACTTCGATCTGCAGGCTGTACGGCCCGGAGCTGGATGGCAGCTGCCAGTCGAGAGCTGGCAAAGATGGGCTGTAGTGGCAAAAAAAAAATACATGTTCAACATGTCACCTTAACAAGAGGAGGGCTTATTTTAGATGGGCTTATCAAGGTAGAATGTGCAGAATGTGGACACTGCGATACGCCAGAGCATGTGATAAAGCCAGTAGCTTAAAGATACTTAAACACACTAATCCTTACTCAAAATTCACTCCGGTTCCAGACATAGTGAAAGAATAACGGTCTTTGAACAACACATCTGATCAAATGCCAGAAATACTAAAAGAATTTTACATTTAAATGCATTTTTTCATGCTTGAGTAAACCACCATCCTTACCTGACATACTGCTTTGGCTTTGACCAGGAATATGGGTGTTGTGGTACATCCAGAAACCCACCGCAGTAGCCCTCCTTCTTCAGGGACATGCGATTTGCTGGGTGCTCATCCTGACACAGCTCCCTAGGGCTCAGCTCCTCACCTCTAGGCTCCACCTTCAGGTTGATGGTGGTGCTGGGCTCCAGGCTGGTTTTTCGGGCCTTCATGGGGATTCCCTCTCCAAGGTCAGTCATTCCATCTGTGGTCAAGGCATTGATGGCTGCCAGGATGGCTGAGTTGGTGTACTGGTTGGTGTTTGGCAGCCAGGTCTCCTCTGTGACACTGAGGCGAGGAGATGTCTGTGGGGACAGACCTGGGGAGTGGTTGGGTGAATAAGGGAAGTGCTTTTGTGGCGCTCCGCTGCCATTTAAGCTGTACTTCCTCTTTGCACCACAGGGGGAATTGGACCTGGAGCCACGCTGTCCCATCCAGCTGTCGTCCGTTATACTCGTGCGAGGGGACGTGGAGGGGGAGTGACGAGGAGAGCCACCGGAGGCGCAGCCGTCGCTGGGGAGGGTGAGGGTGGAGCCCTTGGGGGACACAGAGGGAGACTGCCAGGGGGAGTTCTGGGGTGAGTTGTCGTAATTGTAGGAGAAGCTTGACTCATAGGAGGATGCATCGGACAGGTTGCTACGTGATGAGACGCTGCTGGCCGGACTCAGGCAGCTGGGGTCACGGTAGCCATCTGCACTAGGGATGGTCAGTGTCACTATGGAGTTGACTCTCTTAGCAACAGGAAGGCTGCTTTCCTCCACCTCATCCTCAGGAAACTGACCGTAAGCTGTGATCTCGATACGAGGGCTCTCCAAGGTCGGGGCTCCGTTTGGGCGGATGCTTGTGGATGAAAAGTATCCGGCCGCTCTCATGTCATCCTGGGAGTCATAACTGTGAGGCTCGCTGACAGAGACAGATATGGCAGGGCTGGACTGCAGGCTGTGGTACTGGGAGGGAAGACAAGGGTTGCCCAATGGGAGAGAGAGACTGACGTTTGGCGTGTAGCCATATGCATCTGGAAAGCAAACAGATTGAGTTTGTTACCATGATAATCAAACACACATTCACTGGCTGCACTCACTGTGAGGGAGACCGATGCCAAAGTTAAGTCTTATGAGAGCTGTTGCAGAGGCGTTGGCTGTAATGGCAAAAGAACAGCTTGCCTACTGGATCTGGCCTTGACCATTTCCTGAGGCAGAAGGTTTGCAAGTTGAAAAGGTATCGCCTCATCTGAAAAGGATCTCAAAACACGCCAGTCAGGCCAGTGATACAAACTCTTTCTGAATGGCCCAAATTGTACAAAGCAAATTGGGTGGGAAATCCGAATAAAGGAGCCAAAAATAACTCCAGTCTAAAAATAACCAAAAGCAAAACCAGGTAATTTTTTTCCACTCCACATTTGCCAGATTTATACCACTTAATGCACACGGTGCCCATAAACTGTAACATTATGAAAACACACTGATGCTTTTGTTGGCCCGTTTCATGTTGTAGCAGCCATCGAAAATAAACACAGGAGGGACATGACTCGTTTATTTGCATGCCGTAAAGGTGCACGCTGTACCAAGCCAGGAGAAGCTTGTGGTGTTGTGCCAGTGCTCCCGCTGGGACACATGAAACTCTGCCCATCTGTGGTGATGGCTGAGGTCACAATTAGGTGCAGAGGGCGGGGGGGTTGACATGGGAAAGGCAGTTGTGGTTATATGGTGCATGAAGCCGGCTGAGTGTGACCACAGCATGCAGGGCACATTGATACGCATGGAGACGGCGGCTGCAGACAGACATATGCAGTCACCGCAGCTCCTGTCTGCTGTAAATTAGAGAGAATTAGGGGCCCAGCCATAAAGACTATGACATCAATGCAGCACCATATGACTCCTTGTAATAAAAGAAAATTATGCCTACATTTAAAATCCTGCTTGTGGTGAGTGATACAGTAGCACTGAAGTGTGTGTTTTCTAAAATTAGCTGACATCCTGACAGTTTGCCTTGAGGGGAGGGGGGCTAGCTGCACCATCAAACGACTCTGCTCAATACTGTCCTCTGAAGCACTAGCACACTGTTACCCACAATGCCCTGTCAGTCCTCAGCGACTAACATTATTGGGCGCACTTTTTAGTCATGAGAGATTCACAGCAACAGAACCACGCCCACCTCGTCCAAATCAGCAGGGAGGGGCACTCACTAAATAGCTACACCGCTGCTTTAATACTGTAATTAACTACAATATACTGAGATAGTGTAGATAAGACCCACGGTTCAACGACACATCCCAGTTTAATGTGTTGCATGCGGGTGTAAAGTGTCAGGCACTGACAAGAAGCTAAAAAAAATGCCACGTTAATAGCCGCACCTCGCTGTGATTAAAAATAAATAAATAAAATATAAACTAAACACTCTGATGGGGAAGCCTAGACAAAAAGTCAAACTCACCCTCTTCAGCAGATTTCATTTTCCCCTTTGAGCAGAGCAACTTCTGAGATCAAACTCTGAGTACAGCTGCAGGCGGATACGATTCCTTATCCATATAGTGGAGCGGATAAATTCCCCCAGCTGTTGCTCAGGATCCTCTCTCGCTGTTTCACCACGATCAGAAATCACAAATTATTTCGGTGGAAGGGAAAAACGATGGTTCTCTATTCTTTCAGATACAGGAGGGGGGGAAATGCATTCAAAGTGGGGGGAAGAAAAATAAGCGACGAAATGTTAAAACACGTGGAATAAGGTCATGACTAGGATGCAGACGTTTGCGCTAAGAAAGGCTATCTTCGTCGCTGTGCTGAGATATCTGACTCTTTGTTGGGGGATCCTGCCTCTGTTGGGTCTCCGTGACGCACTGCTTCGGCGCACAGAGAACTTGTGCGCTTTTAAAGCTGGGGATCACCTCAGCACCGACGCGCCGCCCTTCCTTCGCTCTGACGCATCTGCGCGTCCGACCACCGCACGGGTCCAGCGGAGATCCTCTCTCTCACTGGGGGTTTCCAGAGGCAAAAGAGGCCAATTAGAGAAGCTGGCAGAGAACCTCGAAAGATCCGAGAGAGTAAAACAAGCCACGCCAAACTGCCGAGCTCCGAGTGATTGGAATGAAACATCCAATGCAAAAGCTAATCCTGCACAATGTGAGCCAGGGCGAGCATCCTGTTGAATATAAACAGTGGAATAACTTGAGTTGGAATGACACAGCACAGCACAACACGCTATGAAATGTTAAGGTAACAGATCTTAAAAGAAAACGTGCAACTCAAACTGTGCCCTCGTCATCTATTACTGACTAAATGAGCATAAACAGCGTTAATCTGCAGTTTCCACCCACTTTATCTGCTGAATCTGTTCCTCTTGGCGTCACTTGCAAAGGAGTGATCAGCGCGCTGCTGTAAGACACTGCACATGGAAATCAAGATTTATGTGCAGTCTAATCCTCACGAGCATTTTACATTAAACTGCTGCCATTTTCACCCTGAAAGAGCCATTCATCATCTGGTTAGCGTAGGATGTTAAGTTAAAGACTGCCTGCTTGTGGAATTTCAGATGGGGCTGCAGAAGCAGCAGAGCAGGTGTGCTGGTACATGCAAGAACATATAGTGACCACCTTGTGCACTTTCATGACCAACATATAAAGCATGAGAAATCCTTGAGATCTTGTTTAGGCCTCTCGTGGGTTTTTGAAGTTATTGCAAAGGCAAATAATTGTTTTTCCATTTCCCCCTCCCTGACAGAATGCAGGTCTGTGGGGCACAAACACATATAATTATGTGTTTGCATAGGACTTGCATATCAGAATCAGAATCAGAATCAGAATACTTTATTCATCCCGAGGGAAATTAGGGGTTACAGCAGGCAGCACGCTAATGGCGCATGCGCACTCACAAAGGAACCTTCTGACCAACTTTACACAAACATCACATTGGGGAGCATGTCAGAAAGGTAGGCTGATAGGAAAAACAACGAAAATACACTACATGAGGTAAGAGGAGCACTATATAAAAATCAAGTGCTATACCCAGTCATTTGACACGCTGAACTGAGAATGTTCATAGAGTTTTCCACAGGCCGCTCCGTGGTCGGTGTAGACTTATTCGGCTTCCCTATCCTCAGCACTCGCAGGCTGGGTTGTTGCTATCTTTGGAAGGTCTGGACCTTCCAGTAGCTGGCAGCAGGCCCGAGGTTTCTTTGACGACAACAGTCACATGAGGCTCTCTAACGGTCTGTCTATCCCTGGAGGTGGGAAGCTACTTTACAGAATCATATCAGCAGGCCCTGTTTGGTGTGATACTGGTGGTGTCAGGCTAAGGCCACTCTCAGTTTGGACGTGTTATGGTGCACCTTTATTTAAAGGTCACTCTTTTATCTTTTCATTTTAACTCGAGTGTCTGAAGCATTATCTTTCCAGGAACACTTTACCCATCTCTCAGGTAATCCTGGAGTGTGCTTTGCTGAAAGATTTCTCACCGTGACGATGAGTAACACATCTAATATGTTGGTATGTAGAAAAGGGGGCTTTTGCAGAATGCTTTTTGCATTCAAGACATTGTTATATCAGACTGATTCTACCCTTTAGTCCTGTGTGCAAGAGCAAAACTGCAGCTCAACCAAGCTACATTCCACCATTTTTAAAAGTTTGTTCACAAATATACTGTATTAACATAAATAAGGCAACTGGTTTCAAAATTTGGGAGACAAAGCATTTTAAATTCACAGTTAGATATGGTAACTGATGCAAGTAGAAACTCTAGTATCAGATAACTTTGCTTGATATTTGCTTTTTGCTTTTTCTGACTGCAAAGATGAAAAAATTAAATATTGCCATCCTGCAGACTCTCCTCAGAGTGGAAACCTTTTTAAAAAAAATAAAAAAATAGAGATTTCACCAAAGCATTGTCTGAACATTTACCTCCCAGATTTCATGGCAATAGTCATGACATTTCACTCAAAACTACAAAGGAGGTTTTAGGCTGTTCTAAAGCATAGTTTCCTGTCAGACAAGGTAACACAAACTTGCTACCTTTACTGTACATGAACTGTTTGTACTAACATACATACACAGCCGCCTGTCTAAAGGCCTGCTCTAAGCCAGGAAAAACTCTGATATAGTAATCGCATGGCAGTACTGCGGGAAATGTGAGAGGACCAACAGAGTCAACAGGTTTCATCTTGTGAGAAACATGAGCATTTGATAGAAATCCATTTGACAACTGTTTAGATATGTCGGTCTGAGCTGACTAACACCAGTGGGAGTAAAAAGCCTCAATTTCACCAGAGAGAAATATTTAGAATAAAAATAGGCCAATTAATATGTTCTCACTTAGTTTGCATATAGTTAGCAGCCCATTTCCTAAATTAAATGCAGAAGGTGCAAACTCCACTACTTCTGTGTGCGTGTTCCGCACCCATTAGTTTATCTGTGTCAAGGTGCAAACTACATCATGCACAATTTTCCTCACAGTACGACTCCTTCCCTGCACTTTGTGGGACTTTGTGCGACTGGCTGTTAGAGAAACAGTTTTAGAAATCAGCTCTTAATCCACATTTATCTCCATTATGCAACATCATGGCATGCATGCCCCCACATCCAAAGCAATATTCCCTCCTCACCCACTGGGATCTCATTTTGGCCGAGCTTTCTCTCCTCACCAGAATATCTGCGGGAGTGACGGCACTTGTGAAACCCTAGCCGTCTGTTTCATCACGGGGACGTGGCTCTCCAGTCATTTAAAGAGCCCCACTCGTTTCTTTGACCTCATGGAAAGCTCTTGTGGGGCTGTGTGTGTGTGTGTGTGTGTGTGTGTGGGGGGGGGGGCCTAACTGGGGCAAAAAAGGGGGGCCGGGTTGCCACTCCACAACTATGTGTAACTGAAACATGTGCTGCAGTAAACACTTCCACCACTCCGCAGTTAATAAATAGCTCTGCTGCTGATTGACTCGTGGACTCTTCTACGTCAGCGAGGTGCTGGGGCTCGTAGTTTTTCCAGCGATGCCTGTTGTTGGTTTGTGGACCAGCCTTAGTAACAGGCCACTAAAGACCGGATGGGTCCAAAGCCACAACTGAAAAAAGAATACAGCAGATAATGAGAAACAACGCCAACATCCTGCCCTGATAATGTAGGCAGAGCATGGCAAACAGAAGAACTGCTTTGATATCAGCAAAGCTACTTGTCACTATTGATGCAAAGTGACACAACATATGTTGACCGGATGGACTCATAGAGCTGTTTTAGCTCTATGGGATGGCTCCGAATTAAGCTTCAAATATGTTAAGACACCATCAAAGTCCACATCAGATCTTGGTATTTGAAACATTGGTAAAAAAAACAGGTCTCAAACACAGATCTGATTCTAAATAAAACCTTTGCTCGCAAGTTTGTTTAGTTTTTTATTATGACAAGGCATTTGTTTCCTCTGAAGCCCTTTTCAAGTTCTCTGATTTAAGGTGGAGCTTCCTTTCTGGCATGTGGACAACATTTCATATTTAAGGTGGGTATCTGATGAATTCATGCATTTCTGCAGCCATTGGCAAGGCTTAGAGTATTTTTGTGATATGCAGACATCCAACATTTTTTTTTTTTTTACTATGAGTTAGTTTAGTGTAGTAGCGAAGGCCTTACTGGTAAAGCAGAACCAAGCAGAACCAAGCAGGAACCCCCCCCCCCCCCAGGCTAAAAAAACAACAGAGGTGCCTGTGAGTGCAGTTCCTCAAATGGCCACTTGAGGCTAGCTCCAGCAGGGTCAGTCCCAATAGACTCCCATGTTAAAAACCTGCTAAAGTCATGTCATGAAAGATGAAGTTATTAGGAATCTAGCCACATTATTATTATTATTATTATTATTATTATTATTATTATTACAGAGTTATTACAGTCTTGTAATTTGTAATTAGTCTTCATTTTGACTTAAAAAAATCGGTTTAATTTCTGTTAATTCCCAGAGTGGATTTCTTGTTTCTTGTTTAATTTGAGTTTTTAGTGTTTGAAAATGTTTAGTTTTAGTTTATTTTTTATTAGTTTCATGTCTTTTTCGCCCCTCCCTGAGCCTGGTTCTGCTGGAGGTTTCTTCCTGTTAAAAGGGAGTTTTTCCTTCCCACTGTTGCCAAAGTGCTTGTTTATAGGGAGTCATATAATTGTTGGGGTTTTCTCTGTTTTCTTTGCATTATTGTAGGGTCTTTACCTTGAGGCAATTGTTGTTGTGATTCCAGTTGTGAAAATCAGTACAGGTCTTACTGGTCTAAATAAATACATCTATCAAACTCTCATGAAGCAATTTTTGATGAAAATATTTTAACTAACAAACACTAAAATTAAGGATATTTCCTAATTTCAATTAGTTTTTATTTTCTTCAAAAGTCTAGCTTTTATTTTTACTTTTTAACATGTTTTTTTTCACATTTAGTTTTTCGTTTAAGTTATCTATAATAACCGTGGTGTCAACATATGGCCAGATTGCTAACGCAGACCAAACTGGGTTTTGGCGTAAAAAAGAGCACTTTAGGTGTTTACGAAGAGAGCGCAGCAGTAAGATTATACGTAAGAGGAGGGAACTCAGAGTAACTGAACCTGTTGCATATGTATTTCTGGGAGTTGATGCATCACTGCTTCCAACACGCAATCTACTGTTAATTACATCAATATTTAACGCCGGGAAAAAAGCACGTCTTATTTTTTACGCTTGATGTTGAAATGAACTTGAACTCTAAACTGCGTGTAGAAAACAGCACAACTTTTGTAAATGACCCATAAAACTAACCACACCTATTAACACTATTTGTGGATTGCCCTTATTACCTACTCAGACAATTCAAATCACCAATTTAGACCTGCTGACTTTACCTTTAGTGGCTTTTTTTTAATGTTATCACTGATCAATGATATGTCAGGATGTGTGCGAAACTGCACTAACAAACTGTCGATGGATGCATAACTCAGGTTCCACCCATCAACCATCCACCCACACAACCAAACATGGTTACTTCAGGCTAAAAACAAACTAACAAAAACATCATACCAACAGCCAAAATCTTACAATCCAGGAGGTCAAAAACCAGTGGGTCATGTCACGGTGTCTGTGTCCATCATCTATCTAAGGTCTACGGGTGTTTCATTAACCACACTCATTTGCTGTGTCACAATGCACTGACACTGACTCCAGCAACATAAGAAGGAAGCAAAACACAGTAGGTGAGTTAAAAACAGATATTCAGCTGCAGTTAGGCTGCTCTTTAATGTAAAGATTGACTTTGTAATACAGTAGCATATTGAGGGTTAAGAGCAGTAAAACACAGGGCACTTGTTGGGCAATAAAGATTGGCAGCAAGCAGCTGGCTCAAACTTTAATCCCAAATGAACATCTTGTAACAAGGGAACAGTCCCCTGTGGCACACTTGAGTTGTTTGCCAGCCAGTTAAAAGTCTTAAGGTGGTGTACATGTGAAATCACGACATGACTGCAGCAGGTTTGAATCCCTGGACTTAAAGTGCATTTAAAGGGAGGCCTTCGCACTGCACGGTTGTGTGACCTTCGCTGTGAACCAGCGGCGTGACTTCGTTTGGACAGCACAAACACAAACACAAAGCAGCGCGCTGAACATTTTCTTTATGGTGCAATCTCTCGGCTAATGAGTGACACAATCACATTGCTAATTTAATCAGGCTGTAAATCATGTTTGTGTCCAGGAAACTTTTAAATACATGTTTGACCCCACGTCTCCGTGTTCCCTGCTGGGAGCGCTGCCGAGCTGCTTTTCCCAGAGTTTCATGTGGTATATCATTTTAAGGGTCTAAGAGGGAGGGGTAAATCCGATCAGGGGGTTGGGGGTGGTCTCCCTATCACAAACCCACAGATTTTTGTCGTCTGCCATCCCGTGTGCGGCCGCTGCCAAATTTTTGCGAGCGCTCTGCCTGGTATGACGTGGTTTGGACACGGCGAGGTGGAAAAGACCTCGACTGGATTTTCTTTCCACAGTTCTAACCCTCAAACTCTTTATTTGGGTCTGAACAAAAACATGATGGAACATTGGGCGGCATTGTAAGTTATACAAAAACCGAGAAACAACTGGCCCAAAATACCAGCTTTCCCACTGCTCAATCACCTGTTTGTTTTGGAAAAATAATTTGGAAGGAAAGTGAAAAATTAATACTGTAGGTCTTTGTGTTTTTAAGCTTCCTCACACACCCCTGTCACCATATGTGCTTTCATAACTGCTATTTTATAAAGTGTTTCTTGATGTAGAATAATAAAACATTAAAAATAGTCCCTGTGACCAAGAGTTGAGTTCAGACTGTGACCAGAAAACTGGTTTCAAGGGACATGAAGTAATCTGGTACTGGCACAGCTTTACAGTTGCCTGAAAAGACACGAGAGCGATGAAAAGAAAGGTATGCAGAGCTGAGATCAAACAAAAATGTGAGAGTGTAAAAGTATTATATCACCATGAATACACTCTATGAACAATTCTGCTTTATAACTGCTTAAGATTGAAGCATTGGAAGCCAGATGTCTCACCACCTGGTTGAATCATTGGTACTGAGTGAACCCTGTACTCTTATTATCACCTGTTTGAGCTATAAGGGAGTAAAAACAGAAACATTTTTGGAGTTTTTGGACCATAAAAACTTTGTTCAACATTCACCCTGTCAGAGGAGTGGTGACCCCTCACCACACCCCACCACCATGCCCGCTCTTTCTTACAGTCAGACTTCCTGTCTCCCGTCAATGTTCTCCTTTTTTGTCGACCGCCGTGACGGAATCCCCTGCTCTGTTTCCTGTTTTGAAGGCCTGTTGCTTAGTTACATGCAAGGGAGGGGTTTTTAGAGCTGAGGGAGCGTTTGCAGCAGACGGCCGGGAGGTTCGTTCTCCCTCGCTCTCTCTCTAACAGTCCCAGAGCTGGCATGAGGCTCAGGCATAACAAGGATTGAGCAACAGCTCCCTGAGGCACACAGCCGGTTACTGTCTCTTAACTGTTGGTCAGTGGTAGGGACACCGTGTCCGAAGGTCATTTACATAAGTGAAGAATGGCGATAGTGTAACTGCAGGGGAGTGCGGTTACCAACAGACTAGTTTGTTACTGTGGTACAAACCGAAGGAGAAGAAGCCTATTGGCCCAAGAGGAAGTTTGCACTCGGATGATTCTGGTCTGCAAATTCTTCAGTTAGTCCAACAACCTCAACGCATATCTGTGCTCTCATCACAAGATACAAGTTTTTATTTTTACTGTACATGGAAAAATATTGCAGCAGTACGAAAAGTATTAGAAGTAGATACTGTATTCATTATGATTATCACAGAAAGTCTAAGTGAAAATCTAAGTACAACTTTACTGCTTCCATAAGAATTAAGAGGGTAAGCAGCAGCCAGGTGCTGCTAATCAAATGCACTTAACTGCTCATCAGCAAGTGTGAGCGCCTCTATAAAAGCAGACGTTTTGGCAGTTTGCTGGAGCATTCAGGTGCCAAGGAGGAATAACATTAGCAATGATCATACAGAAGTACTTGTTGCTGCCCTTCAATCTGGGAAGGATTATAAGGCCATTTCCAAACAGTCTGACATCCATCATTCTGCAGTGAGGAAGATTATTTACACGTGGAAAACATTTGCCAATCTTCCCGGATGTCCCGGCAAATTCAGTCCAAAGTCACTCAGAGAAATTGCAAAAAACCCCCTGAGAGCTACATCTCAGACACTAAGGGGGTCAGTTAGCATGTTAAATGTTAAAGTTCATGACAATACAATTAGAATAAGACTGAACAAGCATGGCTTATTTGGAGGGCTTGCTCTAAAAAAAACAAGCAAACCTGGCAACCCTGCTTACGTTTGGAAAATGTTTGCATCAAAGTATTTTTAACTCAAATGTCAGACCACCTGTCCAACAACTGAAGCTTAGCTGAAACTGGTCGTGCAGCAGGACGTCTCAAACACAACAGCAAATCAACAGAATAGCAGAAAAAGAAAATAATCAATATGTTGCAATGATCCAGTCAAACTTCAGACCTCAGCTCGATTAAAATGTTGTGTACCTTTGATTAAATGAGTTGTGCATATAGGTGACAATAATTTGTATGTAGAATCTCCAATAAATACATCAAGAAATGCTGCACTTGCTCCCACCAAAAAGCAGCATATAAAGTCAATATTGTTTCTTTAAGGTGCCAAATGGAGTTAAAGCATTTTAAATGCTAGCTGACAATGAAGCTCTAAATGGGTTTGAGTATCTCTAGTAGCAGCTTTAAAGAATATAATTAATTACAATGTAAAGTTTAAACACTTCAGGTTCTGGCACTGACAGTTTGTATATAAGTAATGAAAATAGTTGAAGAATGCATGGAGCATTTGTGCCTAACACTGTATGATCTTTACCTTATATTTTAAATGACCTTATGGGAACTGTTGTTGTGAATTTGCACTATATGAACAAAACTGAATTGGCATTCAAACAAGAGGAAGAGGAAAGAGATGAAATGTTGGCAGAAGCTAGAGATGGAAAAAAATCATGTGAAATTTAAGCTGATCAGCAAATAATGACAGAAACTCAAATTTAAGGTGGAGCTGGAAGTGCCAGAAATAGTTGAAGGGGTTAAAATATTGTGAAATATTTACAACTGAGATGGTTTATAAAAGAGCCGGAGTCAAAGCAGTCGTTTTATTCTAGTCTTAATGAGTGAGCTCTGAAAAAAATCTTTAACACATCAGTTTACCTGAAAGTTAAACTGTTTGAATGGCACAAACTCAGCGTGACCACTGTTGGTATTTAAGGAGTGAACAACAGTTAAAACACCAGCTGGTGTATCTCACATCTTGACATCTGAAAACTCAGAGTTTAGCTGAAATTCCAGCTGAATATTTGAACTGGTGTTTGAAGGTTGAATGCCACCTGATGTCAGTGCACCAAAAACAGCTGCCAAGAAAAACAAGCAAACAATTTAACAGCAAAACAGTGTGTGTATGGAGGTGTGATACCACCTGATGTGTGAGCTTTCCCTTATTGTCTGTCATACATAAATTTAAAATGTTGGACACTCATGTCAAACAATGTCCAAAGTTTTGCATAACAAGGTGAGTGTATGCGAGTCAAATCTTTAGGGTTCAGACAGATCTAAAAAGTCAGTTTTGCACCGTTTTTTTCCTATTCTTGAGTCTGAGTGATGTCAAAGAGCAGTGACTTTGTAAATGAGCAGCCGTGCTGTTTAAACCTTCTCTTTGTAAGGGGCAGCCAATCAAAGGAAAGTTGTCTGAGAGCCTGCACTAAGGCCCAGTGTACCAATCTAGCCCAAGAGCCCAGATACAAAAACAGCGCTGATATGGAGATAACAGATCATCTTTAAAGTGTTGATGTGTTAATGATGAGATTCTCTCTGTAGGACTCTTTTTTTCCTGCCTCTCAACCAACCTATATTGGTGATTGGCTGCCTCTCCTTGACCCTGGTTCTTCCTGTTATAAAGGGAGTTCTTCCTTCCCACTGTCGCCAAGCGGTTGCTCATAGAGGGTCATGTGATTTGGGGGGTTTCTTTCTAATACTGTAAGGTCTTTACCTTAGAATATAAAGCACATTGAGGTGACTGTTATTGTGATTTGGCGCTATATACATAAAACTGATTGAACTGAACTGAAATGACTGTTTTTTTAAATATACATTTCCTAGAAACAACGTCTCACAGTTATACAGAGACTGATTCTCGGTACAGCTAAAGTCTGTTGAGCTGCTCCGCTGGGTGCATTTCGGAGTTTGTGGCTTTATTAATGATTATTCCTGCTGGTCTTAGGATTGAACCAGCAATCCCCAGCATCACCCAAAAAAACAATATCTGAAAAGCTGGAGTGCCTTTCTGGCAAGGATGCAGATTCTGTAATTTCAGCAGTTAATAATGCATTTTTTAACGTATGGATAAATAATTAAACGTTGGACCCCTGGAATGAAAAATAGTCTCGTCTTCCTTAAGGCACTTTAAAGTCCTCTCCCCCATTAAGCAAGTCAGGGAATATCATTAACAGTAACTTTATCTCTGCTCGTTGCTGTTTCTTAATTCAAACAGGGTGCTGTGGAATTTTATAATAAGCCCAGTCGGAGGGAATATGGCTACAGAAGCCACTTAGCCGCTTAGTAACAAGATAGCATAATGGCATAATGGCAGGGCTCTCCCTCCAGCAAATAAAAAAAGCTGCAAAAAAGTGAAAAAATGTACTAATTTGACAAATGCTCCATGCGTCTGAACTTTCTGCTGTGTAAGTGTTTTGTATTCCACTTACGGGTTGGCTAAAATCGAGTTAGGTCAAGAAGTGTTTTGCAAAAACGTCTCATCCTGGAGGGCTTCAAATTAAGTTATGGAGTCATTTTTTTATGACATGAGACAATTTGTTGTATACGAGAGACGAAACATTAGATTATTAACTTCCACTCCGACAGTGTAACAGCTTCACTGTTGTGTTTCTGCACTCACACTATTAAATCTGAGCTTGCAGCGGTTTCAGCAGCTAAAACAAAAAACGGCTCGGGATGTTGAAGTTGCAGTCCACGTGTGAATTCTCCTGTCTATGGGTTTTACATAAAGTTTACTGAATGCATGTAAACCACATTTGACTATCAAAGTGTTGCAGGGACTGAAAACAGAAAATGCATGCTTGGTTGTACGCTATACAACTGATTCTAAACCCCAACAGACAGAAATATTGTCAATTCACTGAGTAAAATTAATAGTGATCGCTTAATTTTAATTAAATTCAGTTAAATATACCTGCAAAAGGTTCTAGCATATTCCAAACCTTTAATTTACTTGCCAGAAGAGTCATTTCCACCAAAATGGTAAATGGACTTCTTACATAGTGCTTTTCTGCTCTAATTCAGCACTCAGAACGCATGCCACATTCATGCCAGCACTTTGGCGACAGTTGGAAGGAAAAACTTCCTTTTAACAGGAAGAAACCTCCAGTAGAACCAGGTTCAGAGAGGGGGCGGGGCCATCTGCCATGACCGGTTGACATGAGGGGAAGAAGGCGGGACAAACGACACGCTGTGGAAGAGAGCAATCTAATGACAAATCTCTCACAGCGTGGTCAAAATGTTTGGATACTTTGTTAAAATGACTTTACAACTGTGTTTCTCATTCTTTCACTTTATGTTTTAAGTGCCTACTTTACTGTACCAGACTACAGATTCTTCACAGGATACCTAAATATTGAGTTTAAGACTGGGAGCTGGTTAGCCACACAGCAAGAAGGTCCTGGGTTCAAATCCACCATCTGGCAGGGACCTTTCTGAATGAGGGGACATCCAACACATCACTGGAAACGAAAGTTAATGGGTAAAATGCTAAAAATCTATGTGGACAATCTGTACCAAAAACAAGCACTGTGGAAAAAAAAAAAAAACAATGGGTCTACTACACACAACACTATATAATAATAAAAAGATGTTGCTGGGTTTCTTGTTGCTTCAGTTTGTGGACAAAGAGACAATATGCCTATTTAACCTAACATATATGTGTCTGGACTGCAGGACGAAGCCTAACAAGAGAGAACCCACGCAGGCACAGGGAGGACACAGAAAGACCCCAGCTAGCTGGTGGATCATATCCAGAAGCTTCTGGCTGTGCCATCAGCATCTCCCTGTATCCATCCATCCATTCATTCTCTGCTGCTTATCCTTTTTCAGGATTCGTGGGGGGGCAGGAGCCTATCCCAGCTGTCTTAGGGCGAGAGGCAGGGTAAACCTGGACAGTCTGTCGCAGGAGACACAGACATTCACACCCTATGGGCGATTTAGAGTTTCCAATTAACCTATCCCCACTAACTGCATGTCTTTGGACTGTGGGAGGAAGCTGGAGTACCCGGAGTGAACCCATGCAAACACAGGGAGAATATGCAAACTCCACACAGAAAGACCCCAGCCGGATGGTGGAATTGAATATAAATATTCTGACTCCTTTTCCTCTCTTCCTCCACTTCCCTTGCAAAATATTTATATGAGCAGCTTCTACCATCTTCACAAATGGTTGTACCTCAGTTGTTCTAAAATGTTTTTGCAGTACTTACAGTGGGATGCAAAAGTTTGGGCAACCTTGTTAATAGTCATTATTTTCCTGTATAAATCGTCTGTTGTTACAATAAAAAATGTCAGTTAAATATATCATATAGGAGACACACACAGTGTTATTTGAGAAGTGAAATGAAGTTTATTGGATTTACAGAAAGTGTGCAATAATTGTTTAAACAAAATCAGGCAGGTGCATAAATTTGGGCACCACAAAAAAAGAAATGAAATCAATATTTAGTAGATCTGCCTTTTGCAGAAATTACAGCCTCTAAACGCTTCCTGTAGGTTCCAATGAGAGTCTGGATTGTGGTTGAAGGTATTTTGGACCATTCCTCTTTACAAAACATCTCTAGTTCATTCAGGTTTGATGGCTTCCGAGCATGGACAGCTCTCTCTAACTCACACCACAAATTTTCAATAATATTCAGGTCTGGGGACTGAGATGAACGTTCCAGAACGTTGTACTTGTTCCTCTGCATGAATGCCTTAGTGGGTTTTGAGCAGTGTTTTGGGTCATTGTCTTGTTGAAAAATCCAGCCCCGGCGCAGCTTCAGCTTTGTCACTGATTCCTGGACATTTGTCTCCAGAATCTGCTGATATTGAGTGGAATCCATGTGTCCCTCATCTTTGACAAGATTCCCAGTCCCTGCACTGGCCACACAGCCCCACAGCAGGATGGAACCACCACCATATTTCACTGTAGGTAGCAGGTGTTTTTCTTGGAATGCTGTGTTCTTTTTCCTCCATGCATAACACCCCTTGTTATGCCCAAATACCTCAGTCTTAGTTTCATCAGTCCCCAGCACCTTATTCCAGAATGAAGCTGGCTTGTCCAAATGTGCTTTAGCAAACCTCAAGCGGCTCTGTTTGCGCTGTGGGTGGAGAAAAGGCTTCTCTGCATCACTCTCATATACAGCATCTCCTTGTGTAAAGTGCGCTGAATGGTTGAACGATGCACAGTGACTCCATCTGCTGCAAGATGATGTTGTAGGTCTTTGGTGCTGGTCTGTGGGTTGACTGACGGTTCTCACCATTCGTCGTTTCTGTCTATCCGAGATTTTTCTTGGTCTGCCACTTCGAGCCTTAACTTGAACTGAGCCTGTGGTCTTCCATTTTCTCAATATGTTCCTAACTGTGGAAACAGACAGCTTAAATCTCTGAGACATCTTTCTGTATCCTTCCCCTAAACCATGATGGTGAACAATCTTTGTCTTCAGGTCATTTGAGAGTTGTTTTGAGACCCCCATGTTGCTACTCTTCAGAGGAAATTAAAAGAGGAGGGAAACTTACAATTGACCCCCTTAAATACTCTTTCTCATTATTGGATTCACCTGTGTATGTAGGTCAGGGGTCGCTGAGCTTACCAAGCCAACTTGAGTTCCAATAATTAGTTCTAAAGGTTTTGGAATCAATAAAATGACAGCAGTGCCTAAATTTATGCACCTGCCTGATTTTGTTTAAACAATTATTGCACACTTTCTGTAAATCCAAAAAACTTCATTTCACTTCTCAAATATCACTGTGTGTGTCTCATATATGATATATTTAACTGACATTTTTTATTGTAACAACCAACGATTTATACAGGAAAATAATGACTATTAACAAGGCTGCCCAAACTTTTGCATCCCACTGTATATTCATGACTTACAGCTGTGTTCTCATCAGATCTGAACTATCAGACAATTTGTAGACACCTGTCTTAGTTAATTGTATAAATATCCTAAAACGTTTTCAAATGCTAGCAAAGAATGAGAAGTGCTCTTTCTGATGTGCACAATAACAAACTAAACCCAAGTAAATGAGAAAAACTGAGAAGAACTATTTGATGAAAGTGCACCAGACGTGATTTGTGTGGCCAGTAGTTTAAAAAGAAAATCAATATTCTCACATTAATGTGATCATTTCTAAACACATTCTTTTCCCTGACTGCTTTTTTAACCTTCAGAAGCACTTTAATGTTTTCTGTGCTTACTTCTGTACATCTGAACAGAGCGGAGCACTTAGGCTCTTCTGTCTCTGTTTATATAAGGAGATGTTTATTTATCAACCAATGACTTAGAGCACTTCAGCTCTCTTGTTTCTGCCTCACTCGGGAGCAAATTTTGAGCTTCTGGGTGAACACCGTTCTGCTGCACGGCCAACTCATCCTTGACGCTAATACGCTTCTAATCTAGGTGTTTAGCCGATGCTTGCTACTGTCACTGTGCTAAAAGGGTTCTCCGTTTTTTGTTTCTCTTTTCTCTTTGCATAACTGGTCATGTGTCATCTAGCAGTGTTAAATATTACTCAGTGCTAGGCAACTAATAACTTACCCAAGTTACATAGCAGTAGTTTTGTTGTACCTCGATTGAAGTGACTGATATTGAAACAGATTGATCTGATGTGTCGTTGGAGTTTTTCTAAAAGAAAAAAAAGCATTGGATGATTACCTGTATGCTCAAACTATGCTTGTTTTATTGGTGAACCTGTGCCTTTGGACCGAGATTAACAAACCCCTGGTGGTCTGAAGCCAACACACAAGTGCATTAAACCTGCAGTCTTTCTAATGGCCACTAGGGGGTGAAGCCTCTGGTTGCTAGATGAAGTTTACTTAATAACAGACTATGAGGAAAATCTCATTCATTCATTCGATACACATTTTTCTGATGAGTTCATGGTCTCGGTTGCTAGTTTCAGGGCTTGGTGAATACAACGTGTTGTTCATTTTACGTGAGGGTGAGTGTTCATGTTTCTAAATCATTAGTTTAAAAACACAATGCTGCTTTTCTTGAGGCTTCACAACACGACCTCAGTAACTATGGGTGATGGGGCGCTGTCCGTCTTTTATATACAGTCTAATTCCAGCTAAGTCAAAATCACAGTTTCTGTAACGCAATTACATTTAAAACCACTTTAAAGGTGTTTTTCTTTTGGTTTGTTTTTTAAGAAACAAAAATTCTAATTCTTTTTTCCCCCCCATAAAACAAACAAACAGTGACTGTACCATTACTCAGTTTCATCAAGAACACAAATGAATCTAAGAAATCTGCAGCGGTTCTCCTTTTAGTACAATAAATCATTAGTCCCACGAGCATTATCCAGTCCATCAAAGCTCCTTGTGCAGCACATTAACTCTATACTTTTGCTGGTCTGGGAAACAAACCACAATAACTCTTTCATAAATGTTGCAAGAAAAGTAAAACACAACCTGCAGTGCAGCACTTCTTCCCCTCCCCACAAAGTGAAAAGCGTGAGATGAAAGAACTTTTCTTAACATGTCGAAGTCATCGGACCATCACATTCATCACTGGGTCACCCTCCATCAGCAAAGTACTTCCTGCTCCATGGGGAGAAAAATTGATAGCACATTGTCTGTTTGCTCAATGGCTGCCTTAGATTACATGGTAAAACATATAGTTTCTTTTAAAGAGTCATTAAAGCTTCCTCCATGCGGCTCACATTTAAAAGCACCGACGTTTCCTCTTGTTGTACATAGAGTAGAGTAGACATTTCTCAGGTGAGGGATATTTTAATACAAAAATGGAAACGTGGGCCAATTACAGGTTTGGGTGCTTGAAGTGATTTAAAACATGCATGTAATTCATCTTAGGTAGTCTGAAACTTTAGCATCAACACAGATGAAAATGGCATTTTTAATTTCATATATAAGTTAAATAATTGCTAAAACTCCAATGCATTTTTTTGCTGGTTTGAAAAGGTTCATAAACAATTCTACAACTACATGTGGCGACATAAGTGAAGGATTCCAAACTTCACACTTAATTTTTCTAAATAATTTTTTTAACATGAACATTTCTTAGCAGTAAGGCGAATCACTTAATTGTCTAAACTTTAACTAAATGCTCCATATGTGCGCCCTAGTCCCTTCTTTCCTTAAGTTTGGTAATATCCAGCTGAGATGCACCTGATACACTTTGGTGGAATACAGCTTTAGTTTAATAATAATTTGATTAGGAGTTTTTGAAAATTCTGGTCACAGATTTTAAATCATTTTTCATCATTTGAGCCTCAGAAACAAATAGATGCTATTTGCAATCTGTTACAGAAACTTTGTTTTGTTTTTAAATGTAAAAAAACAAAAAAACAAAAAACAAAAAACAAACACCTAAGGTTCAACACTCAAGTTCATACATGACTGAAACTCATTTGCTCTCCAGTATTTAGTCTCTGTCTCCATCTAGTGGCCAGATGATAAACCTAACAATGAATATATCCTTGGCTGCCTCTGCTTTCAGTTAGAAAAATCCAAACAGGAACATTTTTAGTATTCATTGTCTTTTTATTACTCCTTAATCAATACCACGGTTAGAAATTGCTGTGTCAGCCATGGAAAGTAAGATCATAAGAAACTTGACAGAAAACAGGAATCAACAACTGGAATTGCTGCTTGTAAGAATGAAAATCGCAATTTCAAACATTCAATGCAATTTGCATCAAAGTATTTTTTTCCCCAAAGAACTACAATGATAAAACTCATTCCTCCTTAAAAAGGGATGAATGTCAAAGTCCACTGCAGGTCAAAGTCAAACCGGAGCAAAAGAGTCGAATTGTCAATAAAGCCCTAAAAGCTTTCAGCCAGCGAGTTTAATCAGGGCCCTTATTATAGTTTGCCATCATGAAAAAACTTGTTCTCCAAGAAAAGCAGCAGGATTCAAGTTCAGATATGGCTGTGGAGGCAAAGAAACCGAACCTAAACCTCTGAGATGCAGATTGAATACATGAACATCATAATGAGGCACAGAGCTGCCACGCTGACAGGAGGACTGACGGCCACAGACGCACACAAGTGTGAAATTATACAATCAAAGCCAAACATGGAAACATTTAGGAGTTCTGATTCTACACTACAAAGACTACAGATTGATGTCTTAAAAATGTAAAGTTCACTTCAAAGCCAGTCCCAGGAAGCTTCGACCCTCAACACATCAACAGCATTTTCTCTCGAATGATTTTTGGTTAATGCACGTCTGTATGAGATTGAAACACAGCGAGTTTTACATTAAGTCCAGTAACAATCAAAGCTGCATGTAAAGACTTTATTTACAGTAACACAAGAAACCAGTGAATCATCCTTTTCTCCCTTACTGCAGCTCAACACTGTTCAAACACACCGCCCAGCAACTGTAATTAATACCATAAATTAAAAAAAAAAAGGTGACACTTATAGTAAAAAAGTTTCCAAACGCCACATATAAAAAATCTAAACACTGAAAGTAATGCATCTGAACTGTATAAAATGACGAGCTGATGTATTTAAATGCTTTAAAACAAACGAAGGCAGGTCGACCCCCTTTGGGAAAAAGTGGGGTCAAGTGTTTCGGGCCTTCCAAGTGCAGTCACCGCGCCTGTACCCCTCCTCTGACAGTCTTTTATTATGTGCTCAATCTTTTCAAGTAATTCCATGTATCAGTGGCAAACCCCCCCTAAAAAAAACCCAACAACTTTCTTTCAGTTTTTTTTTTTTTTTTTTTTTTTGATTGTTCCAGTGTTTCCTCTGTCCATCACTGAGGACCAGTGTGTACAAAAAGTGCGAAAATTACAAAGCTCATTGCTGCACAGAACTACAAACCTAACAAAAACATAATCCCAGTTTGGCTCATGAGGAGAGCTTGGAGTAGCTTGGTGGTGAAAACTTGCGCTTCAGGTATTTGATTATGTAGAGAGGAAGACAGCTGACGAGTGTGATGGCGGACACCTTCCACAGGAAAGGCCAAGTCGTGATGAAGGACGAGTCTGGGAGAAGGAAAGATAAAGACTTTATCACAGCGACATGATCGCGCTCTAAAATTATGTTGGTGATTGCGTATTGGTCAAAGCATGAAAATAAAAACTTAAACACGTGAGATGAAAACGACCCACACGACAAAATAAACCCAAGAACATAAGATGATGCAAACATACAGATGCAAGACCAGATACATAATATCAGAGACAGATGAAGGAGAAAGGGGTGTGAATTCACAGGCTGTACACCTACCAAGGAAAGCTCCCAACGACACCCTGCCTATGCCTGTTGCCGACACACAGAAGCAAAAGAAGTGCAGCAGAAACAGTGAGTGCAGTGCAAAAAGTTAGCAGTGAAGAAAGAAAGAAAAATAGGACAGACAGAGAGAAGAAAAAGACTGAGGAGGGAATAAAAGCACAGAGCTGAGGGTTTAAACAACAGCGCAACACTTAGGTGCCAAGTAGTGTTACATCAAACTAAACAGAGCGGGCACAGCGAAGAAGAAGGCGGTTCCTTGAAGTACTCAGACCAATCAATACTGGACGTATCAAACCAAAAGTAAAAGCCTCACACCAACTGTTCAAGCTGTTCACAAGCAGGTTAGTTGACTATTTAGCAACTGAAAAATAGCATATTAGCATCACTCTTCATGGTTGTTCAGACTAAGGTTTTATTTTAATGAGAAAATATTCAGTAGATTAAAGTACAACAAGAAGTTCTCATACAAGCTTTCATATAACTATTTGATAGGATTTTTAAATATAAAGATATTCTTATTATCTCCTGAAACCTTAAATGTTTAAAAGGTCAGTAAACCAGTAGTGAAAAACTCAGAGGAAAGGTATACCTACCAAAGTACTCGTTGAGGAAGGCGAGTGAGGCGAGGTAGCAACCCAGGCTGAAGAACTCAGCCACCACCATGAGCCAGTGCCAAGTGCGGATCGTCAGCGCCACCATCAGCAGCTCAGTCAGGATGAGCGCCGTGAAGGAGATGGCAACCACGTGAACGAACTCCGACTCAAACAGCACCAACGCGCTGTACATGAGGATGCCCCCTGGTGGCGCCAAAGGAAACATGCGGACTTTAAAAACTTTTTTGCGCGATTAGGTCTGGTCTAAGTGTCTGGGCTTAACTAAAATTACATTACTCATTATTCATTCAGGACTTGCTGTGCACCAGATCTCCCTTTAAGAAATCACGATTGTTTTCTAAAGATTAACTGGCCCAGTCTATCAGTTTCATCAACAGTGGTCTGGGACACTGAGTTAAGGATTATGGTGTCTGCAGATAAGGACTGATTCAATAACATTATTTATGAGGCTGAAGGATCCACAATGACTTCCAGTGTGTCTCACTCTTGAGTGTCCAGACACACACTCATCTTTGGGCGCCTGCTGTATCTTGATAGCCTTTCATTTTATCATAACACTACACAAATTGAGCTTAATAGCCTATAACTGATCACGTAATTGCTTTTTCATATTGGCTTAATACAGCGCATTCCACCGACTCAACGTCTGTAATAAATTATGCCCGATCAGTTCCTAATATTTACTTCCTTTCATATTGCTTTTTTTCCTCTCCACATACCGAGTATTGGCCTTTAATTAAAAACCTCGAGCTGTCAGGAAGTCACGCTTGAGCAAGAACATAGATCTTTCTCACTCGCTGCATGGCTTAGCGATTACAGAAATATCGATTTACTGGACAGACAAAAGCTTGCATGTAAAAGCGGATGGCAGTTGGAAACCTTAGATACTGAGAAACGGACTGTGCAAGGGTTTGAAGGGGCCCTGGGACTGTGCTACTAGACAATGCACAAATGATGAAATGGTGGCTGAAGAGTTGCTCTGACAGTTTAAAGATAGAATCACGCTGTAGATGGTTCTGCTATAACTTGAAAGTTGATTTTAGGAAGCAAATGTGAGTGAATGATAAGGAAAAACACACCTTGATAGACACTGATCAAAACCCAAATGAGGAAAGTCTTGAAAGACAATGAACGTCCCTGAAAGAGAGAAAGACATGTTGTTACTTGTTTAAATTCTAACGAAGGAAAGCTGTCAAAACCAAAGATTAAAAAAAAAATGGGATTAAACCTTAGTGAGGTCCTTATAAAGCTCTGGGTAGAGCAGGGCCATTTCTGGCTTCACATCTTGGTCCAGGACCAGGGAGAATACAGGAAACATGGTGTAGATAGTCGCATACCTACACACAAAGTATAAAAAAAATAAATAAATAAAAAAAAAAGAGAAAGAAATGAGAGACGAAGACAGGAGAGGCAACAAAACTGAAGGTTATATGATCGAATACTGTAGAAGCTTGCATCAGGGTTATGCTGTTGTGAAGCTGTCCTTACACTGGCCCCATGAGACTTCAGGTACTCACCCGACCATGAGGAAACCCTGGTACAGAGGCACAGAGGCAAAGTAGAAGACGGAGGAGAAGACGGCCTGAGGACAGGACACAAAACTGGTGTCATAAAGTCACCAAATGAGGAATTTTAATGTCCCCGCTGTGGGGAATTTGTAATTTCGTTTTAACCGCAAAACAACTTTCATGATGAACTCATTAGGAACGATCAAAAGCAAAATATAGGCTCAAAATATGTAACAAGAAACATACAGCATTTGTAGTGTTTTGTCTGTGTTTTAATTTAACTATCGCTGTACCTGCATGGTGGAGATGATCATGCCCCTGTGCATGACAAACTGGCCAAGCGCTGCAGAACGCTTGTAGCTGTTCCTGCCGTGAACCATGAGCAGGCGGCCAATGTGCTTAAACTGAGTGATGGAGAAGTCTGCAGCCAGCGACGCCTGCTTCCCTTCCTATGTGAAACAAACAGAATAAAGATGCTAAGCTAAAGTAGAACAACCGTTTTCTTTTTTCTTCACATTTAAAGACATGCCACTTCGTTTTACCAGTTTTATAACTGAGGGATCTGAGTCAAGGTTTTTAGAGTTTTTATGACCAAATTAAGTTATTGGACCTAATCCAGGATAAGACACACAAGGTCTGAATGAAATGTGCAGCAGGCTTTACCTTTCCTTCAATCCCGATGCCACAGTCTGCAGCCTGGATCATACTGACATCATTTCCTCCATCACCTGCCACAAAATTACAAATTACATGATGCAGTTTCTAGAAGTAGCAGCTGGAATGGGCATTTTTAAATCAGTGAGTTTTCACTGCCATCTTGTGGACACATGCAGTAATACTCTGTCTAAGACCACATGAATCTTCCTCTAACCCAACTAAAATCAGTGATGTTAAATGGTCACATCTGGGATGGGACAGTTAAGAGACTGTGAAATTATGTGTTTTTCTCTGAAGCATTTTACAAACCAGTTCAGCTTGTATCCCAAACACGAGTATGAAATCGGTCTGGTTTAATTTGTCTGTTCACCAGAGTTTTATAAATGGTAAACACTTTCCTCTCGAAAAGATGGGGCTAAATTCACACAGATATTTTCTCCCGCTAACAGATTTTCCCAGGCTGTCCGTGGATCGTAGCCAAATGCCTTGTGGGCAAGCAGGTCTGCCGCCCCTATATCTGTCAACACTTACCTATGGCGCAGGTTCTGTTGGCTGTGTGCTGTTGGAGGAGTCTGACGATTTGAGCTTTCTGAGTTGGAGAGCAGCGACAGCAGACCACCGCCGGACACTGACACGCCAGCTCCACAAACTCGTGCTCATAGTACCTCAGACACACCTGTAGCACCACAAAGGAAGTAGCATACATTTAAAAAAAACTAACAAAAAAACCAAAAAAACCCCAAAGGTTGTGTGACATAAATTAACTTGTTGACCAGAAAACACAGTGAAAATGTTAAATTCCTGCTTAACTTCATTATTTTTTTTTTTTTTTTTTTTTTTTTTTTTTTTTTTTTTTTTAAATTCAGCTCACTGTTCCAGTTGTTTTTATTATCTTTCCCTCTCCAACTCCTCCACTTCTTGGGTGAACTCCAAAGAGTTCGTTTTGGCTAAGAAGTACACCCTCAACATCATCGGCTGTGCAAGCGTCACTGCACTGCGCTGTAGTACCTCTAAGGAGTCTCCTGAGATGACCAGAGCACAGTCATGTTTCCTTCTGAAGGCGTTCAGCTCCAGATGGGCCTCTCCTCTGTTTGAGACCTGCTTGAGAGCCACACAATACAATTATCCACAAGATCATTTAGGCTTTTTGTTATCGCACATTTAATCTTAGTGAACAGCTATCTGTTTTGGAAAATGCAAAGTGGACAAGACTGCCATAAGCTTTCCATTTACTCTTTGAAGTTTACTTATAGACACATTTCTACTAATCAGGCAGGCAGGCTTCTCTTACATGCAGGTAGACAGTCTGTATAGAGGCAAAATGCAATCGTGAAATGAAGAGCTAACATAATATATATGCTTTTAGAAAAGTGGATAGAAAAGTACCGTAATTGTCGGGCTATAAGCCGCTACTTTTTGCACCAGCTTTGAACCCTGCGGCTTTTAGTCAGGTGCGGCTTTTCTATGGATTTTCCATGATTTTTGTGATATCGTAAGACGATTTGTTTTGTTTGTTCCGCTGTTGTACGGCACTACGTTGCCTGGCGGAAGGATCGGGGTTCAAGAGTGGTATGTTAGTCACATGTCCGTCCGCCAGGCAACGTAGTGCCGTACGAAGTAGCGCGAAAAACAAACTTCAAAGTAGCGCTACGCATTCAGCGGGAGGCGTGGATGATGAGCGGCGATAAACTTGCGAAAAGCAAGTTATGCCCAACTCCACCGGTGGATTCTGACAGCGTGGAAAAGTGCGAAAACATCCACGATCACCAACGGATTTTGAAGGGCTGGACTGCTGCATGATGGAGAGGAGGACACCGCCACGGCCCTTCTGAGGGTGTTCGACTCTGACACTGACAACGAGGATTTCTTTGGTTTTGAAAGTGACAACGAAGGAGAGAAGCGGAGAGTGGATGACGAAGCCATCCTGAGCCTGTTCGTTTCCGACATTGGAGAAGAGGACTTTGGTGGTTTTAGAGCGCAGGAAGAAGAGAAAGATGGTGAATGACTGACTTTTCTTCTTGTTAAAGCTGTGTCACTGCACCTGAGCCTAAAAGGTAGTCCGAATCTATTTTTCTGGTGTGCTGTAGGTTACTGTTATGTACTACATGTGCAAATATGTACCCATAACTTGTTTTTCAAAATATTAATAAAAGGGGTGTGTCTCCAAACAGCCATCTCTTTCCTGACAATTCCCTTTGTGCATATTCTCTTACATATGATAAGTCAACATTGAAACACCTGCGGCTTTTAGTCAGGTGCGGCTAATGTATGTACAAAACAGGATTTTCCCCTGATTTTAGCTTGTGCGGCTAATATTCAGGTGCGCTTTGTAGTCCGGGAAATACGGTAGTTTTTAATACAGCCATACACACCTGCCCACTCCCTTAGGTCTGCCAATCAGCAGCTCTTTAAGGTGCCAAACACCAAGGGTAAATTTAGAGGTGACCGTGCTTTTGCTGTAGCTGCTCCAAAGTTGTAGCATGATTGGCCCTTGCACGTTAGGCAGACCTCTGCTCTTTCTGAGTTTATAACTCTTCTTAAAACATATTTATTTGCTGAAGCCTTTGGCACATTTTAAGAGATTGACTCTATTTGTTTTACTATTTTTTCTAATTCCCTAATTTTTAACATGTTTTATTGTTTATGCTATTTGTATATGTGGTTCAGGGGGTTTGGAAGCTCATCTCGTAACCTGAAGGTTGCCGGTTCGATCCCCAGCTCTGTCTGTCCTGGTTGTTGTGTCCCTGGGCAAGACACCTACTGGTGTTGGCCAGAGGGGCCGATATGGCAGCCTCGCTTCTGTCAGTCTGCCCCAGGGCAGCTGTGGCTACAACTGTAGCTTGCCTCCACCAGTGTGTGAATGTGAGAGTGAATGAGTAGTCGAATTGTAATGTAAAGCACTTTGAGGGTCTCGAAAAGCGCTATATAAATGCAATCCATTATAATTATTATTATTACAGCGATTTAAAACAGTTTTATTTTAAACTGCTTTAAAAATAAAGGTGGTATGGTAACCATAATCTCTTATCCACCCTCCGTGAAAAACTGAGTTACACCCAGAGTGTGAAGCAGCCAACTAGCCGACAGGTCCTTTTATGCAAACACTTCATGTTTTCAAATAAAACAGCGTACCGGTCTGAAGACGTGGATGTCTTGGTTCCTGGAAACCAAATGAGAGCTTTTAGCGATGCACGTAGCCGTCTCAAGCTTGTCCCCAGTCAGCATCCAGATCTGAGAAGAAAACAACATGAAGAAACACAAAGTGTTACAGAAACAGCACAAAAATGGAGTAAAATTAAACAAATAAGATCTTCAGTTATCTCCAACACTTTATGGTTAATTAACATGAAAATACATCAAATTCTGATTAGGTGTAATATTATAGTTTTCCTGCTTTTTATCCCTCCTGAAGTAATTATTAAGCAACTTTCCTTCAAGGTATCAATATTGTTGTTTAAACATAATGCTAACAAGCAGCAAAATGAATTTTTCTTCAGTCTCAATTGAGAAAAATTAAGTTGTTTTAATCTTTTAATTATTTCTTCCACCTTTTTCTTTTACTCCCTTGCACTAACACTACCATGTCACTATTACTTTAATAGTTTTGTTGGACTGCAACAAAGTAAATAAATCAAAGTGGAGATGATCTGACGAAAAAAAAAAAAAGCATCGGTCTGGCGTCCAGTTTTATTTCTGCACCGACCTTGATGCCAGCATTTCTAAGCAGCTCCAGCGTGGGCCTGACGTCTGCTTGTAGCTGGTCTTCCACACCAGTCAGACACAGAAGCTCCATCTCTCGCTCGAGACTCTCCACCACTGCTGCGACCTTCAGGGTTCGATCGTGGATACTCAGTTTCGCTTGATTGTAGCGATTCTGCACAAAAAAAGAAGAAAGAACAAAAATAACGAATAAAATCATGAAGCGATTCAGAGCTTCAGAACCGCAAATAGTGGACACGCCTGTTATTCTCCCTTTAGAGTAGTTTGAACTGCAGAGACTACAAAAACCAATAAATGTATTTACAGGCAAACATGAAAGTGATCTGAGGATTATGATGGGTTTGTGGTTGTTTACTAATGTCAAAGAATTCCTTTTTTTTATGAGTTACTTAAACATTTGTTTCATCTACTCTTCTTTCATTATGTTGTTTATGACAGTTATATCAGTAAGTGTAAGTTAAAAGTCCAGAGGAACCACGAACTTCACCCTCAAAAATGACCGTACAGTGAAAACACATATTTAGATTTTCATTTGGAGGGCTGTCAAAGCAGACTATATTAGATTTAAAGAGGTACACATCGTTCCTTATAAACCAACAACTGATAAACCTGCATACCTCAAAGTCCTGATACTGCTCCTCAGATAAACACTTCTTCGCCACCACCAGAGTCCTCAGGCCCTCTCTGGCCATGTTCCCACACTGAAAGGAAGGAGATCAGAGATCTATTTCAGGGGTGTTTTCAGTCTTTCAAAAGCTTCATCGCTCTTGACTGAAGTAGAAGATGTTGTGTATTTACAATAAATGTTTGCGAATGTTTCCCTGAGATGAATTTCAATCAAATCTAGGGCAGATAAGTTCTTTTATTAGAGCAGCTGCTGTGCAAGTACACCATGCAGACACTACTGTCAATAACAGCATATTGTTACCAACACCAAAAGAAATCAATATTGAATAACATACCCTGTGGTGAAATTCAGAGGACACAGTAAAACAAAGGGATGGATGGCAGTTTATTTTTGATATGAAACACCAATAGGGGCAATCTGTCCACTTGATTGGTTATTGACAAGCTGAGTAACTGCAGCGCGTTGATCTGACAACGGGATATTACGGCCAACAGGACATCATTAGCACCATTGTTCAAGAATATGACATACTGTAATTACTTCAACTTTATCTAGGTCACTAATTAAATCAAAAGCTGCCCCCGGTGCTAAATGACTCAATAATGCCAATATAATTATGAACATATGCGCACAAGACCTTCGACCACCAAACTGGTGTAGGTGGCCTGTTGATCTTTTGATGAAATGTCCCCATTAATAGAGATGCCATAAGCAGCTAAGCTCTCGTATATTTGTTATTCATGTTGGTTATTTTATTACTTCACATAAGTAGAAACAAATGAGAAAAATACTGGCAGAGTTCCCACATGTGACAATGTTTAAGACTTAAACAGTAGATTCAACATGTATCATCTTTATTATAGAAAGACTACATTTAGTATACATTAAATTAACATGCCTTTTTAAGACATGAAATTGCATAACATTTTTAAAGCAGGTGTTTTTCAGCATAACTTTTATTTATTTAGTTTGAGTTCAACAACTGTATTTAAAATCTTTTATATTTAAAGCTCCACAATCCCTTAACTATTATGTTATGTGAGAACAGCATGCGTCAACAGTTCACACAAAAATGTTTTGAGGATGCGCACAGACTGATTAGAGCACGATGTTTCTTGTCCCTGCTCCAAAACCTGTAATTATGCTGTCTGCCCATTTTTACATAGACTGTAATTACAAGTAGCCAAGAAGAAAAACTGGTTACATCAGCCCTAACTCCAATTCTGAGCCAGAGATATTGAGAATTTCGGGCAGTGACAATCTAAAAGATCTACAAATCGGGGACCTATCCGGGAGTCAGTTAAACCAGGTTCCTTCAGCATAAGCAAAGTTATATTCAAGACCTTTTTAATGGTGTTTAGAATGAAACTGAATCTTAGAAAGACCAATCAGGTAACAGTCTTTATCTGGCACTAGCTGAGGCACTAATTTGACAAACTGCACCAATCCAAGCGTGCTGCCTTATAGTAACCGTGTGCAAACACATGGAACACTTAAGAGTGCAGGAATAGTGTCACCGACTCACTGTTGTGATTCTCATCCTGAACCAAAATTTGGTTAAGACTAACTTTAATGGAATTTGCGCTTCTTTGATCCAGTTCTGTCCAAACTATATTTACAGGAAGTATCCAGTAAAATCTTTAATATGACTCAAATTTGTACCTCTTCTTCCAACCAGTCGTTATACTGGACGATGCTCGCCATGGCAACATCAGCACCCTTCATGTAGAAAGTGATATCCCCCGTTGACTCCTCCTAAATAGTTGGAAAATAAAAATAGCTACGTTTCTTCTAAATTTGAAGGCATTACTGTGGAAACTAAGCTAAACAGAAGCACAAGATTAGGTTCAAACCTATCTTAAAAATTAGCCCTCATTATGTGCAGGAATAACAGAAACAGGCATGACTCAGACCACACAACAATCATTATACACACCCGAACAATGATGCCCATCCTTTTGCTCTCAGAGGTGAAGGGGAAGATCTGCAGGATGTAAAAGGAGAGAATCTGTCCAGAGGGAGTCTTCAGCTGCAGGGAGGTCAGGTCTCTGTTCACCAGGGTCAAACCAACGCTTTCTGTCCACCGCACCAGCGCCACCTGAGGAAGATTCGATGCTTTGACTTTAATAAAACAGCAGACAAGATATACTTGTTCACAATGTTTGAGGATCAAATTAAAATACTTAAAATCTTAGTTTTAGTAAACATTCATCCTAAAATAAACAGGTTAATGAGAAAATCACTTTATGTAGGAAAGAAAATGATGAAAGTTGACAACATGTAAGCTGATTAAATGTACTTTCACATGCACTTAAAGGATGAGAGTGTGTTACGGCATCTCCAGAGCTGCTGAGCTCTTCCCATTCAGCTCCACATAAGTGTTTTTCTGTTTCTCTTTCCTCTTTTTCCCCTCAGCAGGAACTGCGGCCCCCGAGTGAGTGTTCAGCTGCACACGACTCAATCCTCAATGGGTTCATTTTCAATTTGCTCACTCAAAGGTTGTTATTATACTCCGACCTACAAATTAGAACTTCCTGTTAATACCCCATCATTTCTCCTGCTCCCCCTTTGAGCTCCGTAAAAAGGCTGCCTATATTTACTTAACACACATCTGTGTGCCATTATCCTGTGTGTGTGTTCACATAGCTGCACATGGACACACATGAATTGACACACAACATGTGCTGACATTAAACAGAGTCCTTTTAATCTACTTTATCAGCTCTACAAAAACTATTTAAAGCTTTGTCAACTTTGATACAAATTGCATGTGATTCAAACTGCGTGTGTTACAACATTACTAAAAAAAACGACTGCTGCTGACTAGTTTACTGCAATGGCAGACGTTCTTAAACAACACGATCAATCATTTCAACTGTGTTCACTGTGTTTTAGCAGCCATGTAAATCACAATAGCGGCAAGTGGACTCTTAACAGTTAAATTCTTTTTTCTGCTGTAATGTCACTGGTAACATAAAAGGGTGCACCCTGAAGAGCTCAATTTATTTTGGGATCATTTGACACACTTTAGATTTGAAAGAGTATCTCAAGACAGAGCAGAAATTGTGCATCTGGATTCATGAGAAACTTCTGTTGGTAACTTGTTTATCCCAAATACAAAACTATAAATCGTCTAGTTTGCGTCTTCTTTTTGCATTTGAGTAAAAGTTCTTGCATAACCAGTTTAACAAACCTTCACAGCCGTCCTGCTATTTGTACACATTTTTAACTGTTATTGATAAGCACACAGGGACACATGCAAACTTAACGGGAAGGAAAAGTATATTTACTTGATTATCATTGTGGTGTAATCGACACCATTTAATTAGCGAGGAAGCATTGCAGTTTGGTGATTTTAGAACTGAATGAATTGAACCTAAATTCTTTTTTTTGTAACTTTGGAAATTGGATTTACCTGAGAATCTGCAAATCTAAATTAAAAAGCAATGTCCCAGCATGTTCATATTGTTTACATAATGTATCTCACCTTTTTTTGACACAGAGTTATCTTCACAAAGCTTTTGATTTTAGCTCCAAATAAAAATTATCAACACTATGACAGAGTCTAAGAAGTCAAATATTAATAGCCAGTGACCACCAGCTCAGCTGCTTTTCAACTGCAGGAACTGAATGGATCCAACCTGGTGTTTCCCATGACATGAATCTTAGGGGGAATTTCACAAAGATTTCTCTTTTTCTTGGCTTTTCAACAGAATTTTGCAAACTTGGAAGGATCAGGCACTATCAAATTGACGTGCCTTGCATGTATGCCATTAAAAAGGAAGTAGCAAAGAAATATTTTTTATAAAGGAGAATATTAAATGTGAAATAGCAGCTGCTGCAATGCTTTTCTTTTCTTGCATTGGAGATGAAGTGACACAATTTTCCTGATCTTAATGACAGCTGAACAATAATTGTCAAACTTCTCAATCCAGAAAGACCAAGTGTGTAATTTAATACGAGCTCCTGAAAGGTGACAAAATGTAGGAAAGAAAAAAAAAGCCACACACATTTAAAGGCTACACTCAAATATTTTTTTCTAATCAGACCACAGGTCGGACGACCTTTGTTCTGATCCCAGTAGCTTCCACTTTATGACTGCTTATGATATCCGAAATGATGAGCGGGCCAAACAAACTAAGAGAAGTATAGCGGCTGAGATCGGATGCTGCATTCAATGAGACGAAGGATTCAAAAGAAGAGGGAAATGAAAGACAGAGAAAGAACAAAGGAGAGAGTGAAAGGGGAAGGGAGAGTTCTACCAACAATCACAGATCTACACCTCTCATCCTCCCAGTGAGAAAATTAAATATTGATCAATCCAAGCAGTGTGAGACAATAGAGGGAGGAGAGACAGAGCAGAAAGAGGGGATATAAATAAATATACCCATCAACTTGGAGGAAGGTAGTGCAGGTAAAACAGAAAAATTAGATTTATCTTTTAATACGCTTTTATCTTTATTTTGATTGCCAAAGGTGGCAGGGGGTAAAAAGAAACTCTGCCAGTCTCACATAGGCTTTACGAACCTTCACATGTCAGTGGTGATAAACATGCCAATAATGCTGCAGTGGGCCTTTAAGGGTAGATTAACTCCCCTCCAATCTGCATTAAACTACTGTTAAAAAAAACAAAACAAAACAAAAGCCTGACTTTTTTTGTCGTTTTCCTTCTGTGTTTTATGTGTTCTCCATGTAATCCAGCTCTCGTGTTACATGGAGAAAGGAAACACTGAGGATCCTCGTGGGGACCGGGCTGCATTCTTCCTTCAGTTACAGCAGTAAATTCTCAGGCAGCTAATATAGACAATTAAAAAGCTTAACCTCTAAAAAGAGTTCATGACCTTTGACTTTCTGCCAGTGAAATGATAATTATGACTAAGCAGGATTATTTAGGATGGCTAATAAATGACACAGAAAGAGATTAGAAATATTTTTACAATGAGTGTTTCAAAAGCAAAATCTCCCTTTTCCGCATCCTTTTGTTTAGTATATGCATGTTTTCTCCTACAAAAATATTAAAAGGTGCTAAAATAAAGATTTAAGCTGACTTTAAAATATATTATGGGTTTTTCCAAAGACACTGAATGAGCTGGGAATCACCCAGAAACGTCACTCATGACAAGGGCGGTATTGTGACAATTTGTCACACACAGATTATTTAAACACATCTGTGTGACTGTAGAAAAAATGGACTCTAAAAGGTAAAGAAAATAATTTTATGTAGTGCACTGTAATGTGTTCAATTCAGACAGTTATTCAATCTTAACAATGTGCTGATTTAATTCATTAGCTTTCTATTTTACGTTCCCTGCCAGCTTCCAACTCCAAATGCAATCTGCATCACAACAAGTTAACCTCTGTTAACCCAAAGTAGTCATAAAATATTGTTTTTGACAAGTGAGGAAAACTGTGACCCACCCAAATTAGATAAGTTTGCTAAATACGAGGTGGAAATAGAGCTATAATCTAATCTTTGACGACCAGGATAACCGCTGTGCTTTATATCTACCTCATCTGGGCTGGAGGCTTGATACGTGCGGTTGTCATCACTGAAGTCCTGGTCGGCTTCTGCAGATTCAGTCTCCCCGTTTACTCCGGCATGCGACTCGTACACCGGTGTGACGTTGTGGCACAGGGCGATGGCTTTCACGGCCTCGTGGATCCGGCTGCTAACGCTCTTACGAACCTTTGGGCCTGATGCCTGGGTCTTCCGCGATGGCGTGGCACCAGTGGCACTACCACTGGATGGCTGGGAAGTTGCCTGAAGTAAGAACAAACAGTCTGCAGCTGACAACAGTTTCTGTCCAGACTTGTATTAAATATTTAGTTTTTTAAAAGAACTTTATAGATTTGGGCTCGGCTGTTCCTGTGTTATGGCACTGAGTAAAGGAACAATGGCCAGCATAGTGTTGCACAGTTACATGAACCTTTGAGCTGTTGTATACAAAATGTCATCACTTTATCCTTTTAAACATTTTTGTGAAATATTGAAATATCCATGTGAATTCATGAGTTATGGCTAAAAATGTGTTTGCAAGGTACCAGATCCAGTGCCTAAAAGAACTGAATCTGGAGTATATTTATATATATTTATCCCTGCAGACACAGTAAGAAACAGCTAGTTCTTATCAATCTGACACACCTGTTCAAGCTAGATGACACAGCGAGGAGAGGACTGCAGCATAGTCTCTATCTTGTTATATTTGGTTTGAGGGCTTTTACATTTTCATCTCTTTTGACAAGAACCATCAGTTTAAGTGTGCGATTACTGAGCATGACAACAGTCCACAGAGCCAGCTGTAGTTGACAGGAGGACTGCACTCTACTGAGCATTAGACTTTGGTTTATTATTAGACTTGACTCCTGCTGAGCAGAGAAAGGGGCTGACAGGAGTACAGTAAGTACACAAACTTTATCTAAAGGGACTGAAAGATCTACAGGCAGAGATTATTATGCCATTCAGCCAGATAAACACAGTGTCACAGATATAAATGGAGGATTTCTTCTAAATGTACAACAGATACTTGTAGGCAAAAGTTGTGATTAAATTAAGACCTTTAGGTGGGGTTTTTTTAGACTATATTATAAATGATCCTCTTTAAATTTTACACATCACTGTGACAGTACAGTACAGAAAAAAGTATTGTATAGCACAAATGAGAGAGGCACTGCTGATCAGCACTGCTTCAGCTGTCCTGCGCTAAAAAGACTAGTCATTTTTCATTAGCTGAGATTAGACATAAGGGTGCGGGGCAGATGGTTTCAGCCTCGACCAGCTGTTTGGAGCTGGCTGAGAGCGAACAATATCATTCTGTCAAGACTGCAGCCAGATCTGAGCCACCCAGTGAGGAAACACTTGCTTACAGTACAGGGAGTCTCTCAGGGACGCCGCATGATGAATGGACAATATGGGCTTCTTTCCTGGAAAACTTATTCTTAGCTCAATATAAAAATTGATTAAACTGATCCGCAGAGAGGGGCAGGAATAAGCGGGAAAACACTGAGGGAAAAAAAGTATTAATTTTAACTGGATACGCGCCCATGCTGGGCACAAATTTTCAAAAGTCAAGTAAATTGTGTACCCAGTGTCTATCGTTAGGCATATGTGTTATAGTTTTAAAGTAATACTGAGCGAACACTCACACTAAACAATCATTATTCAGAAATTTACAAAAGAAAAAAAAAGAAAAAAAAAAGTATTTTTTCATAATATGGATGCTAAAAAAATTAGTGCTAAAAATTTTTACATAGATTTTATTTTTAGTGAATTAAAATATTGGACGTTATTTTCATATACACAAATACACTCACACCAATTAATGCACACAAACAAATCAGCATGGAGGTGAGCTGAAGGCAACCAGACTTCTTTTTTAGGTTCATGAAGAGATTTTACCTCTAATCCAAAAGGCTTAAAAGTCCAGATGCCTTTAACTCGGGTGCTTAAGACATACACAGACTAAATGGTAAATGGTAAATGGCCTGTATTTACTAGTCCCTAAGGACCCCAAAGCGCTTTACATATCCAGTCATCCACCCATTCACACACACACATTCACACACTGGTGATGGCAAGCTACATTGTAGCCACAGCCACCCTGGGGCGCACTGACAGAGGCGAGGCTGCCGGACACTGGCGCCACCGGGCCCTCTGACCACCACCAGTAGGCAACGGGTGAAGTGTCTTGCCCAAGGACACAACGACCGAGACTGTCCGAGCCGGGGCTCGAACCAGCAACCTTCCGATTACAAGGCGAACTCCTAACTCTTGAGCCACGATCGCCCCAGACTAACAGTAGCTGGGTTTTCTCAACCACACGTCATTAAGGTTGCTCACCTGTGCGTATGACTGGACTATATGGCTTTGGATCTCATCCATGGTGTCTGTGCCATAGGATACTGTTCCCAGGTGGAGTCGCTTGAATATCATTTCGTTTTGTGTCAGAGTGCCTGCAGTTCAGAAGATTATTTAGACATTACCATATAAAACAAACAGAACATCCACAGCACCTGAATCACAATTCAACAAACTCTCAAAAGATAATGTTTAAGACCCATCGCAAGTGTAGAATATCAGTACTGTGTTTACTATCATTATGTCATGTGTTTTAACAAGACAAGACATAAATAACATTTTCGGTACAAATCCGCAGTCTTTGTTATTGCTGGTCACAACTGTGATGAAATCCTCCCTGAGAGAAACTGAGCAGCTCCTAATTTGGCATCTCTGAACTCCAGCTTCTTGTATCATCTTACATATACACAGATACCCATTAAGCTACAACAGTATCAGATGCCTTATTTATTGTCCAAGCTCTAATCGCTTCCCAAAATTAATAGCTAAAATCGTCCTTGCTTTAAATGTGCAAGCAATCCCCTTCAAGGTTGACACCTTGTGCTCCCAGCCATCCTGCAAAGTTTGGATCACCACCTAGATCTCCAGAGGCAGGTCTGTGACTACAGCACAGAAAACAATCTGTTTATTTGACTATGCTTCTAAGAACCTTATGTTAGGTTTGTGCTCTATATAAATAAACCATGTCTCCACCTTATATCATCCAGAGTTTCTTATTACACAACTGTATACAATAGCAAAATTAAGATAAATTCAGCCTTTCTGAAAGCACACACACACACACACACACACACACAGGTCGTCTTCATAAGACCGTTTCCAATATATCATGGGACCTGCAGGGTAGTGCATTTGCCTTCTCACTGACCTAATCGCATTACCAGTATGGACTGCGTGTCCTTTCTAACTATCAGACAAGACTGCATACAAAAAGACTGAGTGAATGTTCAGACACTAAAAGCAAAAGAAAAAAGAAAAATCCTTGAAAATGGGGGCAATGGCCTTGTTTAATGGATGTTGGTTGCCAGAACGTGTGCTGATAGAGCGTAAAGCTGATTAGAGGGCATCTAACTTCCAAAAACATTAGAGGCACAGAGTTAACCAATTCTAATGGATTGATTGTTTGTTCTTTTTTCCATGTACTTTAACTACCAACCTGGATAAATAGGCTCTAAAGCTAATCTATTCCTACCTAGATCAGTGGGGGAAGACAAAGAAGCATATTAGGACCCCAGCAGGAGTTTATCACTCTGACACACCGTCTAGAATTAGAAAAGAGCAGCCATTTGTTTATTAGTGAAACACGCCACAATAGGGAAATAAGAAAACTTGAGGACTCCTGAGAAGCACCTGAAAACGCTGGATTTTTCCTCAGTTCTCCGTTTTAACTCACACATGCCCACAGTGTCAAATGTTTCTACTTCAGTTATCATCAAATGTGCTTAATTCATAAAGGAAAAATTAATGTGGCTGCATTAAAGACTCATTCTCAGTTTTTTTTGTTTTTCCTTTTGGTTAATGTGCTTTGATCAGGTAACATCACTTTCTAATCTGCAAGTAGGGATCTAGACACCTTAAAAATGTTAACATTAAAAACCCATAAATGCTATAATACACACGTGTCACACACTTTGTGTAGACCTTCCACCTTCTTTGATGGTATGATAAGGCTTCCACAGTCTCTCCCATTTGAAGATGCACAGATTAAACCAGCATCCAAATCATTTCTCCTCTTGAAGCAAATAATTTCAGTCAAACTCGGATTGTCAGTAAAATCTTAAACACTACCTGTCTTGTCTGTCAGCAGATAGACAAGCCGGCCCAGTTCCTCGGGGATGGTGCTGGTCCTCACAACAGTCCCGGGGATGTTTTCATCTTTCATTATCATCCAACCGTAGGCCGACTTTCCCATGTCCAAGTTTACACGCAAACTAAACAAAAAAAAAAACGAAATTAAATAAAATGACTGTAACCCACCACCAGTAAAACAACAAAACTGTATTAAAGACCAAATAAAAAGAAAAAATGGCTACAAAAAAAAAAAAAAAAAAAAAAAAAAAAAGAGAAAGAAAAAGAAAAAGAAAAAGAAAAAAGGGGGAAAACAGATTAAGAGTATCTTTGTCTCACCAGTCACAGTAAGGCTACATAAACTAAGAAATAAGAAAACACTGGCTAATTCTTTTTTCTTCTTAAATAACTTGTCCTTTTGTCCACTGTTCACTGGTTTTAGTAAACCTTAACTGAAATAAAAAGAGAATACTTTGAATTCAACAACTGAAGCAAAATAAATTCAACATAAAAAAAATCTATTTAACGTTGAACACAAAGATTTGATAGGAAATCTGTTTTGAATGTACTGTAAGATCAAGCTTCAAAATATTATTTTTTCTAAAATAATATTATTAAAAATAATATCATCATTATATCTATTTTGGTAAGAACATTTACACCTGCCAGTGTGGGAGGATCGACTTCTGAGGTTTGTATTTGAGACTGTACCTGATGGGGATGATGTAGGAGAAAAGCACAACAAATCGGAAGAGATTGCGGAACCAAGGACCCACAAACCCTTGCAGTGCAACCATCACCACAGAGAGAACCACCTGGGCCAGGAACAGGGCTTTGGTGAGACGGTTCAGCTCCAGGTCCAGCAGGCCAACCTTTGGGGAAAAGATAGACGTCAAAATGGGCCGATTACAACATAGCTGTCATGCTTCATCGATTAGAGAGTAATTTCTGTAAAATCTGATTAAGTGTGGCATTTGTTTTTAACAATTTTTCTCTAATGTAGGACACTTTTTCAATTAACTTGAAATACAAAGCCAGATAAAACATCTTATTCCTTTTCTGGCAACTTAAAAAGAAAAGAAAAGGGTCTTTGCTACTTTCCCATCTGCTACCAAAACCTTACAATATGCGACACATGGGCAAAAACAAAGCCAATCAAACTCTCAGCTGCAGGATTTTAACATGCAAACTGTGTATACAGCATAAGTAAGTTTATTGGTGCTGCCACTTTGTGCTAAACTTCAAATTGCATTATTGTCATGCTGAAGTATTGTCTTTCAGTGCAACAAATAGAAGGTCAAAAGGCCTCAAAAACAGAGAAAGTTCCCATATTGAGATGGCTCTCAAGAAAAACAGACAAAAAAGGGGGTCAGAATTGTCTTTTATTTTTCGAGTGTATCTCCCAGCCAATGAAGCATGTGGGAAAAAGATGTCAAATAAAGAAGCGCCCTTCCCCTTTCTGGCAGTGCTCGCAGCAAAGCCCTGTACACAGAGGGCTTTCATCTGACGCACCACGCTTACAAAAACAGCAGAACATAACATCTCTCCTCTCTCAAATAAAGGAACTGCTCTGAAAAGGAGGGGAGGGGGCAGGCATATATAAAAAGCAGCAAAATTCCTCCACTGCCTAAACCCCCACCAAAACCATTCCCCTGAGGACTGGGAGAGCTGGGAGACCAGTGTGACTGATTTATCAGTTGGTGTTAAACTCCCAGTAGCAGAGTGGGGAAAGGGGAAGGGGTCCGAGTGAGCGGGTGGGCATCTCCCCACCCCAGTGCCTCACTACATGGTTCATGGTTGAGCTATTGAGAAAAATAGCGGGTTTGGGTGGATTAAAATGAAGAAAAATTAAGACAGAGAGAACAGTGCACGCCTGAAAAGCAAAGGATCGCCTTCTGCTTGAACAATGGCTAGTCTAAATTTTCCAAGCCTTGCCGGGGATCAGATGAAGTCATTATTCATTCAGTCAAGGGGGGAAAAAGGACTCAATTACCTCAACCTAAAGATGCTATCAATGAATAAAAGTGCATATTTTACTCCATTCATCTCCAAGCCATTAAAACTGAAAGGAATGATTCGATCTGCCTGTGTGGCTTGTATTTTAGCATGTGTGTGAAATCTGATGACGGACTGCAGACGTGGGACATGAATATTCATGAAATTAAACCCAAAGAATATCAGAGCTTCAGTCTTAGTGAACGGTTAAAGCTTAGAAATCTGGCCAAGAAGAAAGTCAAGAAAAATAAAATTGATCTTTGAGAAATTAGTAAACAAGTTTAGGTTTCTATTTTTCCAGAGCAACTCGCCCTGAGAAACACACGAGGAGAGCTGAGTATTGGAACTTGGATATAAACTTCAAAGAATCCTTATTGAGAAGTGGCCTCTTGTCAAATGACAATGTTCTCCCTCTTTACTCAGACAGGAGTTTGTAACTATACTGCAACAAAGGGTGAATCTACGCCTGACGTCCTGTCAGATTGATCAAGCGCGGGCATCGTCCTGGTCGGTGTCACAACAGATTATATGAGACCAAAACGTTCTTGTGACTTTAGCCGCACTGTATCGACTTTCTCCCCCAATCTCCAGTCTCCATATTGGCACTTCTGACATCATCTCCTTGAAATATTGAATTCCTCTCAGCTGTCAGGCTTACACAAAACACTGGCCGACTGTTCGACCGGCCACATCAGCGTTCTAAATAAAAGACACTGGTGTCAAAATGGTGCTGCAGCAGGACGGGGTTATGTTATGCCACGGAGAGCTTTAGTAGGTGACAGCTGGAAGTGACAACTTTGTGTGTTAAAGTCACTGCATGGTAGATTCAGTTTAGCTAGAAAAGGAAAAAAAAAAACAAAAACCTCTGAGATCTTGTTTATTGCTGCCTCTATCAGATGACCTCTGTCTATCTAGCCAAAACATCTTCCAGGTAAAATCGTATATTTAGCATAAAATTATTCACTTCAATCCGGAGACAAAACGCTCAATGGGGATTCTATGAGATTAACTTGGTGTTGAAAATGTCATTTAAATCCTCAGTTAGTTAATTTCCCTTTTGGTTAATTAGCAAATGGTACTGACCTTTCGCGCTGACAGGCCCAACTTTATCTAGAAAGTCAAGGTTAAAAAACCACCTTGTCGTAGTGATTGATTAGTGATCAGAGGTGAGAGGGAACGAGATGGCATGAGGAAAATTTGGGATAGAAGATACTTTGTTTGAGGTGATTTATCCACTAGAGCTTTTAAACGTTTATGATGGAAACACCACAAGGGGACTCCATGTTTCTGAGTTATACCTTGCAAGCTGGTTTAAAACCTATAGAGGATATGCTTACAAGAACATTTTATTTTGTCCAAAATTCTGCTGACATCAGCAATGTGACTTTAAAAACAGCCAAAATAAATCATTATTTGATACAATACAGAAGCACTTAAAACAAAACTAGATCCAGTGTAAAAAATTATGATTGTTTCTTCTGCCGTTTGTCTTAATTTTAGTGAGGTAACTAAATCAAATGGGGGAAACAGGAGGATCTTAAGCAAATTTCAGACATTTTTAACAATTAAGCGTTAATTGTAACAGTTTAAATATTTATAATTATATTTCTAGTATACCACTTGACATTATTTGTATAGGAAACTAGAAAAAAAACCTTAGATTCAAAGCTACAAAAAACAAAAAAAAGCATTCACCTTGTTCTTGGCATAGGACGTGTTCAGTACGCTTCTGGTCTCTTTGCCTGTGTAGATCACCACCCCTATCACCGTGCCTGCCAAAGATAGAGACAAGGAAAGTAATGCTGCTCATTAACTGAACCTCACCCCCACCATCTCACACGCACACGGACACACAAACACGCACACAACACACACAAATATGCATGCACACACTCATCTTGGTCAAGTAAGACGAACTGCATGAGAGGAAACACAATAAGGCTGAGCTGAGGCAGTTTTGTCTCATTGCCACTCAAGCCAACAGACAGGAGTTTAATACGCTTAGACACTCGGGGCCTTCAGCCACCCTATGGAAGCTCATAAAAGCTGATCAATACGCTGCCATCTTTATTTGCCAATTCATTACAGTGGCCTTATTAAAAAGGATTAATGAGTCATTAATATTAAATGAGCCTAATGGCAGAGCAAAGACACTAATAAACCTAAATACAGGCTCTGAAATCCCCAAACTATAAAAAAATGGCAAGAAAGTTACAAATGGATAAAAAAAACAAAACAAGGAAAGTAAAGTGCAGGCACAACAGAGACCAGCAGCCACAGGATCAGAGGAGAAAGGTGATGAATTGCTCCTGTTGACTTCTAACTCCAGAAATATTGAGCGGTGTGACAAATGGTCTGTGTGGCTCAGCATGCAGAGGGGCTTCAATCTGAATATGCGAGCAACTAATTCTCCTGTCACAGCTGGACTGAGGCCCGTAACCGTGTGAATACACAGTGATCTGGGCCAGATCAAACGCCCTGAACGCTACTGTAGAGGAGAGAGGTGTCTGTCAGGAAGAGTCTTGTGAGGGACAATGACATTTCTAAGCAGAGATGATGTAACGAGTCTAAGTCAGGCTTTCTGTGCCACTGTGTGTGTTTGCTCTTCTGGTCAAGGTCAGGCCAGAGGGGAGAGCAACACCACAGATCAATGCTGTGGCCATCACTGGGAGCGTCACAAACACTCTCAACTGACACAACCATTTCTGCCAGAATGGCTTGGCTGAACTGAAGGAGGACCACCTCCATCGTGGGTTTTATTAAGCAAATATCTATTAAATCAAACCGATTGCTCAAGGTTTAAACCCATGAATTCTCTTTGCAAAACTTGAGCACTGCACTCAGGAAGTGTGAGCAACAAATTTAGAAAATGCATAAAATAAGAAAAATGAAATATGAGTCAGTGCATGTTTCTGAAAACATTTACACAGACATGCATTCACATCTTTAGGTTGATGTTTAGCAATAATAAAAAGTGTCAGAAGGTGAAATTAAACTGGAGGTTTTTAAAAAAAAACATCCAGACAAGCAATATATTTGTGATTCACTTCAATTTTAAAAAATGAAAAGGCTACAATAGCTTTCATTTACTTACCAGATGCAACTACGGTGCTGGCCCAAAGAGTGTTTTCAATGCTGAGACTCTCATGGATCTGTGGGTCCGTGTCTTCCTGCAAATAAACAAATTGGCATAATTAGGACTTTAAATAACTTAACTGGTGGTTTGAAATGAAATTATATTTAGATACAAATTAAATTCTACATATTACTAGTACAAACTTAATATGTTTTTTGTTTCTTCCTTTTTGTGACACTTTGTTGTGTGTGAGAAAAAACAAAGCAAACAAGAATCCTAAGACATGGAAAACTTCAACCAAAGAAGCTTCGAGCTTCAAAGAAATACCTCGACGCAGTGAATTTATTTCTGCAATTAGCCACCTTCTAATTAGTATTTCTCAGTGTGGCCCTCAGGCAAACAAACACAAAAGTAGCACCACAGATGAATTTCACTCCAGTGACTTTAATAGTAAAAGACAATTTACTGCAGTTAAACATTTTATTCTCACCAAAAATAAAATAATGAAGACAAATTTTATTTCAACTTTTACAAACTGTAAAAAACATTAATCTGATTTCTAATAATTGAAATCTTTATTTTGTTTTGTGCAAGAGGCTCTAAGATCACCACTTTATTTTTTAATAACAATAATGATCTTAGCTTTATTACATAAAAGTGTGTACTATCTGATAACCATTATTTAATAAAATTGCAATGAAAAAACTACATTTCCCAATTGATTGATAGATTTTTTGACAATAATTAAAAGGAAAAAGCTGAAAAGTTTGTTTGGACAGAACAGAAATGGTTAAGAGACCCCAGCTCAGACGGTGCATAGCTTGACCAGGATGGCTGAGCTCTGCTGTGCCATTAATTTTCTCAAGCACCCTGCACAGTTGTGCCGACTATAGCAATACAGTAGTCCTCTTACCTATACTTTCACTAGATTTGGCATGGCGATAGAGGCTCCTTTTAAAAAAAACAGTATAGAGTGTTCAAGTAGATGAGATTTTAGTGATAAATAAGCCCCTTGAGAGCCTCTTGTTTCACCCTCCCCGTTTCACCCTTCTCTCTTAAATAAAGACAAATGCTGAAAATGGCTTGAGTCAGGAGTGCAGAGTCAAGGCTCCAGTTTCGGCTCAAATTGCCTGCCCGATATGATAATTATGATACCTAAGCACCCACATCCTGTCAATCCACTCAAACATGGGAAGAGGTGCATGAAAAATAAATGGCAGTTTGCAGAATGCTTGACCGCTCTGACATTGGCATCACAGTACGGTGTTCATAACTGCAGAGGGTCTCAATGAAGACCACAGAAACAAAGCCACTATATCCGTCTCAGGAAAAAAAAAGAAAAAAGAAAGAAACTCTCATAAATAGGTAAGTTCATTTGCTGCGGATCTGTGGGAACCCATTTTTTTCCCATCCTGCTCAGACTAAAAGCACACGCTATGCAAAGGAAGGCCGTGGAGGATGAATGAGCGCAGGAAGTGCTCGCTCACTAAGCCTGGTGTGTGGCCAAGAGTGAAGACGGACCACAAAGCCCCCCTTTGTACTGGAGCTCTCCTCTCTGTGGGGGCTGCGCTAATCTGCTATTAATAAAAAAAAAAAAAAAAGGAAAAAAAAAAATCACTGAGCAACAAGCAAGACAGGATGGATAGAGCTGGAGCTGCAAGAACCTGCCTGTGATGTAAGAGGCATGCCTGCTGGAGATAACAACAGGCCCAGATGGACACACAAGCCCCTATTGTTGTCACTTGTCAACACATTGCGGTGATACACATCTTCTATGTCAATCCACGTTCTATAGAAAAATCTGCATTTCTTTGAGATTTGTTTTACAGGTTATAAATATGTCAACGAGCTACTGTACCCTTGTGAAATTCCCCTCGAAACTGTGGATGTCCAGCTGAGGCTTCTGGGCGTAGACGTAGGCGCTGATAGAGAAGAGATCCTGAGACAAGAAGACACGACAGAGGTGCCATTTAATTAGTTTGAAAATGAGACACAGCCTCATTTAACTAGGTTATATGAGTGAGCAATTCTTCTGAAAACTACAAATGGAAAAGAGACCAGCTGTTTTCAAGGGAGAGTAAAAACTGTGTTAGCATTTCAGTATTTTACAGTCTGTTGCACTCAAACTAAACACCTTATTTGGAAGTGAAAATATGTTAGAAAAATATACTTTAAATTTGAAAATAAAAGCCTCACTAATTCCTATTAGAGCAGAATAATTGGATATTGCAGCAAATATTGTTTAAAATAACATATTGCTGGAACTTAAGTCTTAGTTAATATATATGTGATGTACTATAAAGCGTGTTGTGTAATAATAACTTTAGCACAGTTGCTCAAATAAATAAGACCGATCTTGCTACACGAGCAAAACCTTTAGTATGATCTTTTGTTTCTTTGGCAAGATTTAGTAAAACAAACAGAGAATCAACAGAGTCAATGAAGGGAGTACTAAGATAACAGCACTTCCATAAATGTAGGATCTGACTTCTTAACAAAAGAAGGAAACAACCTCAGGAAGTCACAACAATCACCACTGAATCACGACCATTCAATCATCTGTTCTCTCAGTCACCCTGACAAATAAGACTGCAGCCTAAGGCCTGTCAAGCACCCAATAGCAGCCTTCCCCCCTCTTAGTGGAACAAAAATTGATTGTAAATATTAAATTATTCAGGCAGGAATGCAGCGCGTGGAGCCTCGGCAGCAGTTAGGCAGGCCTCAGCTGTGCTCAGATAGTGTTCTCCTATCGAGAACATGGGCAGAGCGGTTAAAGAGGAGCAGGGAAGATTATTTTACTGAACCCCCAATGGAGAGTTATGTTGCTCCAGCATTTTAGAGACAAAAGCACAGAGTTGGTGCAGCGATGATTTAGAGACAGCAAGTGTGGATGGTGATGGAGGAACAATACATGACCCTGATGAAAGTCATTAGTTTAAATATAGAAACAACAGCATAATTAGCAGATGTTTTACTGGAGTTGTGAACATATAAACTATTATACCTTCTCAGTGGGTGTAGACATGATGATAATTTAGTGCTTATATTATAAAAGTTTCTACGTAAGATGGGGGGACATACTTGATTAGTTAGGACCTCAACTATTCAGTCAGCAACCCTTCTTGTTGTGAAAGCGCATCAAACCAATTTACTTTAGCTCCTAATATTCTCTGGCAAATGAACAATCTTTTAATGAAGTATAAAAGCGAGGCGTGTTAACAACGCGAAAACTGGCTCAACTAAAGACAGCTTGTGCCATCTTCGGGTGCCTTGAAACCCAATACAGAAGCCGTGGCTCAATCATCAAATGACTTGCTGAAACTTTAATTATCTGATTGCATTAAGTGGCAACAAAAAAACAAAAACTCAAATCTGAAGTGTTGGGTATCATCTCCAGTTAAAGGAAGCTGCTGTCAGGTTCAGACTGTTCCTGCCGTCTGTCATCAGTGATTAGGTTTCCATCACAGCACAGACATTCGATGAGCAGCGCTGTTAGTGATAACTCAACACTCATTCACAGACAGTTTGTTACCAGAGATTCACTAACGTATCCATACCCCTACTGCTGGCAGTCGTTGTGTGCAGCCAACAGCAACTTTCAGTTTCCAGTCTGTTTCTCCATCCAGCTGATCTGTTCTGATAAAACACGAACCTGGAAAAACACAAAAGCTCTCAAAGACTGCACAGTTGTTGTGATTGCATACTTTGCATTGCTCTTTCCCATATAAGACAAATAGATTATAACTCACGTTTAATCCAAAAAGCTTTTCTTCTGAAAATGACAATTTTTCTGTGGCATTTTGCATGTTTTAACACACATTATAATGTTATTACTTATTAGCAATAGACTTTTTTAACATTTGCATTTTTAGAAACCTGACAGTGACCAAAGTTTAAAAAGTATATCCTGTGGATTAAACAATTAAAGGCCAAAACCATGAGACTGCTTTGTTGAACCAAAAAACATGCTTGAAAAGCATGCTTCCACATTACCATGTGCTAAAGAACGTAAACATATTCGCAGCACATAGAAATTGTCTTAATCTAATAACTTGAGCATTAATACAGAACCTGTAGCACAACAGAAAGCCTCTGTGGTTGCTGTGAACACCGCAAAGCCTGATAAAAATTGAGCAGTGGTGACCTGTATTGATCTGAGGCAATATTACATATGAAACTGATGGATGAGAGCAACTATCTGACAGAGAGGGTAAAAGGGCAACTATAAACCATCCCTGGAGGGTTAAGTATCATGGAAAACATTAACACAAGTGGGATGATTCATGCTTTCCCTCTGCAGTAATGGCAGGTCAGCTTCTCACGTGACACCACTGGGATGTGAGGGTGTATATGAGTATGTGAAAGACAAAATATACGAGCCTGTGTGCGAAAGAGAAATATGTTATTTTATGTGGATGTGTGTGGGCGTGTGAGTTAGAGACAAAGACATCAACAACTTCCTGCCAAGCTTATTGACATATCAAAGATTGATGGAAATGATGCCACTCAGAAAAGAGCCAGGATCTGATGCAGTTCATTGATTAATTAGAATTTGCATCGTCAGTCACCCGAACAAATCATATGAATCACAGGGTGACTTGTCAAAGGACTAGAAGTGTAGGGAAAAGTCACATTTCTCACCTAAATACACTTGACTCAGCTGGCTGAACTGCCACAGAGAACACAAAAGTTCAACTGTAAGCATTCTTTGTGTTATTTTTTTGGAAAACATACCGTTACAGGTGTGTACAGGTAATGCTGATCTACTTGCGTCTCCAGCATATTTTGTCCTGCTTTACAATGGCTGATTAAAAAAATAAAAATAAAAAAATAAAACAGACTGCTCACCAGTTTTTTCAGATGTCCTCAGGAAAATCATATCTGCAGGAATCCTTTGGTTCTAGGAAAAGAAGAAGAAGAAAGGAGGAAAATGTTAAAGGTGGTGTGTCATTGAGCACTATCCCCTCCAAATCGTCCTGAATAATTAAATATGGTCAATACCCTGACGTGAACTTCACTTTACGTGAATCTAATGCACAGCAATGAAAATTTTAAAATGGACTTAGTGTGCTTTTCACCATTTTACTTCACATATATCACTGTAACAGTGGTGTATAGGAAAGGACCCAAAAGCACAAGTTTCACCCTAAACACTCTGTTTTAGACAGTTTTTTTTATACTCTTGGCTGTGTTTGATGTCAGTGAGAGAGGATTTCCCTCAGACAGTTATTTCAGGTGCACAGCTCTGGGGTTTTGAGCACAGAAACCAACTCCTAGTAAACAAACCAATTTGTTTGGGAATAGCAGCCAATCAGATGAAAGTGGTCTAGAAAGACAGGGTGGCATTAAAGGAAGAGAAGGAAAAAAAATATTAAGAGTCCAAGAATAAAAATTTGGAGCTGGAATTGACCTAGAACCAAACATCACAAATTGATCATTTTTAATTAAATTTTTAGAATTGAGAATGTATCTTAAGTTTCAAAAAAATAAAACACATTTCCCACCGTACTGTTTAAATCAAATCCATTAATCTGTTTTATAATATCTGCCTGTTAGCAAAGATGCAAATGCTTATAAAATAAGCTCAAGCTAATGTTTTGAAGGATTTAGAACCTTTTTTGTGGTTGCTTTTACTTTTAAACAAACATCTTTTCATCGTATATGAAAATAAATTCCAAAAATGTCGGCTAAACTATCAAATTCCTATTTTATATATTTTAAATAGCTTAAAAAAATGAGTCAAATCAGCACCTATCAAGCAAATACACCTAACTGAATCCTTCCGGCATCTAGAGGTAAAGACAGGAGAGATTTACCTTCTCCACGATGATCAGGTCTCCAACTTGTATGTCTGAACTTTTCACTTGAATTTTACCTAAGGAAAAGCACAGAAATTGTGAAAGACTCTAGACTTGTATTCTGAAATACCTTCAAACTAAATTATGTCATGAAATAAAATGCAGATATTGATTTTTGGCCCATGGAAATGATGCCGACTCTTAAAACCACAGCCCACTTTTTGCTATTGCACTTTTTTCCCCCCTTCTCACCTTCTAATTGATTATCTCCAGCTTGATAACGTAATACCCTTTTGTTTTCATCTCTGGTCAGAGTCAGACAAAAACAATGACATAGAAGGTCACTCTCAATTAAACCACCCCAATATCCGCTGAGAACCTTCCTCTTTCACTGTGATTACATGCAAACATGTACATATGTACACGGTGGCTGTGAAGTGCTACAATCAACACAAGGCACAGATCTTAGGTGTTTATAAATTTGAAGGAAAAAAAAAAAAAAAGACTCAATGCAATTACAGTGAGAAGAATGACTTCTGTTGCAAGTGTAAAGCCATCTTTTAATTGCATGGAGCCTCAATCATTGGAATAAGAGTCTTCATAATGTCAGCAAACAGCTAGACGAATAAGGTGGAAGGTGAATAGGTCTCTAGTTGTCTCACTAACCTCTCACTGTCAGTTTGCTGTAGAGTTGAGAGTTCATCTCTTTGTCTCGCTGATAACGTCTCACTTCGTCCACAGCCTCCCGCACCATTGTGACAGCTAGCACAAAACCCTGATCGACAAAGGAGTGCTTTAAAAACTGAGTTTTATCAATAATAAAATCCATTCATTTAAACTACACTGGCATTTGCTTAACATTAACAAATTGGAGCAGGTTCTCACTTAAAACTGTTGCAATAGTAAAAAGTGGAAAAATATGGGTTTATTCTCTTGCTGAATTCCAATAGTACGACTAATTTGGCTTCACTGTACATTTAATTTAGTTGCAAACAACTTGATAGATCAAAAATAAATACATAAAAACATTTACCAGAGGTGCCCAATATGTGTACAAGTATCCGATTTTCAGTGATGGCACAAACTGCGAGCAGGCCACCACTAGAAAATAAAGATTGAGGAAGAACTTGAACTGCTGGTAGAGAACCTGAGAGGGGACAGAAGACAAAGATTCAGCGAGGTGAGTGAACATGTCAGCAAGGTGAGTCAAAGATGACGACAGCTGCAGACAAGATAAAAGAGGATGCAGCAGCAGAAACAAACCAGACGGGATGGGTTACTGTACACGTTCCAAGAGGGAACAAGATACATGTTAATGCTGTTAACTTTACATTAACCTAATGGAAACTCTGACACTTTGAGAACGTCTGTTTCAAATGGCACGCAGGGTGCAGATTTCAAATGTAAGGGCAACTAGGTACGATGTCAGTGCCTAAAACTTTCAAGAATAATCCTGCACTGCGTGACCAAAGCTTCAAATGAAGGAGGAAAACAGGCGCATTGTGTTGATAAATCAACATGAGGTTGACTCAATCAGATACCATTTCAGGTGGAAATCACCAGAGACGCTCTTATATTACACATACCAAAGTAGCTCTTGTGAGCGGCTCAAGCTTCTTTGCTAATGTGCCATCTATCACCAGGGAGATCGCAGTATTCTAGTCATCTAAGGTCAAATTTTGAATAATGTTTGCAATAATGAGAGTCCAGTGTCTAGTCACAGATTATCAGAGACAATGGGATCAATGCACGACGCTCTACAGTTAATGAACCTCCTGACCTTTAGGGGAAAATGCATACTGCTAACTCAATTCGTGTGTATTTAATAATTCAAAGTGGAGGGAGAAAAACAGCCGTTTTGTTCACCGTCGACGAGAATATCTACGTCTCTAATAGACAGTTGACATTTAATGGCCTGGGCTGAAGGCAGCCCTCTTAATCAAGGAACCATTTGCTTTTTAATAAGTTACTCTGATGGATCTCTATTGTTCCCTACAGAGTAAACCCTTAACTTAATGACAGAATAGTTAACAATGAGATCCAGTGAAAGCTCCTGTGCATTACAGTCTGTTAATCAGTGAAAATAAATGACTGATTTCAACTGAAAGGATGAATTTGTACTGTAGACACTATAAAGACTGGGAGCATGGACTCGATAAAAGGAAAAACTGCTGCGTTAAGAGCAAAGATCAGGGCACGAAATGCGAATTCAGTTACCAAAGCAAGACAGTTCATTTGAAGCAGGCTACAGGTTGTGTGGGAGCTACTGCCACTCACCCCAGGCACAAAGGTGATGATGTTGTATTTCTGGTTTTTGATGGCATTTTTGGGGTACTTCTCTTCACACTTCTCAGGGCAGCCGAGCCAAACTGTCCTTGCCTTCAGCTCCTTCTTCCTCCGACATATATGAGCCAGACAGTCACAGCAGCTTACAAAAGAAGATGTCAATATGATTAAAAACAGACCAAAAAAAAAAAAAAAAAGCAAAAATTACAACAACAAGACAGAACTGCCTTTATGGCTTTTTGGGGATATTTTTTTGTACCAGGGGAGTCAGAAAGTTCCACACTAGGTCACAAAATAAATTTAACAGATGATTAAAAGGAAACATCTTACATATATAAAACAGTTTATTTTTTCAGGTTTTTTCAAAATAAGAAAAAACATTTTTGAAAACCTAAAATTCAACTTAATATTTGTCACAGCAACCAGAGTCTAAAACGTATTTTCAGCCTTCTTACATTTCAGTAATCACTCTGTAACTGCGCGAGTTTGTTTTTAAATCATTATTGATGTCACAAATTCTCAAAATTTTCTCCGGACACATAGAGCTTAAAATAATAAAGATAAAAATATAACCAATAAACAGAAAATAAACTCTGTGGTAATACACGACTTTGAGGATCTCTGTCGAGTTTGCACAACACAGGATACAAATTTAAGCAATACATAGAAAAAGCGATTAAAGCAAATCTGTGATTTTGCCCTTCCTTGCTTACAATGCTTAAACAGTGCCAGCTCTAGCACTGTGCAGTAACGCCACTAATAGCTCCCTACTAATTATATCAGTACATGTGGTAATCCATTGGGCTTTTGTAACTGGAGGTGGGGGTTTCCAAAGTAAAGCCAGCTTCTTTGTGGCAACAGTGGTGCACACTGAGTGAATATGTCTATTCAAACATGTTCATTTAAATGAGGGGGTTGTGCAATGGGAGAGGATGGTATGGCTGCTGCTGATACATTGAGACAACACAACTGTCTTCCCTTAAAAATGAAACAAAAATTTACATTAGTAATACAAATGTGAGCGATAGAGAGACTCAACTAGCTCTATAAATATCAATAACTCACAATTCAACAGCAACTGTGTGTGTAAACACATATAAAAAAAAAAAATACTATATATAAAAGAAAAACAATTCTTATCCAAACTGCAAACACGAACCAAACAGCAGGCCATCTTATTCTCTTCATTTATATTCTGCAATAAATAAAGAAGCAGAAAAAGACATTTTTACTTTTTCCTTAGATTCACCAGTTTTCTTGCATCTTTCACCAGTTTCCTGTTTTTCTGCAACTACAGTGACGCAACCGTGACGTCCACTTCAAATTGGTTTATTCATTCTCATTAACGTTCTCAGCTGTTAAACCATTAGTAGCCATGGAGCCTCACAGCTGTGTTCTGCTGCGTCCTACAGTACTGATGTGATTTATATTCCAGGTCTCATCAGTGTAAATTAGATCTTCAAGGCTTTTTTTTGACCCACTTGTATAAAGAGGTCCTTTGCTTTTAACGCTATGAATCATCTAAAAAGGTTAGCATCTCTCCTGGTGGGAAATCCCTTGCTAATTATGTTAAAAGTCAGACAAGTTCAGAGCTGGATAATCAATTTAAGCTTAAGAGTCAAACATGTTGCATGTATATAACCAAACTACTGCATGAAATTGGTTGACACGCATTAGTTTTGTTAGTTTTACCCAAACAGCAACCTCTGAGGTTAAAAAGAAGGCAACATAAAAAAAGCTAAAAACTGCAGTTCTACCAGTGGCCACTTGGGGCTGATTCAAAAAGTGAATCAATTCCCATGATATACATGTTAAAATGTAAGTTTGCAATCTGGTACAATTGGTAATTTCCTCCATCATAACAACTCCACACTGAATAATTTTTGGATACTATCAAGGCTTAAAAATAGTGGAGCGTTGCTTCGACTGACACGCGTGCCTGTGCCTTACTTTTACTGAACTTCCATTTTTAATATTTTATTAGTTTGGTACTGAGCACTGAGAAGCCGATATTTATGTTTATGTGTTGCACCTCCACAGTTAACAAATGCCAACACAGCAGCAGATGTAACAACTTGACTTTTATATGCAGTTTGTAGTTTTACCCCTAGTCCATTTCTGCTTGTATGCACTAACATCATTACCACCATATTATCAAAACTCAATAACGACAGACGGGTTCAGATTGACATTTACTTTTCAAAAAGTAAGTGACTTTCCATCAACCTGGTAATGACTACAATGGGGGCTTATCTCCCATATCTGATATCAAACGCAAACAGTGGCATAGTGTGCGGGTAAATTTCAATGAGAGCAGCGTGATCTGAGCATGACCTAAACTGGCACCTGGGGGGAAAGAGGGGAGAGTGTCAGTGTATACCGTCATGCTGAACGGCTTGGCTTTTCCACATTTTAAGCAACTTGGCAAAACATGAAACTAAATAAATCAACTTTGGTAAAAAGTCCTGTTTGTATTGGCCTCGACGTTCTCTGTCTCTGTGCACTCTGAGTCCAGATTCATAAGAGCGATTATTTGAGCAAATGAATGCTATTCAAATAATATGCCATTTGAACAGTCGGGGCTTATTCACTGTGAATTATTTGTGTTTTATAATCCCACACTATGCACACATAAAATTACTGGAAAGCATCAAACTGGTCAGCTGTGAAAAATCCGATTTGTTCATTAGTGGGGGGATGGGGAGGGGGATCAATATGCAGCTTCAATTGGACACGTACCACTACCAACAAAACTGAACTGAAAACCGAATATGCTATGAAATTGCAGCAGCGGTGAATGTTACGTTTTGGGCACTGGAGTACTACACAAACAAGTGTTTATAAATGTACACAAACAAACAGTCCTCTTAGCCTGAAAGGAGCGTCGTTAGAGGGCAAAACCTGTCAAATAAATCATTAGTCGGATAAACCACCCTGTTCTGTTTGACCTGAAAATCTTTTTGGACTGATGGTGCGCATCGAGGAACCCGACCAAAAAAACATGCCCTTATCCTCTCTTTGCACTTCATGCACAGCTACCGGTGCGTTTGAAATCCAAACTGATCATCACAAGCATGCTTGCTGACATTATACAATACGCTTGCATTTACAGAAAGACTCTCGGAAATGTTAAATGTCCAGTTGGACTACTCTAGTCTGTAGATTAAAAATAAGGCGACATCAGTAAAGCATTTGGCAAAACATATCCGAGTATTTTGCTATGAAAATATGTTATTTAGCAAAGACTACTGGGCTACAAGCACAATCCATTTTATATCCCAGAGTGAACTTGCAATCTATTTTTGTGTGTTTACAGATCTGTTATGGACAAGCTTCTATTACAAATATTATTCAAGTAGTCTAATTGCTAGAAACTTATATTACAGGTTCCTTTAAGTTTATTTAGAAAACATACAAGAAGGTGGTGCAGTGTTTGGCAGAAGGTAAAAAATATGTGGTTGCAGCAGAGGTCAGAAATAGAAACTTCACTAAAAACATGGTTAATCTATTTTTGCTTTAAAATGCTTTCATTGAATTTTCCTATTAAAAAATAGCAGGGCTTGAGTGAATAATCAGAAAACACCCAGATACATAAACCCAAAATGTAAACTATCAATATTTTGCCTAAACCGTCACTATAAAAAAATCATTAAATCAACATATTAACAACAATGGTGCAGAGGTACCTCCCACACAGGACTTTCCATCCTCCCAGGAGGAACCAGGCGAGGCCACTCTGTCTCTGATTGACTCTGGCCCGGGGTAGAGTCTGGTAGTCGCTCTCGTCATTCTCAAAGCCTTCCTCCGACATCATCAGGGGCATTTCATCCAAGTTAGAGGGCTCATCTTCTAAAGAGTATCTGAAAGAACAGTAAGCTGTGTTAGGAAGACTCAGTTACTTTGAACGAGGGTAAGTATGTGTGTTGGAGAACAATTTTAGAAACATGCTGAAATGGATAAACAATTTAAATATAAAATTATGACAACACGATAAAGCAACTCTTGTGCTTCATTCCTTTTTGTAACAGTGTTTTCATTTGTTTTAGTTGTAAAATTCAGCATCTCATAACTGTGCCAACCACTGCACATGAAGTCTGATGTGTACAACTCAATCTGTGGTCCCTGACGTGAGTGGCAAAAAAAAAAAACCAACTTGTGTTCAGATTGTGTCCAAAAACACAAATGAATAAGGTCTTAAGTATTCACATTCTCTGCTGAGACTGTACTAAAAATAAATAAATTTTGAAAAAAAACTGTCAAAGTTCACTTTACTAGTTTAAAAAAAAGAAAAAAGTACTCTATTCATTACATTAAACTCAACCTTTTTCATCTTAAATCGCAAAAACAGTATATCCAAGCAGTGTGAACAAGTAACAGCATCTATGACCAACTTTATACTTAAGGAAATCTCAAGGTAAAAAAATAAATAAATACTAAAAAAGCACTTCAAAGTACAAGATGTGCAAGATTCAGTGAGAAAAGCCAAGATTAAAGCTAGTTAGAAGGGCAGAGCCAACAGCACTTTCACATAATAAACACTAAAAACACCGTTGAGAAGATATACTACCTTATTCATGAGACGCTCTCTAATAAATGTCTAGATTCTTATAAGAAAAAAAAACAAAACACATATTGTGGTCACGTCAACCCTGCAATGACCTCAATAATATTTATAGTGACGTTGCCAGATTACGTGATGAAAATGAGGATGCCAATTAAATATAGCAGTAAAAGATTCAGAGTCTCATATCAGCAACAGGCAAAATAAAGCTGAAAAGATTAATAACATTTTTCTGATCAATGTCACATACAAGTACTGATCTTCCATGTATTATACTGAGGTAGATGTTCTGAGTAAATAAAATTTACTGTACTAAAAAAAACAAAACAAAACAAAAAAAACCTAACAAACAAATCTGAATTAATTCAAATTTAACATCATTCAATTTTAACATTTGGGGAGGTTTGTGTTTTGCTTAGATTTTTTTTAAATTAAACTTCAAATCTCATTTTAGAAACCAGAACTTATTTTTATCAAATACATTCAGAAAAAAAAAATACAATATAAGCAGACTGAAAGGTCACTCCACTGTACAAGAGTGTCCTTTATTGAAAATAAATAAATAAACGTGGACATGCGCGCAAGCAAACGTAGCATGAGCAGGATTAAGAGCTTAAGGTCCAAACTCACAGATGCGGCCCTCCCCAGCAGTAAAACATTTAGACGCCTGCTGTAGCCAGACTTTGTTTGAGCTGAGAGCGTCTGCAACTTTAGTTGAAGGACCGGAGATAATGCCACTTGTAGGACTTTCTGCTACAAAACAACCTGTTACCTATTTATAACCCATATGAACAGAAACTCCCAAAGCTCTGTTTCTGAACAAGGGAAGAAGGTGTGCACCACCAGGCTTGGCTGGTTTATACATTCACTTCATTGTCTCCACAAAATCAACACCCTCTATGATGATGGTGTTTTCCATAAAATACAACCCTATTAACACAATTCAGCCTCACCACAAATAGAAATTTTACAAGAGTAAAATTCATCATACAAATCATAAAACAAATATTTGTTATAATTATTTCTTGTGTAGCAACTACTACCAGTTAATGTATTTGTTTTGGTTCCTCACTTCTAAAAATCAGTTTGGACAGATCACAGTCCAGACCATTCCCCCCCACATGCTTATAGTATTTGTTTCTTTATTTATCATTTAAAAAAAAAAAAAAAGTATTTTCTGTCAAATAAAATTTGGTAGAACTAATCTTAAAGTTTGTTTCATTTATATGAGATTTTGAACAAAAAAAAAAAAATTGCAGCACTTTTTTTTGTAAGTCCAACAACATCTGAGCCAAGAGAAACATGCCGGTAACAAATGCTGTAACTTAGCCAAACAGGAATCTGTTCATGCTTATATCCTGTCATGATACACCCATATTTCTGCACAGCAAAGTGCTTATCACATATAGTTTGGTACAAAAAATAAAGTTCCTCATACAACATCCTGATCATTTTCAAATAACTGAGTCATAATGAGAAGAAAGTTCTCCTGAGTTGTTCAAAGTTTTCTTTTGGCACTTTGAGCATCAAAAGGAGGTGCCATTTATTCTAAGGGACTACAACAGGGGGGGTTCATGAATATGGCATTTACTTTTTTTAAACACCAAAACGAGTATCCTACTCTTTCTGTTAAATGAAGGTAAGCTAAATAACTCTGTCTCTATATAGTAATGAAGTTCAGCTGCAAGCAATTAATTTTTAATTGTCATATAAGAGTGTAACCCAGTTCATTTTTGTAGCAACAATTTATAGATGTCCACTAAAAACACAAACAAACACACACACTAAGTTATTATTTTAAAAGTCCAGTTACATGCATACACATACCAAATGTGTTTGAGTGATTACGGCTATTGAAAATATAAACTGCTTATTAAAATAACATAAGTGAGTGAAGGTATTTAGTATTGCAGGCCTGCTGATGGATGGATTAAATCCCTAAAGAAGTTTGATAAACTGTAACACCAACAAATGTCCTGGATTTGCAGCATGATCTCAGGAGCCTTTTTATAGCATGAGGCACTAAACTAAATACATTTATGTTCAGCTGTATTTGCAAGAACCCGTTTGAGTTTATTACTATCAGAAAGAACAAACCTAAGAAAAGAGTTTTTTTTAGGGTTAAAATTTAAGATTTAAGTCAGGATTTTGGCATTTAGTTGTCATGTCCAAAATTAAGGTTCTGAGACTTGGGAATGCAAGATTTTCATTCAATATCTTCACAAGCACAGTCAAACACATGGCTGCTGTCACTGTAGGGGAAATACTGACATTCAAGAACAACTTCTAGTGAGAAACAAAAGTAAGACCTGTTCATTCAAATGACTTCACACACTCAGCACTGCACTTCAGTGTCTTGTAAAGGTTGTGTATTGATCCTACACAGAGCTTTGCAGACTAGTATCCGCATGTTGCATCAGTGTGTTGTCATCAATGGTTATGTCAAAAATACAACTACTACTGGCTACTTTTTGTTTGTTTTGGGTGTTTCTTTTGATTACAGAAGTGAAAACATACAAAGAAACCAAATGTTCAAAACCACCAGAACAGTTCACTCCAAACACCATTTGTACTTCTTTATTTTTGACCTTTGATTCTTTTCACACTTTTTCCCCTTCATGGTGAACTCTGCTGTCAATCCATTGTTTGTTCAAGCAAATCTTTCAATCAGCACACATCCTGTGCATAGCATCACCACCTTCAGAGTAAGCAGTGTTTTTTTTGTTTTTTTTAGAGCACTGCATCCAAGGACACTTGCATTGGTCACATACCCCAAATCCTTCCCTTCATAGCCAAAGACCCAGCTATGCCAAGTCTGAACCTGATGAGCAGAACAGTCGATACAGATACACAGATTTCTCAAGTTATAACTAAACAAACACTGATTGAATGACAATATGCAGGGAGATGAACTGTTAAAGAGGATAAGAAAAAAAAGACTGTTTTAGACAGATCTATAAACATAAAGGTAGTAGTGTTAAACTGTAAATATTGTGCTCAAAGCTTTGAGTCATATGATCTGGGAAATGTTTCACTGTTACCAAAATGTGCGATATGTTTACACACCATTCGAACTTGCTAAAAAAAAAAGTGGATTATTAGCCAGTGTTTCTTGCGATGGAACACCCACATCTGATTACATAATAACTCAAGCCTGTGGGAAACGTGGGCTGCTTTGTAAAAATGTTTTCTGCCTCTCCGGTGCAGCGTTGACGGTGTTGCCAACAGTTGCTCAGAGTGTCAGTGGGAAAGCATTCTCCATCAGCTTCAGGACAAATGCTTTGGAACAGTTTGAGAAAATCAGCTCTCATCATTCCTCTACAGGGATCAATAAACTGCCACATTAATTTCATCACTATCATGAGAAACGAGTTCAGCGTGGCAGAGGATTTTCCCAGGAAGTCCAAGTTTAAATGTATTTTTAGCCATAGTAGGAGATATAGTAAAATTAGACACAACTTACAGGTCTTAGAAACAAAGTGGGATTTATTGTCCTGTCCTGAATCCCTGCCCTCGTGGCAACATAGCCGTTTGCGTTTTTACACTGGTGTGCACTGGTGTTTCTGCTTCGATGCACTTCAAGTGAAACTAAGCTCTTTATTTTAGACTTGGTGCTGACAAATTTAGAGAAATAGACTCAGTCTAACATGAACTGCCAGAGCTACACTGGCAGAATACAAGCCATTTTATCGGCATAATAAGCAAGCTAGATACAACTCTACCATTTTTCTTTCAGTGAGGTACCATCCCCTCACCCTTCGAGTCAGTCACAGCAGATAGATGCCCCTTGCTGGTTCTGCTGGATATCTGTTCCTATTAAAAAGGAGTTCTACCTTCCTACTGTCGCCAAGTGTTAACCATAAGGGATCTGATTGGTGGGGTTTTATTTGTAATATCATATGGTTTTTTACCCTTGAATGCAAATGCCTTGAGGAGATTACTGTTGTGAACTGCAACTACAGGGAGTGCAGAATTATTAGGCAAGTTGTATTTTTGAGGAATAATTTTATTATTGAACAACAACCATGTTCTCAATGAACCCAAAAAACTCATTAATATCAAAGCTGAATGTTTTTGGAAGTAGTTTTTAGTTTTAGCTATTTTAGGGGGATATCTGTGTGTGCAGGTGACTGTTACTGTGCATAATTATTAGGCAACTCAACAAAAAACAAATATATACCCATTTCAATTATTTATTTTTACCAGTGAAACCAATATAACATCTCCACATTCACAAATATACATTTCTGACATTCAAAAACAAATCAGCGACCAATATAGCCACCTTTCTTTGCAAGGACACTCAAAAGCCTGCCATCCATGGATTCTGTCAGTGTTTTGATCTGTGCACCATCAACATTGCGTGCAGCAGCAACCACAGCCTCCCAGACACTGTTCAGAGAGGTGTACTGTTTTCCCTCCTTGTAAATCTCACATTTGATGATGGACCACAGGTTCTCAATGGGGTTCAGATCAGGTGAACAAGGTGGCCATGTCATTAGTTTTTCTTCTTTTATACCCTTTCTTGCCAGCCACGCTGTGGAGTACTTGGACGCGTGTGATGGAGCATTGTCCTGCATGAAAATCATGTTTTTCTTGAAGGATGCAGACTTCTTCCTGTACCACTGCTTGAAGAAGGTGTCTTCCAGAAACTGGCAGTAGGACTGGGAGTTGAGCTTGACTCCATCCTCAACCCGAAAAGGCCCCACAAGCTCATCTTTGATGATACCAGCCCAAACCAGTACTCCACCTCCACCTTGCTGGCGTCTGAGTCGGACTGGAGCTCTCTGCCCTTTACCAATCCAGCCACGAGCCCATCCATCTGGCCCATCAAGACTCACTCTCATTTCATCAGTCCATAAAACCTTAGAAAAACCAGCCTTGAGATATTTCTTGGCCCAGTCTTGACGTTTCAGTTTGTGTGTCTTGTTCAGTGGTGGTCGTCTTTCAGCCTTTCTTACCTTGGCCATGTCTCTGAGTATTGCACACCTTGTGCTTTTGGGCACTCCAGTGATGTTGCAGCTCTGAAATATGGCCAAACTGGTGGCAAGTGGCATCTTGGCAGCCGCACGCTTGACTTTTCTCAGTTCATGGGCAGTTATTTTGCGCCTTGGTTTTTCCCCACACGCTTCTTGCGACCCTGTTGACTATTTTGAATGAAAATGCACATCCCCTAACATGCTTAATTGGTAGTAGGCTTTCGAGCCTATACAGCTTGGAGTAAGACAACATGCGTGAAGAAGATGATGTAGACAAAATACTCATTTGCCTAATAATTCTGCACTCCTTGTATATAAAACTGAATACTTTTGCCTTTTAATATACTGCAGTTGAATTGCACATTACTACCACCCACTACAAAACACCTTTTACAGTTGCTGAGGTCTGTGATTTATGTGTGCACATGGGACAATACAATCCTTCTAAGGTTGTGCCACCTTCCACAATAATATGGGGTACATATTTTTACATTATAAAAATGTGTCATTAATGTGATATCAAGGATAGAGCTGTGCCAGGTGTTTACAATACTTAGTGCGAACAACAACAAGTGTAGCCCAGACATCTCTGACAGCAAGAGCCACATATCAGCCTCTGACGACATTTTAGAAACGAACTACTTCAACAGCCTCCAAAAAAAAAAAAAGCACAATGCTTTGCAGAATAAGCAAGAAAACTGTCTCTGCTAAAGGTGGAAACAAACTCGTTTCTCCACTTGAAGCAAAAAACACACCATCCAGTAAAACCAGGCTATGAAAGACGAGATAATAGCAGCTGGTGAGGAGTGACCCAAAAGTAAACAAATGACTCACTGGAGCACTCACTAGGTGCACTTCATATGACAGGAAGAGCTAGTGGAAAAGTAGGGTTTTAAGCAACTGGCTGATAAGTCTGACCCAAGACACAACATCCCCAAGTATAAAATATATTTTAATTTCAATACTGTGGAGGCTCCTGAGATGTTGCATGGTTTATTTGATTTAGTTATTGTTGAACTAAAGGATAAAGCATTTATGTTATAGTTTGACTTAAAATTCCCATTAAAAACACTACCTAGGCCACTTTTTTTTTTGCTTACAGTTGATTTAAACTGTGTTGCTACATATAATGTTTTGTCACTGTTATTGCATTGTAATGTTAGTGCTGCTGTTGGCACCTCGGAGCAACAAGTTTCAGACTTTGATTTAGGCAGTCTGTCATCAATGACTGAAGCTCACTGAAAAAGAAGGCTGGAAAATTCTGTTTACTTTGTTTGATGAATGATAAATTGACCTGTACCCTTAACCTGTACCCTCAGTAAACACTTTACTGACCCATTTATGGTTTCACTGAAGTTTTAATCCTTTCCACCACAACTTGATGTTTTTTGTAAAACGTGGTCCCTATTAGTGTAAAAAAAAAAAAAAAGAAAAGAAAAAAAAAGAAATAAGATAAAGATAAAGCAGTCTTTTCACTACGGCATACCTGTCTTGTATTAGCAAGCAGTACCTCTCTGTTTCTCAGCCCATAAGGCATCTTAAACTGCTAAACCATCATGTACTACTAGAAAACCTTTAGTTTAGCTTTAGATTTTTATACAAGTCCCTGTTTTGATTACTTGATTACAGTGGTGTACAGCACTCAAAAATCTACCATAGGAATTCAACTAGGTTGTAATCTTGTGTTATTGAAACTATAACATTCTAATACTCATTAAACTAACCAGCCAATCCTTGTGCCCTATGGGTGGAGGCATTGTCATCCTAAAGAAGATCACTAGATGTTTTTCACCACAGGAAGAAGAGAAATTTTTATTATTTTTGCCGTGACCAAAGGAGACAAGTGGACGTGAAACATACTAGGACATTTTCTACTTAAATCTTAACTTGGCCACCAAATTCTAACCCTGCAGGGGTCGAGGTTTTACCTTCCACCTTTAATTAGCCACTTGCCTATACGTTAACATGACCCAAAGCTATTTGCTGTGGATGCTCTTGAACTACAAGTACCTTGTTATGCGCCTACTTCGCTTCCTGTCCATTCCTCACCCTGAGGACTGTGTTAGCTCATCTTCCTCCATTCTGAAAGATGAGCAAGATGGTGAATCACGACTACAGAAAGTAACTATCTTCATATATCATGTGACGTAGTACGCCAGCACAGCTATCATGTGACTTTAAATGAAAAGCCCGAGGGAACACAGCAGATAACCATCACTAACATATGCTACACTGACAGGCTGAATTATGGAACTTGTAAAAAAGCAAAAGCACATATTGCGCAGGTTTCTAGCGTTACCTGGGGCGGTGTGATAAAATCAAACAGCTGTCAAAGCAGAAACCGCTAATGAGCTGTCAACAGCACTACTAGCAAAACAAGCTAACAAGCACGACCCCCGTACACAGATCCGAGCCCCGGGAAGCAAAAGCGAAGCAAAAGCAAAGCAAAAACACATAAACGTGTCAGACAACAAGACTGTCGCTTTAGTGCGAGACAGAAAAAACAGCTCAGCTACCCCGTCCATACCTTGAAAGCCTGGCTGAGTTGTAATACGGGATTCTCTTCGAGTTCTTCCGCACCGGATTTAACGGGATGCTGTCAGCCATCTTGGCTGGGCAGTACCTATGCGATGCCACGCAAAAAGCGTAGGGATTTGTGCTGCATTCGCGTGGCATTTAAAAATGTCGTAGTGATGAATGTCAAGCCAGGAAAAAATTGCTTCACTAATTTAAGATTAGAGAGCACAAACTGGGTGGGCGGGGGGTTCATCTCACGCAACGCTTGTTTTGCGCAGCGTGTGTGCAAAAAAATAAATAAATAAATAAAAATAAACAAAGTGGGCTTTTTCTGAATGTAGCAATGCGAAAACTGCGCTTTCAAGATGTAACCGAAGGTTGCACGCGGATTTAATCAGTGTAGTGAAATAATAAATATAGCTTACGCTAAAATAAGACTTTGGAGGATGATACGATACCTTTAATAGGTGGTATATTTTGCATTTTGCATATGATTTTGAAATTATTTGAGAAGCAGCTGTTCTAATCCGAATTTATAGAAACTACTTAACAAAATATACGCCTTTATTTTGTTCCTAAAGTTTTGATTTGAAACTGGCTGACATGGTCTCCCTTTATGAAATCTAGTGTTGACTGCTGACTTACTTTTCTGTTATTTTCTTTGATTTAAATAATTACAGATAACACAACTCATTGACCTGTTTAAATACTACAATTATTATTATTATTATTATTATTATTATTATTATTACTGATGGTTGTTTTTAGATTTAATTGAAAACTTCAGACGTAGCTTTGCAGTTCTACTAAAATGATAAAATATAGTCAAGCTAAAGAATCAATTTGTTAAAGCTGTTAGTTTATGAGGGCCATTTTATTGTTTGCCAAAAAAAAAAAACCTTGCTGAAAGAGATAAAAGTAAATGAAAAAGCTTATTCTTGGCTGTGATTTCTAAGCAAAAAAAAAAAAGTGCTGTAATAACTAAGGAGTGTCACGTATAGATCTGAACATACAGGTGGTGTGTTCTGATTTTTATTCGGTCCGACTGTTGTTTAAGAAAGACAATTTCTCACCATAACACTGACAACGTATCTTTTCAGTTCATAGATGTGGATGTTCACGAGCATATTTTGTGCTTTGCTCTCACTGTAGCAGCAGCGGGCAGGTGTCCGGAGGAGAAAGCAGACTCTTTGCATTATTGATTATCGGACATATGTTCCCTTCTTCAGAGCAACCATACATCTAAGGAATTGTCAATTACAGTATGAGTTGAACAACTTCTTTACTGTGTAGAAAAACACATTCACAAATGACTGCAAAGTAAAATAGCAAAATGTGAATAACCTACTATTCTCTGTTGAGTCATAAAAAGTTCTTTTTCAAGTCTATATATAATACATAAGAACAAACAAGGTGTTTTACAAATATTTTAATGTCCATAATAACTTGCATAATTTCACAACGTTTGTCTTTTTTTCAATTGATTCCAATTTCTTTACTGTCATCAATCAGCAGAGAAAAATGTCTGTTGTTTCCCAGGTCGATGCCTGTCTTGGTTAGACTGGTAATTGGACCTCCTGCGGTGCTCACTCTGTCCATGCCTGCCGAGAGGGGGTGAAGCTGAGGGATGCCTCTGTTCTGGATCACCGAGATCTCGTTGTTCTTCATGGCCAAGCTGTTGGTGATAGCTGTCGCGTAACGGTTCCAGAATCCTGGGTCTACATTCATGGCTCGAGCTGCCAGGTCCTTCTGAAACATCTCTCCAAACTTCACTGCCTCTCCACCCAGCAAAGCCATGGGGTTGTCCACAGAAAGCCGCCGGCCTCTCCTTGCCGGTGCATTGTTCCACATGTGAGTTCCCATATGAACCTGAAAATGGCATTTAAAGTGTTATGTGGTAATCTTTTTCAAAATACAAACATAGTTATATATCACCTATAGGACAGCTGACAGTTTATTCATGTTAGATCTTTTGATTTTTTTCAAACACACCCTGATGGTTCAAATACATTTATTTAAACGTCATTTTTAGGCTCTGACAAAATAAAAGTTTGAACAGCAAGTTTTTATTGTTTGATCCAGAATCGATTTGTTGATTAATAATTAATCAGAAACCTTTCTGATTATTCAATACTGTAAAATATTTGTTTGTTTTTGGACAAAAACAAACATTATGAAGGTGCAATCTGGGGTTCTAAGGAATTCTAATGGGAATTACTTTTGATACTTCTTAACATTTAAGAAATAAAAGTAATAATCAGTTATGATTTTTAAGATCCAAGTGGTGAATAGCAGAGATTTTATCAGTGTTAGTATGATGTTGCACTAAATGATGAACAAAGTTTTAATCCTACAGAAACCTGTATAGTCTAAGCAGTCTTTTATTTTGAAAGGTGCATGATTTAAGCTTCCATCGATATGCTTCCTAATTCGCGTTAATGGATTCTTATAAGCAAAGATACCATGTAGAGAAGAATATGTATGCTTGGTAAATGTTCTGTTTTCGTTTAGTTCATCTGTCTCTGTTTTTCAATATGGACTGTTTTACTTTTAGACACATTTGAACAAGAGATCCTCTGAATGCTTTGTTTCTCTAAAACTGAAACCAGGTTCTTGGTCTAAAGGATTCCCGTCTTGCAGGAAGTCTTGTCTTATCCAATATTCACCACAGTAAAATGAGTCCTGGTTCACCTACTGTGCACTTTTTAAAACTTAATAGCAATAGGGAACAGTTTTCCTTGATAAGGTCCTAACACAACACAACACAACACACCAGAAAAAACATCAGTTTTTATCTACCTTCAGATTGCCTTTTGTGGTGAAAGCTCTACCACAGATCGAGCAGATAAACGGTTTCTCTCCGGTGTGAGTCCGCTCGTGGATCTGCAGGGCGCTGGCTGAGGAGAAGTTCTTCCCACAGACATTGCAGTTGTGCTGCTTTGGGGTTCGCCGAGGAGGCGCAGGGCCTAGCAGGGAGGTCATACCTGGGCTACCAACTGACGGATACGCTGGGGTGATGTGGATGCTAAACGGAGGATGGTGCCCTTCCATCGGGGTGCTCGGTTGACTGTGACCATTCACCTCAGTTTTTATCAAGCCCGATGAAGTGCTGGTAATCAGGCTTGGAATACCTGGAGTATAAAGTTATCTTTACAAAACTAAACTGTTTTTTAAGGTTATTATAATAAACATTTACATGGCATTTTTAGCTTACCTCTCTCTCTGCTCAGCTGGAATGACATACTGTAAGGCATCTCCTCTTTCACACATAGTTTGCCGGGCTGTGTTCCTCTCGGCTCTTGGGCAGCTGCTGGTGCAGAGGCAGGAGACTCAAATTGCTCTCTCTTCACTGAGGCTGCCAAAGGCTCCTGGGATTCTGGCCTGCTGTTGTCAACTGCCGGTGATTTGATCGTCATGCTTTCTGAGTTGCTTTGAAAGGGAGACGCTGATACACAAGGCGAACAGGAGGACTCGGACACATGTGGGCTGTTTTCACTACAGTTCTCCACCCTTTTCTCTGATAAAGCGCCTTCAATATTGAGCTGGCTGCTGTCTTTAAAACCATTAATTAGGGGTTTTGTACCAAATGACTGGTTTAGGCTTACAGCAGAGTCAATCATTCTCATTTGTCTCTCCAGAGCTGCTATACTTGACACAATGGCTAAAGACTTGGGGGGAGAATTACAATCAGAGATTAAGGGTTTAGATGTATATGCGCCTTCCTCCATATTTTCCACTTCCTCTTCACCATCCTCATTATCCTCTTCCATTGAAATATCATCAATGAGGTCATTGCCATTGCTGCTCAGGCTGTCAAAGTTGTTCTCATTGAAAGACACGTTGCTGTCCACCTCCTGCAGCCCGTCCACCGCGGCTGACTCTGAAATCTGACCAACCATGTGCATGCGGATATGCTGCTGAAGAACAACAGCATTGGTGAACTTCTTCTGACAAATGGGACACGAGTGTTGCACCTGCACTGGGAGAGTTTCTCGGTGAACGCCAATGTGAGTCTTCAGGTTTCCTTTGGTGGTGAAAGCCCTGCCGCACACTTTGCATTTAAAGGGTCTTTCGCCTGTGTGGATGCGATAGTGCATCTTGAGCGCGCTCTGACAGCTGAGGACACGGTGACAGAGGACACACTGGTTGGGATCTGTAATCTTTTTGTCAATATTCTCCACCAGCTGCTGAAGCTTTGAGGTCTCAGATGTTTGCATAGAATCCAGGAGGCCACACGATGGGAGTCTTATTTCGTCTGAGTTTAATGAGAGAGAAGGAGAGTTGGAGGCAGGAGATGCTGAGGCGATGGGTTCAGGTGTGGTGGTCACAGATGGGATGGTGGTGCTGGTTGTTTCAGAGGCAAGGTTGGGTCTCAGATTACTGGTGCAGCTCTGGGGCAGGTGCACCCCCTCTGTTTTCAGCACACTGGAGGCTTCTAAAACGGGAGAGAAACGAGCCTCGCTGCCTCTGTGGTTAGGTGACACAGATACACATTCACCAGGAGCTGGCTCATAGGAAGATTTAACAGATGGTGTTACACTTACAGGGTCATTTGAGCCGCCGATACTAGTAATAGTGGAGGAAAGCGGAAGACCCAGAGTGGCTGGCAGAGTTGCTACAACCGGCTTGCTATCCAGCCAGGAGGAGACAGGTTTTTCTGGAGGGATGGACATTCCATAGGGAATCCCAGAACTTGTTGGCACATTATCCAGATATTCTGGCACTGGGAAGGGGTTCATCTGAATATGAGGATACTTCTCTTTGTGCCGTTGAAAGTGCACCTTTAAGTTCCCCTTTGTAGAAAATCGGTTGCCGCAGATGTTGCATTTGAAGGGCCGCTCTCCTGTATGGGAGCGCAGGTGGATCTGCAGAGCACTGTCGCTGCCAAACACTTTGGCACAGAACCTGCATTTATGCTTGAAGAAGGGCTCCTCTGGGCTGGGCTTCGTTTCGAACAAGGACACATTAGGCAGTTTCGCTTTCCTGTGCTTCATCAAGGCTGCGAGAGGGTCAAGTGCATTAGCTGTGGCGGCAATGCTAGCCAGGGGATTGGGAAAAATGACGCTGCTGGGGGGGCTCTGAGGTAGAAATGGCAGGCTAGAAGAAGAGCTGAGTAGACTGCTCTGTGCCAGCGAAATGGGGCTGGAGGAGCTCAGTGTCTGAGTACTGCTAACACTGCTGGTGTGTGAGCCTGTGTAAGGAGGCAGCAACGTGGAGATGCTGCTGCTGCTGCAGCTGGAGAGAGATGGGGTCGTGTTTTCTGAGGAGGCTGAGGTACATGTGACATTCTTAAATGTGGGCTGTCCACATATAGTTTGTGAGGGCAGGGTTTGCGACTTTTCAAGCACAGAAGACAAAGAAACAGCCGCCTGTCCGTTAATGGCGGAGGGAATCGTTCCTGACAGTGGCAGGACGGGAGGAGGGATGATGCCTTGTGAGGGGAAAGGGTTAGGAGCCAAAGACAGGGACCTGGAGACTGGGTTTAATGCTGCTTGTGTTGGTTGTCTGTTCATGACAGCTACCTGGCTGCAGATCTGCTCTATAAGCTGCAGCTGGTGGACCTGTTGTTGCTGCAGAGCTAGCAGGTGTTCCAGGATCACCGGGATAGCTGCTGAAGCTGCCTTCCCTCCTGGACCGCTGCTATTGATCCCCTGGGAAAACTGGGCAACAGCCACCCTGGTGCTGTGAAGGATCTCAAGTGTCACGTTGGTGCTCGGCATGCTGTAGCTGGCAGCTGCAGACATCTGGGAAGGAGTGGACTCAGCTGAATCCGGGGGATGGGGGCTAGGCGTTGTAGTGTATTTGTCCTGTGGGCAATGTTCAAGCTCCATAGCTTCATCCCGCTCCCTCCCTTCCTCCAAATTATCCAGACTGTCATTGTCATTCACCAGTGTTTCTCCCAGCTCAAAGCCGGCATCCGTGGACTCTGCAGCAGATGAGTCACTGGACGCTACGCTGGGAACTGGAGACGGCCCGACAGGAGATTCCTCCGGTGCAGGCATCCCCTCGCTGTCCTTTACTATCAGCACCAAGGGATCCTCAGTGCAGACTTTGTGGTGCTCTAACAGTTCGGTCCAAGTGAAGAACTGAGCACAGCATTTATCACAGATGTGTGTTTCCTCACTGTCTTCATTGGCCTTCTCTCGCTCCATGCCAGCCAAAATCCCTGAGAAGGAAAAAAAACAAGAGTAGAATGGGAAACTGATCACTGAATGTCCCGATGTTTCGTCGGTGGGACGAATTTTCTCTATATCACCTTTCACCTATGGTCCCTTCCCCCTCTCACTCGTGCGTGCACACACACACACACACACACACACACACACACACACACACACACACACACACACAGCGGTGAGTCCATCTTTCCAATCTCGTGTTGTGCGGACAACCATTGTTTAACTCCACTGAACGTTGAAATCCACAAGACACCCTGCAGCGTCCAAAGATAACAAACATGTCAAGCTGAAACGGGACGGTTTGTCAAGGAATTATCTAAAACAAATTTAGATTAAACTGCATATGTGCCGTAAACGTTATGCACACACGTGCATTTGTATGTGAGAACAAATTATGAACCACAGGAGGAAAGGTTTGGGGCATTTTAAGGTTTATTTTTAATATAAAAAACTGCATTTAACCAAAGACCATGTTCAGCTACTTCAAAGTTTACAGCTGTGGAGTGTGTGTTCATTTTTAATGAGACGTGACTCTAAAAGACTGCTTTTAAGTGTCTGACAGAAGTTTTCAACTCACACTTAAAGTAAAATTAAAGTAAAAGTAAAGAGTGTGTGAAAACACATATTTGTCAAAATTTCTATTTGGAAAAAGTGAAGTGAATTAACCTAAACTTAAAAAAACTGTTGTAACATTTAATAATCTACACAACCTGAAACACATGTTATACCCTGATTGTTATTAAAACATCGTGTTCGCTCTCAGGGTCTGATAAATTTAATTGTCTTCTCAAATTTCTTCAGGAACACATCTGTGAATCTGCATCAGCAACACATATCTCTTTTTTATTTTTGTATTTCATGCATCTAAATACCAAAAATACAAAATACATATAAAAATAAAAATACTAAAAAATACCCTGACGTGAACAGGACGTAAGAGCGTGCCTTGTCGTCCTCGTTTCCAGACTTTTCCTGATGTATTTTCTCATATTTTAGCACAATTCTTTATTTTGAAATCTTCATTTCATTTTGCCCCGTTTCAGTAGCTGATATGTGACATTCCTTATGACAGGATTTCACACTTTATGATCACTGTTGCATCTGTTCAGGTTTTGCCCCATTAGGAAACAGACAGTAATGCCAGATGGGAAGTTTTGGGGAAATCACTACTGAATTATTGCACATATATCCGGGTATTGCTACACTAATTTAAGGATAACAATTTTTAAAAACTGACTATTTAGACGGATGGATATTTTCAGGGATTAGGAACGACTGTAATTGGATTTTGTTAACTGAGTATCTTTACAAACTTCCATTCTTGTAAGCATCACACGTTAAAGACACGTTCACAGGGACTGTCAGCGTTTTTTCCTTAAGCAAACTAAATGTGAATTTTAAATAATTTTAGATTGAAAGATGTGTGTTTGTGCTAAATTTGACACGAACGTGTGTCTGTGTGGCCCCATATGTGCACATAATTCGTGTGTGTGTGCACACGCGTGTGTGTTTGTGTTTCCGACTTAAATCAATAAACTCCAATTATCACATTTCACCACCTAAAAGAATTACTCCCAGTGTGCTGGAGCTAAAAGCAGCCGGAGACGTCTGTTATATTTACAATTATACGAACACACTGAACAAATCCTCACGCAAACACGCAGAACAATGTCTGCATTAAGGAGGAAATTAGTTCACTAACCTATTATAGACATGTAGCTCCAAATGTGGCACGTCAGAGATTTTATAAAAAGAATTTTTTACAGACTTTTTTTCAGTTTAAGAAGTAAGAGTGTAACCAGAGCAGAGTAGAAAAATCTATTTGAAAGTCAAACTTGTCATGGGTAAATAATCAGAGTCCTTGCCTCACAAAGTGGGTGGTCTGAGGATCACCAGGGCGATTCAGCAAACACAGGAGTGAAAACACTTCCACTGTTTTAGCACAGGATTTTGTCTGCTCTCTGTAAGATTTACTTCCAATGAAAACAAAGAAAAGATCGGATTTGATTTAAACCTTTAAATATATTTCCAAATGTAATAACACGTGATGGGAATTTATTTAAAAATGTCACCCTCACTCAATCCATAATGTCAGGAACAGTAAACAGATTTATGTTGGTTTCTTGTGTGGTTTGGCGATGAGAGGAGAGAGGGGGAAAAAAATCATGAAGCTGCAGCTGAAAAGCAAACAGATTCGCAGCCCAGCATTAATGCTTCTGTGACTCTCTGCGCGACCTCTGGGTCGCAGAGGTCAATGGTTCAGATGTACTAATTGTATTGTGATCCAGACATGGACCACTTGCCCCTCTCAGGGTGATGCTGCCAAAGGTTAAGTCAGCAGGCTCAATCAAAGCCCAGCTCATAGTGGCGGAGCCCCCTGCTTGGCTGGAGGGCGGTGGGAGGGCCCGAGTCAGGAGGGCCTCTTCCACACTCGACACCTTTTCACAGCCACGCATAAAAACAAAGTCACATATAATTCAATGAAAAATACGCAACAAAAACGGCAATGATGATAAAAATTGCGATTCCACCAGTGAAGCTGATTTTTTCATTTACAGGCCTTTTACTTTTCAGGGTTATGCAAACAATAATAAAAAACCCTCCATCAACATTAACATAATTAAAATAAGTCAAATGAATGATATTACATCAGCATTATTTGGATGAATTTATATTTACGTCCCTGGTGGAATGTAAAAGTATTTCAGCTGATTCTGCACCAAATTGAGAGGCCAAAGATTAATTTTAAAATTCTGTTAAATTTCAGTAAACATTTTGGCCTCTTCCAGCAGTTTAAAGGTTGATTTACACTTAAAATATTAATGCTGATACAATTTAATGCTCAGCTTCTTTGTTGATTAAAAGGTTGAATAGGGATTTCCTGCAAGCACACCAGATTAAATCCTGACACTGAAAATATACAAGATAAGAGTTATAGTGTACTCTAACATGGGATGGTCATATGTTTTAATGATTTTGTTCTGTTTACAAATGATATGAAATGCGCTGATAATCCCTAGTCATTATTTTATTCATGGACTTCCCTAATGTTATAATTAAAAACTTTAAATCAATATACATATATATTTAAAAAAGGGTCTTGACTTACTTAAACGTCTTACTTTATTAAGAAGCTTCTTCTAAGACTATTTCTATTTGATTTATAATATGAATGTTTATCATTAAAAGTTTAATAGTTGGCAGGAGGACTTTGTCCCCCAAATTAAAAAAATACAATAAAATAAAATATGAACATAATGTGAAACAAAATATAAGATTTCCGTGCGTTTCTTGCTTCATGTGGGGGTTTTGTTTCGGCGCAGTCCTTCACAGCAGGTCCTGTTTCTTCAACATTTAAACACCAAGCAAATAAACTATTACATTGAACTTGGTTCATAAAGAAAAATGTTAAAAGATTTCAGTCTACAGTTGCCACTCCATATTGTGTCAACATCTTCTCCAGCTGTTAAATCTCGACCTGCACGAGTCAAAGTAAAGTTAAAACTAAATGAAAAAAGCTTCCTTGTGATCAAATCATGAACTTTTTCGGATTTTATCTTTAAAAAGTTTCCCTAATGAGACTTGAAAGCTAAACAGTGTGATACAGAAATAATGCTAAAATAATAGGTGTGTTTCCGCAGAAAATGGTAAGTAAAATTGTTTAAATTAATTTGCATTCTATTTTATTTTACAAATTGCCTAAAAAGTTTTTTTTGTAACAGAATAAATAATTTTGAATAAACCGTCTAAGACGACAGTTCTTCTTCACGCAGCAGCCTAAAACCCCCCTGAAAAGTCGTCCAAAGCTCCCCGGACACTTACCATTATTGCAGAGCAGTCCGGTCTGTATCGCCTCCTCATCTGACTTGAGGTGCTGCGGCTTGGCTTGCTTTCGCCGGGACATGTTGATCTGTTTGTGCGCCTCGCTGCTGCCTTTCGCCGAATCATCTACAAGCAGCGAATGGGACGCTTCGTGGAGAGCGGGTTCGGTGAAATAAGAGATCGGAGGATGGTGTTGATGCCCGAGTGCAGATTGCGCATGTCAGTGTAATTATGATGGAGGAAGGATAATGCTTTTACGACTCTAGCTGCCTTTCGATGGGTGATTGGCTGCCGTCCAGCCAACTCAAGGTAGATATGGAAATGAGGGATGGTGTTTAATAATAATTAGTTCACTTCCTGTCCGGTGTGCGGCTGATTTTACGCACATCTCCGAGCAGCCAACATGGTTTAGTCCGATCTGAACTCCTGAGAGTCTTAAGCGTTTTGGAACGGTCTTGGTTTTAACTCTGTGGTCAAATGCTGCATCTTTAGATAGTCCGTTTGAGTCTAAGATTGTTTTATTTCCTTTCTCAGCTCTTGGATTGGCTTAGACATTCCACTTTGAGTTGACTCCTCGGGAGGTGGATGGCTCGATGTCCCAGCTGAATCCCTCACACACACTCGCGGCAAAAGCGTAACACTAGCAGGAGCACCCTCAGAGAAAATAGGCTGAACACCTAAAACTGCCTCAAGCCCAGAATCAACGCGACGGAAGAGGTAACTCCCTAACAGATCAGATTTCGCAGGATTGGATACGTGCGTAAAGTCAAACTTTGTGCGTAAAAATCTCACTCAGGTCGTACGTAGATCCGATCTTGCACTGGTGACTATCGGAAGTGAGATCCCTGGTTTATCCGAGCTACCGGCGCTCTCCTTGTTGCCTCCGCCTCCGGTCCATCATTAGATGCCCTTCAGCCGCCTGCGATAGGCTACTGCCAGGATACCACAGGAGGTGTTGGAGCCCTTGCTTCATTTGTTACGACCTCCCACAATTTGGCGCCATAATAGACTGAAAAATGTGTCGGAGAAGAAATCCTCCCTCGAGTGAGCATCAGGGAAGTGTATAAGATAAACCCAGATGAGCTCAGTTTGAAAATAAAACTAGGCTGAATACACCTTTTTTGTAGCTTGTATATATGTTTTACCGGTTGGTTGACATAATAGCAGCCAATACAGACCAGAGTTTAAACTTAAATCCAGCTCAGTTATCGATAAATTAAAAAAATCCTTTAAAAAAGAAAGTATGCAAGAGTATGAGGTGTATAATAAAATGTGTTTGAAACCCTTCCACAGACTGTAGCTATTTCAAAGCTGGGAGAAGAATGAAGCATACTTCAGCAAAGCTGTAATCCCCTTTCACCAGACATTGTCCCCAAACTTGTAATTATGTGGTATTAAAAGATGCAGCTGGGGGACGACAGAATCAGCTGTTGATAATTGCAAGTACTACACAACAGCCTGGTATTGATCGGCATGTCTCCTATTCCCCTGCTATAGAGAGATAAGGAGGCCCCACTCTTGCTCGAATATAATTTCTTCTGACCTATCAGGTTTCTACAGACTTATGATGAATAGCCAGAGTGGCCGAGAACGCTTATCTAGAAACTCAACCCTCCTTGATTCGATATTGATTCTTTGTAACCAGCGTCAGCACACAAAATCAAACTAGCAACTACTTGACCATGATCTCTTCCAGATTCTAACTTGGCCTCCACCCGTGCAGACTCCACTCTATGCCCGAAGCACCACTTGATTTTAATCATTGTGAACATCTGTTAGACAAACAAATGTATCAGTTTATATTGTTTAATATGAGGAGGAAAGGTAATCCAGCTGAGCCACTTAAATAAATTATATTCATTAATAAATAAGTGCTGAAAGTAAGCAATTACACTAAAAATACACAAATCACTTAATTAATAATGAAACAAAAAAGGCACTTGGGAGTTATTCATGATGCTATTTTGGCGACCTATGCTGCTAAAACTGCTTCGCTTTTTTTCAGCAGGGCAGAAGAAGTCTCCAGTTAATTTTGGGGCAGCAGTAAGTGGAGTTGTGGTGTTAGATTGCAATACAAACACTGGCTTAATTTAAGAAACAAAGAGGTCCTGAATCCTGGATGAAGCTATTACACAGGATTTCAGTAGAATTTTTGTTTTCAGTGGTTTTGTTGGAAAAACAACTGACCAGTAGTATTCCAGGCTATTTAATGAAGAGAAGTCTAAAAATAACTTTTAAAGCTGTAAATACTGCAAAAATACAGCAATAGCATATAAGGATGGGTAAAGAAGAAAACAACATAAAGTACCTTTGTTTTGGTTTGGACCACAGCATCAGTGAGTACCTTTTAAACATGACTTTAAAGGCCATATCACATGATTCACAACACTTTTAAGCCACTATTGATTCATGCGGATGAAGGCATTGTTGTTCTGGAAGAGAACACAGTTAAAAGTGATCTTTCAGAACAAGTATGTATTCATGTGCGCTCAACCTTAATTTCCTCCTGCAACCTTTTTTTTCCACCAATCCAGTACCAGTGCCAAATCTAGAACCAGCTGTTTGCATTTCCAGTAAAAAAAAAAAAGACCTGCGCTGGTGCCAAAAAGCTGGCACAAGTACTGCACCACAAAATTGCTGGGCCCAGATTTGGACCCACTGAAGTAAGTAACTAAGGGACGGGTTATGGCAAGAAACTCACAGATGATTTGCAGATTTTGTCCACTATAATTTTCATCACATGGATTTATGAACATGACGTTTTGCCACTTAATTCAATGTTATACTCAGTTCTTAAACCTGCAGAAATGTGGGCTGGTATAACCAGGCATCAGCATCACATCTGTAGAAACCAGGCATCATGGCACAAAGGACCCAAACCATTACCACCGGATGCCTCGCTGTCAGGGCCAGTGACTCATGGTTTTCTTTTTTTGTGTCATGCTTCCTTGTGTTACATAATGTTCATTTTGTTGTACAAATCAAACCGTACCCGCCTATAATTATATGCCAAAATATCTGATATAAAGGAGGAAGAGGATTAAATTTCCAAACATGGGCTGTTATAGTCAGTAATAATCATTCTAGCCTGATATCCACTAACAACTGAAAAAACACAGGAAATGTGATATCAGTGGCTATGGCATGAATAACATAGAAGGTATTTCTTTTCTTTCAGGAGCCTGGAAATGATAAATACCAACAAATCAACAAGCACATCTCCTAAAAACAACATCACATTTAATACAGATTACATTCATTCATGTTTTGTCCACTACACAAGAACTTGGAAAAGATATCAATTAATATAACAAAGTGTTTGTGTGTCTGAAAATAGGCCAAATACACTATTATGTTTGAATTAATATAAAATGAAAGTTAAAATCTGTCATTTGTAATGTTTAAGTTCTTTGCACATTTGCGTATCAGTCATTTGTGAGCAAGAAATTGACAGTGAGGTTGACGTACTCGCCAAGATTACAATTTGATGCTTCAGAATTGAGAAGCTTCTCTGCAGCCACATTTTCTGTATGAAAATTACAGTAGGCAGCGATTTACTAGCAACTAAAAGGAGGAGCAGATACACCAGCGGCTCATCAGCCGGTGCCAACTGAGGAATGCGAAGGCTGCTGTACAGAGCATGAGGCCACAGATGGAGATATGACAAGCTAATGGCCCCTGAAGACAGTGATCAGCCACGAGAAAAATGCAAAACTTTCCAGAGATATATCAGGCTGAAAGACACGGCAAGACTTTGAAACTATCTATTCATACTGAGGTATTTATGACTAACAGGAAAAGCCTTGCAGAGAATCTGCAGGGAATAATAAAAATGTTTATGCACAGATTTTTACCTAAAGAGCTTCAATGTGTTCACTGAAACTTGACTGGCCTACGTGGTGGTGATTGTGGAGCCAAAAACTGGTTAAACTCACTAAAATGTTTTTAAAATGTTATTTTTAATGATCCTAATATGAGCAGAAGATTTACAGTGAGCTTTAAAGTGAAGTTGATAGACTGTTAGATCGTCTTAAAATAATTTAATACATGCTTAGGAGGACATTGGTGTTAAATTCTTCAAATATTCTTTTAAAAGCTCTTTTAGCTAAGCCTGATTTCCTAAGAAGTTCATTGATAATGGACAAATCTACAGATCAAATTACATTCTGTGCTAATAAGGAAAGTAAGAGCCACATATGTTCTGTGGTATGATAAATATGTGAGGATGTAACCAGAGGATGCTATTGTTTGCCTTTTTTGACTTATTGTAGTGACTAAAATGACAGAGTGAGGTGATTTATTAGCTTTTTATATTTTATATAAGAACTGATATAAGACTGATATACTTTTTGTTATGCATGAAGAGGTTACTCTGACTCAGTAGAGCCGTTTTCATTGTCAGGCATTTGTATTTGCCTCCTGTCTTCTCTTACATCTGTTAGCCATGGCTCAGAGAAAAACATTAAAACGTGGTAATTACAAGGGAACGATTGTGTTAAAATAAAGCTTATGATGTTAAAAAAAAAAAAAAACTTGATGCCTACATAACTTTCCATTATTCTCACCATACCAATGGGACAATTCCTTTAAAAACTATAAAAAGTTAAAGCAGAAATGGACTGAAAAAATTGTGGTACAGTAGAAAACATCTTTTATTGTTAGAAATATCAGCTGGGTCATAAACTACCTCACTGGGTTACTTGAAGGTTAAACATTTCACAGCTGCCCAGCAAATACAGTGGAAAAACTGGACTGTACAGTTTCTGGAGAAATTGCTGTTGCATTGTTGCTACGCACAGAGATCCTTGCTTTGTCTCCTGTAGGTTGAGGTTAAAGTTTGGTAGGGTGTATGTACCCAATAAAATGGCACATACACCCTACCTAAAATGGCTAAAATGGTGTACCTAAAACGTGGCCAGGTACACAAGTGTGCCTAATAAAGTGGCCACGCACAGGTGTACCCAATTAAGTGGCTGACTCCGTTTTTACGCACACGGTGTACCTAATAAAGTGACCACAGGTGTAACTAATAAAGCGGTCACAGATGTGCCTAATTAAGTGGCCAGCCACCTTTTCAGGCACACAGGTGTACGTAGTAAAACGGTCAGCATCTTTACAGAGCTCCAGGATGTCACAGCATCGATACCTGACCCACAAAATCACAAACAGCCAGGGACACTAACAGAAAAATAAATAGTAGCTTTATGTGGTAGGACTCGACTTAAGCGGTCAAAGAAGTGCAGGAGACTGATGCTGTCCAGTGTAGCAAGTGATTTATTCACCATTCTGTGGCCCAACAATATTTACAAAGAAACAAATAAGAAACTCAACTCTATAATTAACTCAATTCAAATAAACATAACTGAACTTAAATCAACGGAAATTAAGGTCAAACTGCACACAGCTACACTGACCTGAACCTTTCTTCCGAAACACCTGAGTTCGTCTGCTTAAATAGTCCCCTTAATCAAACACTTTCTCCTCTGGACTATTCCATTCAGTAGGTAGGTGAGATGAACATGATTATATTCATCCTCTACTTTCTCCTCTTGACTGGCAACATAAACTCTGGTGTAATCAATACATATCACAACATTAAATCTATTTCTTTATAAACCCTTTAAAATCAACTTTATTAAATTATAAGAATTCTTCCCCTCCTGCACTTGGTCCCTTCCTGTGACCTCAGATGAACCCAGAAGGTATAAAGCAGGAAGTAGAACTACATTTCCTCCTTTTGCTTCTGGAAGACAGGTAGGTAAAGGTAAGTTCAAACAGTACAAATTAACAGTTGAAAGAAATAACTTGTTAACTTAACAAACTTGTATGAATTGATTTAAACCAAGATGTTATATTATATAATCTGTAAAAGTGCAGAACATAAACAAACCCGGGATAGTAGATGTTTGCCTATTGCAGATTACATGTGAAATATGGTTAAATCAAAACAAGAATGTTAACTAAGAATGTAGACAAATGGTCTTCTCACCCACTTTGTCACACTTTAAATCAGTTCCTGTGTGAAAATGAAGGTTTAGTTTAAAAATTCTGAAATTTTACATCATATTGGTCTTTGATTAAAAAAAAGGACTTTTATTTTGAAATTTGACACACACACACTTAGTCCTTGTCAGGGTCTACGACTGTTGTCTGTTGTCCTTCTGTGTTTGTTTGTGAATGACAGTATTTTCAGTGTATTTTGGAACAAGCAGCATTGTGCTGCAAGTAGTTAACGTATGACATCATGAAAATGTTTGTCCAAGCGGCTTATTTTACTCAATCGTTGTCAGTTTTACAGCCTTCTTGCTGACAAAGTCATCGCATATGGCTCGCCATAGCACACTGAAGTAAGGTGGTTCAGCTCAGGAGGCATGCCAGAGAGTTTCTTTGATTTATGACTGTAGTGTTTCTTCACAGTGACAGCGCACTGACTCAGTGTGGAAATATTGTTCTTTACTTTTAAGGTTTTTGTTTTGTAAATGACAGATTTGTTAAATGTTAAAGTTTTCAGATCACACTTGCACGTCTTTAAACTAAAAGAAGGGGAAAATTGGAGGTGTTTTGTAGGTAATTATGCAATGTTTTTACCCACGAGCGAGAATGAGTTTTAAAAGTATATTTTGGGAATGTAGTCAAGCTCATTAATAGGGCGGGATTTCTAAATTACCCACATTATCTAAGAGGTGCAATGTTGAAAGCCACAGGCAGCAGCCGCAGTTTGTAACTCATGAGTGTGTGGAGCCAGCTGCTTCCTTTGATTTACTTTTCATTGAAACCAACAGGATCATAACAATTTTTCTAGTTGAAAATATCTCTCCTGTGAGGGGCTTCAGGGTGGCAGTCTGTTTAGCCCTCCACCACTGGCACTGTGCTCTATAATATCTCTAAAAGAATTGCACTCACTCAGGCTCTGTTTCCTCATATAATCACACAAAGGGATTTTTCTAGAAAATGATCGTAAATCACAGGCTGGATCAATACAGCAAGCCCAGGCTGCACTAGCCTGATAATACAATCAATAGGGGTATTTGGATTTTAATTAATACATTGCGGCACCTCAGCCCTGAAACAGTGAAATATGACCCCAAACCCTTTTGAAATACACCCTTCAGAGCATCACATACAACCCTGATATCTGCTACAACTCATCAGTTGTCGATGTGATCTGGTACCTGAGGAGCTGAAGGAACAGAGGGCTGCGGGAAAGAGGGGATGGGGGTGAAAATACAAGTGGACACACAGGATTTGTAAAAGAAGCATGTAAAACAAAAGAAGTCAAGATAGTAGAGACAGGATTCAGGCCAAGTGATTCTTTTAAATGCTAACCATAGCATGACAGTAGATAAATAGGGTAATATGAAGGTAATTACATTACTAATGGCATTTCCCATAGGTTTGCATAGTGTTAGTCTTGTATAGTCTTTGTATAGTCTGACATTTTTGTCTTTTAGACAAAATCTGTGAAATAGCAGGTACAATGTTCATCACGTTTGCCATCTTAGTATATCTTTAACTAGGTGCCAGACCAGGGGAGGCAACCTTTCTGATGGCGAGTGCCATTTAAAATTTTCTCAGAAGTCAGTGTGCCATATTATGTGCCATATTAGCAATAAATTTAATAATGCTCTATATGAACAATTACACAATATATAGAACCACTTTATAGAATCATATTTGTTTGCAGATGTTGGCAGCTATCAGTGAATAGTTATCAGCTATTTTGAAACAAAAAAAGACCAGCTGTCAGCTACTTAGAAACAGATCCTGGTGTTATTTGTCTCTCAGAAACAGTTCATAACTTCCCTTCAACTCATTCCTGTCACCTAAAAGGTAAACCTGTTTCTCCATCACCTGTTCAGCTCTGATGATTCAGTAAGGACATCTCCTGGTTTCATCTTCATGTTTCCCTCTCACCAGATAACCAAACCATATCATGACCAGCAGCTTTTTTGCAGCTGTGGCTCCAGCAAACATCAGCTGATACTAGAAATTAATATTAAATAAATTCTAACAACAGCTGATCAAGCTTAAACGTGCTGCTGTTGTTTAGCACAACATCCGGCGGTTTCTTCTTTCTGGTGCAAAGTGGGCGATAAACAAACGAGAGAGAAAAGCCGATCAGCTGATCATTGATCAGTTTCATGATTGAAGTAGCAACAGGAGAGAGAGGTGAGAGAATGAGAGGAGAAGAGGCAGCTGTGCAGCGTAACGACAGAATAACTTCAGCTTTGTTTCTTTTTCCATCCTAGACAAACTGCGTCCCCTCTCAGCTCAACACGAAACGCATATTTTCTCTGAATGCGGGACGACTCCATCTTTTTACGGGACGGTTGGCAACTCTACTAACTAACCTTATGAATAAAATAAAGTTCACTATCAGTAACATCAAAGCACCCAACCAGCTGTATAGAAACTCCATCATGCTAGCTAGCACACAGTACGAGTTATTGTAACTGACTGTAAAAAGTCAGCACAACGAAAATAAACTCCACCTAAACTTGGTTTATATCTGACCCAGATAGACTGCAGGTCATAACTTCTTACCTGAAGTTCAGTTAGCCTGATACTCGGACCGGTGCTGCCTCGGGGCTGTCCTCCTCCTGCCTCCCCTTCCCTCATCCACCTGCTGGCCTCCACCACTTGCTAATTTTACTGAATCTGAGGAAGCACCGCTACAGCCACCACCAAACAACTTGAGTTATTTTTACACACCGACCAGCATCTGGCTAATCCACCACCTTTCATTGTTCATACCATTACAAAAAAAAAATAAAAAAATAAAAAATCATCGGGCCACTGAGCAAATGCCCGGTATGCCCGATGGCCAGTCCAGCTATGGTCGTGCCATCAGTTAACCCTTCGCGTGCCAAGTGTGGCACGCGTGCCTAGGGTTGCCGACCCCTGTGCTAGACTAAAGGTTGAGCAGAGTATGGAGTTCATCTCTGGTAGATATTTGTTCGTAAACCAAAGTAAACATTTTTTTGACAATGATGATGATGAGGAATTAATTTTTACAATTGATCCCACTTTTTCCAAATGTATGAAAATATGCAATTCTTAGACCTCACCAGGAAATCGTCAGTAATGGTCGAAAGTGGATGAAACCACAGCTGCTCACATTGGAGATCTTTTGTATCATCTAACTCAACTATCTTTCACCTTTATAATCCAGAATATGGAAACGATTGTTGTACACAGAAGGAATTTGTTTCCTAGACATAAACTATATATAAAAGATGGGCTTACAGTAGCTAATTTGACATAACCCATTAGTTTTTATTTTGCATTTTGAATACTCAGCGTTAAGCTTCACCCACACTGGAAGCAACGCGGCGACAGGAGACCACATAAAGTGAATGACATTCAGCAACTTCAAGCAACTACGGATGAAAAAAACTGCAAGCGATGGGGAAGTGGGCGGGACCTGAGATAACATTTTCTCAACCTCCCATCCAACAACTAAAGTGACTGCAAATCAGAGCGAAGGATACCACTGACTGACATATGACCTGGCAGCAAATAGATTAGCGGGTTACCAAGGCAACTGGAGCCTTGAATGTCTGCGAGCAAGCAGCCGTCAGCTTCAAAGTGATGCGCAACAAGCGAATTGCGTCCAGTGTTCAACAGCATTTGGCTATATCTCCCTGTGTTGGAATACCCTCGATTCAAATAGCCATGCCTCTTACTCTGTTATCCCAATAAATTGACCCAATGACTATAAATATTAGTTTGTACCTGTAAACATGCTCGTTTTAAGCTGTAAACTTGGGAATCTATGGAAGCTGACTAAAGTTTTAAGGGGTCGCAAAAGGAAGTGCAGAAAATAAAATTCATTTCTGATTATTTTATTCCCTTATTTGTCACTGGAAATTTTTAATTTGTAAATCGTGGCACAATGTAGAGCAACTTAAAGCAGGATATCCTCCAGCCTGTGTTTCCCTGTGGCAGGCCTGATGTACCTCAATTTCTCAGTCATTCGTGAAGTTGGTTTTCTTGGTGCAAAGACAGTGACTCCAGATTGCTGAGGCCACAGTGGTTGTAGCCATCTTTTATATACAGTCTGAGTTTTTAACTTGACTAATATACAACCGATTTTTAAAAACCCAAATCATGCTTTTCCTGAAGTATGTCATTGCATAAATGAACTAAACAGAAAATAAAAGTATTAATGTCAAATTACACAAAAACTATTCTTGGCCCCCATAAACAGAAATTCTACTGAAATATATACAATCATAGATTTATTCCATTAAAATAAATGGTTTACATTGTACTCATGTAACATAATTACATGAAAAATTAACACGTACTCAAAAAACTTAAAGTAACCATTTGTGTATTTTAAATACTTTTGTGTATTTTAAAGTGAAGTCACAGTGGAGTCATTAGCAGTTAGCATGTTCTGGCGTTTATATTCACCTAATTAAACATTTGCCAATCACAAATACTGATTAAACCTAATGGTGACAAGTGAGAAGCTAGCATGCGTATTTACTTTAGATTATGACGCTCGGTTCAGAATTTTATGGCAATCGCCTCAATAGTTCTTGAGATTTTTCAGTTTTTCAGTAAAACTGAATAAAGTCAGACATTCATGTTCCTCTGGGGTCCTCCATGAACGTCTGTGCAAAAGCTTTTTTCAATCCATCCTGTAGATGCTGAGAAATAGTCTTATGGAATGACTAGCCAACACCACCATCTCTAACTGCTAGTTCTGCTTTAAAACAAGAGGCCCGATGACTCCACACGGTCACGTCCCTTAAGAGAAACCAGCAATCGTCAAAGCTGAGATGGAGACTCAGACCCAGACAGTCTCCCCTGCAATAGCCAAAACCTTCACTCAGCAGTTATTGTGGTTGAATGGGATCTGGTTCTTCATCCCAAAACACAAAGCAAACGGAGAATAGACCAAAAAGAAATCAAAAGCGAACAAAGAGGGATTGAACGGAGAGCGCAGAGTGACAGACAGCACCAAGGCAGGGCTGTTAGGTTATGTAGACTGAGGGCTGAGTGTCGGGGAAATTTCTGATCGCTTTAATTCACTACACCTAACTTGGCTCGGCTCTTTCCCCCCTTTCTGCTTTTATCTAACACTGTGTTTCTGTATTGATTTTTTTTCTTTATCTTCAAGGCTGGATAAGAGGACACAGAAGTGCGGGAGTGAGAGTGAATGGAGAACTTTCCTGAAGATTGCTGCTATTCTCCGGCTTATTGCCTCCTGTCCTTCATGGTTTCACATGACGTCCCGGGTGTCAGGATCGCCTTCAAGCTGGAAATGAGGAAAGTGATGATACCAGTGGGCTGGGATCAGAAAAGAGGAAATTGGCTAAGGTAGAAAAAAAATGACAAAATAAAGTTAAAGTGCAGAATGACATAAAATAGGTGTAAATATTTGTAAACTTTTGCTGTATGAGGAAACTCAAAGGGTGCACCCATTTAGAGGAGGATGAGAGAAACAGGGACACAGAATAAAACATCCCCTCAGCTGCTGTTTTCTTACACATAAAAGCTTCATAATTATGTGTTTGGGGCTTTGTTGACATGAAAACCTACATGAAAAGCACCTAACGGCAAAAAAGCTGCAGATTTCAGGAAAAAAAGGAAATCATTCCTTCTTAAAACTTGCATGCAGATTAGAACAAAGGAGGCAATAAAACAGAAGCTAATTACAACCTTCATGCACATAAAATCTAAGGCAGGTAAAAGGAAGACTCAGAGTACAATATGCCTTTCCTTTCCTTGTGTGTTTCCTTAAACACACTGCCCTGTCGTAGGACAGAAAATCTTTTGTGGAATAAATAATTTCTTCGGTGAATTAAAGCTACAAGTGTTTGAATTGAAAGTGAAGAGAAAGGCAAAACCCCTGGGTAATAGATTTCTTAAAAGAAAGAAGAGGAGGACTTAAACGTACCAGCAGGATGCCCTTTTCTTATCTCTGAAACAATTAAGCAACACAGTTGTTTAGAATAAGAATAGATTGTTTCAGATTCAGGTCTTTTCCCAGCTGAGTAACAAAGCAGGCTACCTACAGCTAAGCCTTTTGTTTCACCGAGCATCAGCAGAAATAGATTTTCACATCAGCTCTCTTACAAATAATCCAGTTAGCTCTCTCTTAATCTGAAAAACAAGTAAAGCTGGCCCTGCCCTCACCCCGCTTATTATTCTCCAGCTGAGTTCGAATTTCAGCTCTTGCAGCAATGACGAGTGTGCGGACTCAAATATGGATAAAATAATGCCGAGTAAACTGTAGAAAGTCAGCGACGCCTTTTTCTTTTCACTAAAATGAGGTCAAATGCATTATCCCCTGATGATTTACATTTTTAAACTTGTCCTGGTTACAAAAGAGGCCGACAAGTTAAAGACTGTACATCTAAATTAACTTAAAAAAAAACATATTCAAAAACTTTTTGAACTATTTTGCTTCCATAACGTATCTTCTTGCACTAATGGAAAGAATATGTCCAAAATACACATTCCAGTTTCAGAAGTCAGTGTACGTCTAATGAGACTATGCTTCATTTTCATATCTATACATACACTTTTATAAACTTGGCCCTATAACACAATACAAAAGATCATTCTCATAATGTAAGCAATTCCCTAAACAAGTGTCAGGGTCATCTCTGTTCGAACAGTATTGGAAAAACAATGGAATTTAATAACACACATTAACAGAAGCTTTCTTAAAATGCATTAGTCTCATATTTGGAGCCAGAAATCCTCATTTAAGTAACTCCTAACTCTCCATTTTTCTTCTTGTTTAGGATTTTACACGAGCGTTTGATATATATCACTCCAAACCTGTTTTATAGAAAGATTTAATCCTTAAAACATTACTACTGTAGGACGAATGATGACTGGAAACAAATCAAAATGGAATCAGTTCCGACCTTTTGCTTTAATGCAAAAATGAAAAATGAAGACTTTGCTTTAGTCAGTATTTACAACTGTGTTTTGACAAATATGCAAATAAGCATTAAATTAAAAACATTTGCATTCTAACAAATATGCTAATTTTCAATATGCAGCAATAAAACTTTCAGAAAACCTAAAAAATTTAAACTTAGCGTCAAATATTCAGCTGAGGAGGTTTGTTGGAATTTTAACCTGTAGTGTTTCTGCTAAATGTTGTTTAAGAAAAATCCCAAAATCCCTAAAAATATATAAACGGGAAATTCTGAAGATTTTGAAGACACATTCTAATGAGCGCTTTAAAAACCTAAAAATCCCCCCAAGTACTCGTCTGTTTCCTTTTTTCCCGTAGTCTCTGCTCGGTACTTTTACCGAACAGCTACAAGTTACCCAAAGATAGATACAGATAACATACAACCATATGATTAGTTTGTAAAAGTGCGACACACTTGAGAAGTACATGATTTATCTCCGACTTCTTCATCTGCTTTAATATCAGTAACAAAACTGCATTATAAAGGAAATATTTCAGTATTAGTATCATAACAGTTTTGACTTAAGCTCACTTTCTTAATAAAGCTTTTAATCTAACACTTCTAGACATAATGGAGTACTTTCAGATCGCCGTATCACCTCCTTTTCTGATGTTAAAGATCTAAATACTTGTTCCACTGCTAGCAGAAAAACATACTGAAGCAGTAAGAGGAGCCCTGCAGGCGACTTTCACACATTAAAGCAACATATGTGAAGATTTTCTAAGCCTCCTCCTTCAGCGTGTCTCTCAGTGGGAGGCAGACAGTGGACAGAATAATTATTAGGAAACTCAACGTAAAGCACACCAGGAGAAACTCATGACTGTCCTCATAACTTAGACCAATAAATGCTCGTAGCCACAGCCTAAATCTTGCCATGCCACATCATCATTAGAGCACAAAACTGGACAAAAAAAGAAAAAAGAAAAACAGTTTCACATGCACTATTATATCAGCGTCAGAGGACTGCGTCACTGCTCTGAACTGTAATTCCCGTATAAACTAAAATAAATCATTTGACTTCTGTGTAATCGTAAATTAAAAGGTCTGGCTTACTCGTGTCCGTGAAAAGTTGCAGATCCTTGTGAAATTTGAAGGAAAACCTCACAAAGATCCTGCAAGCAAATAAAGGTGTTGTCTCCCACCAAGTCAAACAGTAAAGCTCCTCAGCTCTCTGCACACAATGAAAAGGAGATGAGGAAAAAGAGAAAACTAAACGAAAAGGGCCCAGGCTGATTTTTATGTGAATGTTGACTAAGAATGGTCTCCATCTGTGCAAACCAACTCAAACAGTTACTTCCTGTGAGTCACAGTCTGAAGCCTGGAGCAAATCACTGATATTTATCATGCAAGATGGCACACATTCCCAGGGTTATACTTTCTGCTGCTGGTCTCACAGTCAGGCTCTGGCCTGCTGAGAGAGGCTACTTTTCAATCATGTGAGGAGCTGGTTTTTAAAGTTGCAGGTAAGATTGTCTTTATTGATCAAAGGTAGACTGAACTTCTGTGACTTACTTCAGACGTTGTAGGGAACCGTTTTGGGTCTTAAGTATTGCGTAGCACCCGATTAGCAAAAAAGTTCCTGAACTCAGCTCAAGATGCTCGACCAGTAATGCTTTAGCGGCTGTTAGATGCCGTCGTATATAGAAATCAGGCAAGTTAATCAATTTTGTGGCGAGGAGCCAAAAATTGGGAAAATCCACAAATATCAACACATTGTTCACTTTTGAAGTCAAGCTTGTGCTACACCTGTTAGCAACATGCTAATGAAAGGAAGTAAGTATAAATATGAGCTATGCACACTAAAATTTCTCAATGATTTTTGGACATATCGTTTGCTGTATACTTATCATGATATTTAGCAGGTTGCACACATGGAGGAGCAGGTTTTGATGGCCATCCAATGATAACAAAACTGAACTGAAGTGATTTTTAGCTAATGTGAATCTGTACTGGATAGTCCTTCTTTGCAATTACAATAATATTATATGATATTAATATTCATTAGTATACCCCCTGCACAGATTTTGTAGACACACTGCGTAAAACAATATTTGTGCCCACTATTCACATTTTAACTGTGGAAATTTAGAACCCAGTAAAAACTTTCCACGAGTCTTTTCTTATGAGAAACACAAAATGCTTCCTTTGTTTCCCAAAGTAGCACTTTATGACGTTCTTCTGCAGTTATTATCGTCCTTAATTCTACCCAAACATACTCAAGAGGTAGCACTGAGGGTACAGCAGATATAAGCAAAAGGTAGCTGCCCTCCACTGATGTGAACTTTTTAGATTCCAAGGTTATTCTTTTGTCTTAGTTCCTTTAAAACTGTCTCGGTATGAAAACCACAGTTGAGCTCAAACATAAGGTCGATGGGAAACTTGTGATTTGTTTGCATTATTTTTGGTTTCCTCTGTTAAAGCTCTGACTTGCTCTTGTTTTGTTGCATTTCGGCACGTTTCATGTAAACCGCTCCATGCTGGGATTTTTCAGAGTTGCTGTCACCCTCAGTCGTCGACCAAACTCCCCCCAACTTTAATGATGCAATAAAAGGCAGGACATAAGTTACGGATAATTGCAAAAGTCATGCTCCGTGGGGCTGGTGTGGTTTATTTGATTAACCTATAGTGACAGGTCAGATGCTGGGAATATGTTTTTCAGGCACATGATCATGGGTCATTTATGACCTCCTGCTGAAGGATAATCAATCGCTGGACAGACAGACAGCCAGGCAGCTGACAAAGTCTGTCATTAGGGTGATGTTTGTGTTATGTCTGCTCCTGAGGCAAAGTAACGGGCAATATCAAGACGCTGCAGAGGCTCGTTGACACTTTCTGACGGGGATGGTGTTTATAGAGAAAAGGAAAGGGAGAAAGAGAGTCGAATTTTCTCACAACAGTGGTATTTAAACCCCATAAATGCTTCTGTTTCTATACATGCCACACACCCTTTTTCCTCTCACAGCAAAACCATGTCGCAAAATGGCAGCATGTGCGTCAAACAGCCTTTTCAAAGAGAGAGGCAAGGGGAGGGGACAACAGGAGGAGTGGGGAAAGAGAAAAACAAATGTCATGCAATGCAAACAGTAAAGAGAGCCCAGTCTTTACAACAGTTTTACAGCACATCCTGGGCCGAGCTTCAGCAGCTGCCTGCAGACAAACCTTCCCTGCTCGCTGCAGCCTCTGCAGCTCTCTGCTGTCCTCCCAACAGCAACTCTTTTAGAGCTCCTAGTGGCTGTAAGCAGATGCAATTTTGCATTTCCGGTAGTCTAGACATAACCGAGGCAGAGTGGCAGCACAGCTCATTTTGTCCAATGTGCAATAAAAGTTTTACAACAAATTTAAAAAAAGAAAAAAAAGAAACAAAAAAGATTAATTACTAAGTTTATGTAAGAGAAGAATGTTGGTTAATTAAATAGTCACAGCAGGTAAAATACACAGAGTGTCTTTACACTTTAGATTACAGACTATATTTAAAGAGAACATGGTAAAAATCTATAAAAAAAAATTGTAATCATTCTTTCAAAAAAATACTAAATACATTTAAAAAAAAATGTAAAGATAAAATCAATTTAAAAAAAAAAACCTTTAAAATTCTCAATAAAAAATCCCCTTAAGTCTTTAATTTAAAATGAAAATAATTTTAAATAAGACTAGAAAAATTACTTTCTGCAAAACTAAATCAAACAAAACAACAGAACCCCTCCATCCCAAAATATCCTGTCCATCAAAATTATAAACACAAATATCCAACGATACAAAAAAAGGAAACATGCAAGTCCTCAGCAAGGTAAATGCTAATATATTGTACTGTGTGAATCCCAGTAAGTGGACCTCTATTTTGATTTTGTCACACACGTTCTGAGCAGTCAAAGTTTAATGTGCGCACGATTTTATTCTTTCCAACTCTTCTTGTTTTTCAACATAATCCACAATTTACAATCCTTGAAGAGGCAATAATGCATTTTCCAGGCTTGTTTGTGGACAGTGAACGTGTCACGTCTTTGACATGCAGCCTGTGTAAATTATCCCTTTGCTGCCGAGACACCCTGGTCTGTTCTGCTGTGCAGCCAAACGAGAACGAATCAAAGAGCTTTCGCAGAGATGATCATTGATTTAATCACATCATCGACTGCAGCCACTTCAGGGCCAAAGTAGCTAATCCATAACCAGCCAAACAGATTTACGCCAACGCCTGCAATCATAGCTAAATGGGGATCAGAAGGTGTCACGCAGCATATCAGCTTCTATCACACCTCAGATGTGTTATGAAGTGTCTCAGTATTGATCAGGAATAACAACGACACGTCCATCGACCACGTAAGACATAACTGTATCGACATGAGAATTAGAGGGATAATTGTTCCTCTGTCATCTAACTCCAGCATGACTGCGCTTCCCTTTCTGTGTGTGAGCTGCAGTAACAAGAGTGACATTAAGACTTTGTTAAAGGACCAAAACTGAAACGATGCTGCTTTAAAAATCCTGCAAGAAAAGGACATAAAATGAACAAAACAGACAGAAATTATGACAGGAAAACCTGATTTGTATCATTTAGATTGTATAAGGAGGCTTTACTGCTCTAACCACTTTGTATATAGTTTTATAGTTTAAAATGGGAATAATGGTACCTCTGGGGGTACACCGTAGTACTACAGCAAGTGTTTTCCTTTCATTTTTCCTTTTTTGTTTAAGTCAATAAAAACATTTTCAGTCATGGATAATTTCCAAAATAATTAAAATACAACAACCCGGTGCAGTGAAAATGAACTGCATGGCAAAATCTGACATATATCCAGGATATTTAATGTTCACTGTCACGTTTTAATAAAATAAAAAGAAATGCAATTTTGATAAACTTTTTATTCCTGATTGTAATAAGGCTGTAAGCTTTCAACTGCTGTAAAGCCTCATCCCAACACATAACGCACTCATGTTAACTGCAAGTTTCTGATCTTTAAGGCAAAAAAAAAAAAAAACATCAAAAAAGATTAAATTTAGCAGCAATACAAGTGAAAACGAAATATTCACAGAACAGCGATCCACATATTCAGACTGGAGCACTGATACAGATCGTGCCTGGAAACAGGAGTTTGATCACTGCACAGTCACAAAGATCCCCAGTGAGGCACAAGCCCATGCTTCACATTTAATTTTAAATGCATCTTATCATAAATAGTCAGATCTTAGTTTCAGAAATTAGCGATGGATTATGAAACTTTGAACTTCAGCACTGAAGCCTTTTCCAGCAATATGTTTGTTGTTAACAGATCAGACATTGACGCCTCAGTCCTGCGCTGCAGACGCTTTTCTGCACCGAAAATGTTTTGTTCTGGGGGAGGCACTTGGCTGAAAAATGAGGGGTACATGCATTACTGAAAAGCATCTGAGAACTGCTGTTTTTTTTCTTTGCTTTCATCACAGGGGTCTAATTCTTCAAAGGGGTCATAAGATTGTCTGATAACAGAGATTAAAAGAAGTTACATATGCATTAGTTTTATTTTACTCGGCTCTGCTTTATTTCTTGTGAAAAACTTGATAGGTTTTAGCACTTTTGGCTTTTTCAGCAAAGTTTAAAGGGCAAGTGTCCCTTCAGCGTTGCTATTAACGATTCGGGAAGAGTTTGAGAGGCAAATAAGTGTGTGTGGGGGGGTTTCTGACAATTTGCCATGCTTGTTGTGTGTTTTCTAATTTACGCTCTTGGTTTAAAGATTAATTGTAGTCTTTAAATAAATGTAGTGTAATAAAAAAGTGCAATATTTGCCTTTAAACTGTTGCAAAGCACAAGAAAAGAAGTATCTTTAATTACTGACATGCAGTATTACCTCCGAGCACCACCGTGCTGCTTCCCCAAATCTCATTCTGAGCGTAAAGTGCCAAATATTATTGCTCTCGTTTAATTTCAAATGCTCGCTACTCATTAGTTTCTCAGGACGCCGCACAAAGCAAAATCAGGGAGAAAGAGCGTTTGAAGAGAAAGAATGCTACTTCCTTTTTATCTGATATCTGGTTCAGAAAAGACTTCTTTCGTTCCCCCTCTTGGGTGAAAATACAGCCCTGGGAAAGCTTTGGGTTATTATTGGATGTCCACTCTAAAAGTATTTCCAAACAATCCAATGTTGTGCTCTAATAGAAATCTATGAATGCTTCTCAGGGCCAGAGGACAAAGCTACAGCCGGCCTGTACATCTGTGAGTTTAGAAACAAAGCTTTGTTTGTGAGCCTCAATCACTTGTGCTCATGAAAGCAGACACTTACTTGAAAAACTTTCTTTTTCTTTCAGGGGAGGTGGGGGGGAGAACACTCTAAACCTACATCCTGGTATAAATTTGCAAAACGCAATACAGGCCTGATTGTGTGTGGAGCAGACGCAGGATGCATACAAATAGAATCCCTTCTGAAATGTCCTCTTCCTTGCATGGCTCAGTGGCTAATGTACAATAAATCAACAAAAGGGGGCTTTAATACCAGCAACGGGCAGGTCCAGGGTACTGTTATTTTATCTTTTTACAGTATTTAATTGGAAGTTTTCCCTGAAACATTACACCGCGCTTTCAAATGACTTTGCTCAAATCTAAGAGGAGATTGATAAGAATTTGTCTCCCTCCCTCAGCCCCTCTCCCTCCTCTCTTAAGTTTTTTTTCTTTCTATCCCTTTGCCTTTCAGGAGAGAGCAAGTTTTTGCCGAAGGGAGACTAAAGTTACAAGTGTGTGGCATTTCGTGGAGGGAGAATGAAATTGGAGGCTTGGAGGGACGGATAAGGACAGGCTGGGAAAAAGGGAAGTTGGCAGTGGTAGCGGGTCAACAGCGCGCCTCAGAGCCTTACCCACTGCACCAGGTGTCCACTTAATTCAAATGATACTATTATTCATAGACAGAGGAAGAGTATTGAAACGACCCCCCCTCCAAATCATTTGCAACTGAATACAGATATAATCCTGGAAATATAAGTCTCCATTAAGGCTATCCCATTTAGCAAACAAGGATCCCATTGTGCAACATGTTGTGTGTATAAATCACCATCTGAGAGAGAGAGAAAGAGAAAAAAAAAAAAGGGACGAGGGGGAAAGTAAAACATTTAGTCCAAGACGAGATTTGAGAATGTCAACTAGTCACGCATGACAGCTCGGAGTGTGTTTAACTTTCTGATTTTAGGGTGGCCCTTTCAGTCCCTAATTTATCTCTTGTTTTATACGTTTTCAGAAGCTAGTAGGTAATCTCAGCTTTCTATTAACAGCAAGGAAATTGACAATAAAATGAATAATATATAAACTTGTATCACATGAATTCAACAGGTTCTCTGACTTCTTGCGTTGTAAAACAGATCCGATTACAGCGTTTCGGCACTCGTTGACGCCTTTGGGATGGAACCGTCGCACTCCAAAATATCAATCCTCCATCTCCTCCTGCATCTCATTTCTATATTGTTATCAACACACTTTGAGAAAAAAAAAAGCATCCCGTAAAGACGGCTCAAAGAGGTCACACGTGTTGGTTTTGCATTAAAAGCTTCTTAAAGCGCTGTAATAGAGCAGGAAAACCATGTTTTGACCCGTTTCACTCATAGCTGCGCTCCTTCAATATGCAGCTGTTGTTAATTAAATATAATTATTAAACAGAATCAGAATCAGAATCAGAATACTTTATTGATCCCTGGGGGAAATTATTTGTCCAGATGTCCAAGCTTCATTTTTGTCATTTTTTTAAACTTAATGTGACTTTGTGCAAACATTGAAACTTCCTATTTTTTTCTTTTCTTTTTTTAAATCAACCAGGATGTACTCAGAAATTTGCTACCTTTACTCCGGGCTTCGGGATTAAAATGTCACACAATTAAAATATCATTTGTCCACCGACTTGTCAAATGGGCTTTAAAAATCCCCGCGGGCCAAAGTGTCAGAGTTTGTGCAAACACAAACAGGCCGCGAAATTATACAAAAAAATACACATATATACTCGACTTACAGAATATTCTACAATCACTGTGCAATTACACCCGCGTATTTCCTTTCTGGTTCCAAATCCTGCAAGTCCTGCATGCCGACACTGTATTACAGTTATTACAGTTTCCTTTTATTTTATGACATTAGACAGCTACGTGGACTCTTTGTCCTGGGGTCCTTAAAGACTTTTCCAGTTGAATTTCTTTATATTTTAGTGCTAAATTGCATACTGTGGGTTTCTATTAAAATTGCTTTCTTTATATAATTAGATTGTGTACTTATGGAAGAATTTGGTGTTAGGAAAAAATGGTAAATCACTTTTCTCCAGGATCAGATGCAAAGATAAATGCATTGCTGTTGACCTACTTCTGTCTAAAGCAACTTTTTCCTAATTTATGGAAAATGTTGCTTTTTGTGTCATTTTATTTTAACTATTCATTAATCTTCTTCAGAAACTGACCACGTTATTTGGCTTTGCACCCTTGCTCTTGTACATCCACTGTGAGGGTTAAAAAGGTGATAAAAGCAACTTAATGAAAAATAATCACAGAAAAATTGCTTACCCCTGCCCCCAAACCCACTTTACTCTGCCTAAGAAGAGTAATTAATTTCAATTCAGTAGACAAACAAAAAAAGCCCCCACGATCCACTCCACTTTCCTCTTTTCTTTTTTTTGAAATGTTGTTCAGTACAGTACTGACACGAGGAGTTCGCCTCCCACTCAGTGGATCAATCTAATCCTTCAGAGAAACGTGTGATGGACTGGTGCAATCATCCCAGACAATGGCCCCACAGAAGTCTATTCCCTTTGCCCACAAACTCAAAGGTGAAAAGAGAACAATATCGAGCTCCTGATAAACTTTCTTTTCTGATTTCAGGGGCCACAGAAAAAAAGGTTTCACTGATCCAGTTCAATCCGTAACTCAGATGTGAAAATATCCGGTCTTATTTTGACATCTTAAATAAACATACAGACACGCTGGCAGACGACCAGCGTTCGTCCTTGTGGTTTCTCTCAAACGTCTCCTTTACTAAAACTTGAGCTCTGCTTCTAATGACTTGAAATGTAACTTCAATTACGCTTGTTTTGATTTGTCGACCTTTGAGCAGTTTTTGCAGGCTTGACTGGAGACTCATACGAGCGAGCTGATCCTCTGGTTTTACTCTTGATTGTATTTTTCTTTTTCTGCAAACAGTGGTGACGTGGCCAGCGTGTACCCTGCCTCTCAGCCTATGAGAGCAGAGATAGGCTCTGGTAGGACTGACCGACAACCACCAGAATACCTCTCACTTTAAGCAATGTGAAAGTGTTTAAACTCTTGAGCTAGCATTCCCAAATACAATATAATACAATATAATGTGTGTGCAGTCAAAAGTCTATTATTTATTAATTATATGGCAAACATCTTGAGATTTAATGGGTGTATGCAAAAATAAATGTGTGAATAAAAGTAGTAATGATATAACATGCATATAAATAACACAATAACATAAACAGGGATACGTATAAGGACTCTCCCACCATTCCACCCCACACTTACTAAGTCTGTTGCATCTGTTTACTCAAACTGAATAAGAAATATATGAAATAAATAGGCCATGAAACATTATGGCTAACACTGAGTCCACTTATATGCTAAAAAAAAAGGTAAACAAGAAGGTTTTCTACTCAGAATGATCCCCCTGGGTGTGACAAAATCAGTCCACACGCACAAAGACGTCAAGTCCTTCCAGCACAGTCCCGATACAGTTAGAAAAGCTATGAATTGAACAGTTTAAGAAGCTAATTCTTCACAGCTGAAGACTCTCTTGTAGTTTGTCATCAGTTTACAGCCATTCCTCTTGTCTGTCTCTGTGTGGCACTTTTTTATTTTAGAGTTTGGATCATTCAGTAAAACAAAAAGTGACTTTTAATGTCTCTTTCTCTTTTTTCTTTAAATTGATACAACATTAATTAACCAGAGTTTTCACTAACAGATGACTAACCACAAATTATGTGTTTAAATCAGTTGCTGCCAAATTTGTGCTTCTGTGTGTGTGTCTCTATTTTTAAAGTATTTTTAAATACCTTTAAATGTTTAGGTTTTGAATCAAGAAATTGAAACACGTGAGCGTGAAGAAGAAGAAGGTAAATTTCAAATAAGCAGCTGACTGATTTCATTAAAAAATAAAGGGAGAAAAAAGATTGATTGACCTTAAAGCTAAAGGCAATGATGATCAGCCCTTATGCATTTAAGGTGCAATCTTGCTTTGACACTTTCACAGCAAAAACATCAAATTTGGTATAAATTTCAAATGAATATATGGATCCAAAAACTCTTATTTTGAAAATCTCACTTTAACCATTCCTCACTGTAGTGTGTTGTAATTTTTTACAAGTGTTATCTTAAACTGTTATATCCATTGTGATAAAAAAAAGTGTAATATATAAGTAATATGAACGAGAAACAGTGAACTATTAAATGAAAGCTTTGCTTTGTAAAACTTTCTACACATTAAAGTTTTTTGTTACAAATAAAGATTTTAATCACTCCTCCACCTCAGCTCAGGTTGTGCCCATTTTTTTTTAATTTGCATTTTATAGCAAAATTGGGGCCATTTCTGATTAACATGAAAATGCTTGTCATATGTGAACCATATCTTTACATCCATATGCGTCCTTATAAATTTCTCATTTATTTTAGTCTTTTCATTATCAGGTTTCTCGACCTCTCTGCGTCTCTGTCTCCGTCGCTCTGTCTCGAAGCTGAAGTTCCCATGACCCGTCACAATACAGTGATGATGTATTCAAGCAGTGATGTATGAAATTCGGGCAAATAAAAACCTTTGTCCTCCCACACTGGCTAATTATTTGACAGATTGGAGCCCTGTTGTGTGTGGATACTGTGAAGGAGCCCTCCGTTGCCCATCCCCCACCCAATAAAGAGGCCACTTGCAGAAAAAAATTCCTCTATAGCCTCCCTTTTCTATTCTTTGTTAGAAGATTACATTTTTTCACCACATTTTGGAATGACAAAATGGGGGAGAACTGTGGGTTTTTTGGACCCTGTGGGGACCCTGTGTGCTCAGGCAGTGACAGAGGGGGCCAGGACAGCAGTCAGTGGCCGTTTAAAAAGATTTTCTCAAGCAGAAATATTTAATCTTCTCAGGGAAAATAAAGCAGAGAAAAAACAGAGGACAAAAAGAAGCTAATCATCCACAGGTCTCCCCTCCCCTCCACCTCTTCCCCCACTCCCTCCCTCCCCAGTTATCTGTAAAAAACAAAAAGGGGAAAAAAAGAGAGAAAAAGATTATGTAAGAATGACAGAATAAATCTGCATGTATAATTATGGCGAGTTCCCACATTTGTGTTCTGTTTCGCTGTTTATGAGACAGCTTTTCTGTCAGTTTTACACTGACATGAATTCAGAGAAAACACTCGAGATTAAACTGCCAAGAAAACAATTAATGTATAAAAAGTTTCGTCCGTGTGAAAATAAATAATCATATACACATTAAAACTCCTCGTCCTTGCTCGTTGTGCTGTATTGGTTGCTTTAACCTGACATTTTTCCTCATCTTTTCTCCACAGCGACTACTTTCTGGGCAGAATCCTGTAACTGGCTAATTAGGAAAGCTGGAAACGTCCCATTACTCCCTTAACTGAGATCTGTTGTTACATTTGTATGTGGAGAAGAAGCATAATTATATGCACACGTGCATATCACGTGCAGGTGCAAGACTATTGTAAAGAGCAACTGGTGAGAGGCTCAACACCTGCACTCGGATGCCATGCTACAAATTTAAAGAGGCATTTAAATAGACTTTTTAATATCAGATCTGCATTCGTCTGTGTGTTTTGACCTTAAAAGATTTAGTGAAATGAGAAAATGTAAATAACTTGGGGGTGAAATTCATTATTATTTGCATATGTATGCTTTTTTGTAAAGTCTGTTCTTTCTGAAAAATGAAACCAATGAATGAACAGTATCCCTCGAAGAGCCACGTGAGGTAAGCTGGAGTCACTGCCCCAGGTTACAGTGGCTCTATGGATAATTTTCCCATCAGTAACAACTCAGCGGGCAAATTAGGTCAAGCGTTTAAGTCACATGAGCGTTCAAAGCTACGCTTAACGAAGGGCTTGTCTACTTTAAGGGACAGGTGGGTGCATTTTGTATTGTTCAGCGTATATTTGTTCAGTTTGTCTTTTTTGTTTCAAGCCTCGTTTTGTCACCCAAAGTAACCAAGATATAGGTACCCTTTGCTAGCCAAGCTAGCTATTCAGTGCTAGCATTAGCTTATTACTGCTCCCAGTTTTACTCTTGCTCAGATGTTTGAGAAGTTCAACAAAAAGCTAAACTGAAGATTTAAATTAAAGATAAATTCAAGGAAGCGGTGACTTTTTACCGCTGACTTTGAATATGATGTAGCTTAGCATGTGCTTATTTTATCTGAAGATATTGCTAAAAGCAAAAATGTTCTGCTAAAGCAAAAATACATGTTTTAACATCCATGATAGACTCATGCGAATACTTTAATGTAGGTTTTCAAATGTTAATATAAAAATCAGAGCAAGTATTGTTGTTTAATTTGCTGTTTGAGCTTTTTTCATAATAGCAAATCAAAATCTTTGTAATCTATTTACTAAGTACTCCAAAGTACTCTCTTGTGCTTTTTGTTTCACTGCAGAGGTCACTGTAGTTTTATTACCTAAAGTACATGTATTACAGTGTTAGTCATTTCAGTTGTTTTGCGCTGTGATTCAGATGTTGTTGAGGCAGAACACAATCATACATCATGCCTTCTCTGACTAATATCACAAGCTCGAGATTTGGACACAACCTTGATGTTGTGATACTGGAGTTTATCCTCTCGGCATCTGGCTGCGAGGTAGAGGGGACCGAGAGAAAGCATCTGTGGGGTCTCGTCCTCACCCCCCTTCCCAGAGACGAGCCGAGCACACTTGGCGCTGGCCCAGTGATGAGGTGGCTGGAGTATTAACTCCAACTTCCCCAAAGTGGAAGGTTAAAACCCTTTCACAGTGTCCTCCCTCCCTCCCACTGCAGCAGCAGCACAGAGCATATGGTCAACAACAAAATTTCTGCTCCTTTAAAAATGGAAATACTGAAAACGTTCCTTTTGAAGCAAACTCGGTGGATCTAAAGCTACTTTAAGAAGTGATTAAAGGATCCGTTACCGGGCTGTAGCGATTTATCATGCACATATTGTCCCAATTAGCACGATTATGGTGATGGCGCAGGGTGCTTGACCTTCTAGCACCATCCTCATTTGTATCATGTCAACTCAAAAACAGCTCCTAAATCACTGCTCCTCACTCCCTGAACAAATTACCTCGCACTATTTAAATCTGCAATCCCAAAGACACCGAAAAGAGACATATTTAGGAGTGAACTTTCCGAAAAGTGATTTTTACCCTGCTACAGAGTAAGTATTGGATAAAATGGGGGAGTATTAAGTAAGAAGAAAAATTACTTTGGGTCCTTTAAAATAGTAGCTTATTTAAGGAAAAAAAATAAAGTATTATAAAGTTTTCCAGTTTATGTAGAATACTTTATGAGATGTGACAATTTTTTTTAAAGCAAGTGAAACCTTTTTAATCATAAAAGTACAAGAAAAAGTTTTAAATAAATAGAATATTGAGTACTTTGAAAATGCCTGGAAACATGTGTAGATACAAATTTGAAAATAGATACAAAGTTAATACAGAGAAATTAGAAATTTTATACAAAGTATTTACAAAATGAAGATTAAAGTATCAAATAAATACCAAATCAATAGTAAAGGGCTAAAAGACAATATGATGTATGTCATACACAAAGTAGAACAACTATAAGGTGCATGCACATTAGGAAGTAGATTTAAACTAGAATTAAAAAAGTACATACAGGGTATCTACTTTACCCTGTATATGCTCTATATATATATATCCCTCATCCTATTCATGTAGCCCCTTCCGCCGGGGTTACTTGCGTAGTAGCATTCCAACAACGCCCTGTTTTCGTCTCTTGCCCACCGATGCCTTCTTGTTCCAGTAGCCCACTTTTCGTCAGAGTGCCCTGGTTCCTCAACACCTGACGTGGACCTTGTTGATCCGGGCGACGTCCGAGCCGGCATGCCTTCATATTTATCTGTCTCGCTCATGTCTGCGGTAGGCTTGCTTAGCATAGGGGGTCTAGCCTTAGGACCCTTACTGGACACAGACGCCCCAGGCAGGAATCGAACTTGCGATCCTCTGTTCCAAAGGCGTGTAGTCTAACCACTACGCTATCCAGCTGCTATTTGTGTTGTACCTCGTCAATCTCTAGCTGTGAGAGCAGTCCCTTCTTTCGAATGTTGGAACACTGAGCTACTAGTTGTTTCGCCGTCATTGTGGATGTTGGGTATCGAAGAAGAAGAACAACGAGAAGCTGGAGAAATACCAAGGGCTCAGAGAAGAGCTCGAGAGGATGTGGAGGGTGAAGGTAACGGTGGTCCCCGTGGTAATCGGAGCACTAGGTGCGGTGACTCCCAAGCTAGGCGAGTGGCTCCAGCAGATCCCGGGAACAACATCGGAGATCTCTGTCCAGAAGAGCGCAGTCCTGGGAACAGCTAAGATACTGCGCAGGACCCTCAAGCTCCCAGGCCTCTGGTAGAGGACCCGAGCTTGAAGGATAAACCGCCCGCAGGGGCGTGCTGGGTGTTTTTATATGTATATATATATATATATATATATATATATATATATATATATACATACATATATATATATACATACATATACATACATATATATATATACATATACATATATATACATATATAAGAACTGAGTTGAGTTGTTACAGGAAAAAACAAATGACATTTCCAATTTGCGACATTATTTTTTGATGATAAAACAAGTTTAATATCCTCTGTGTGAACAGTAAGTGTGTACAGTACTCTATGTGTTGCTCTGCCCACGCCGTTGTCTGCAGGTGGAGAGCGAGAAGCAGGGACAATGACGCTCTTCAGGCCTGCCCGTGTATTGAGTTGAATCTCTGGATGCTTTGTTTTGGCTCATGGCTGATGTGTCAGCTCGTATGTCTGTGTCACACCACTGGCCAAGGCAACCTCCCAACTGGGTTTTTGGGTGTACGTGTGTTGGTAACAGAGAGTATGGAGAAGCACAGATTCAGGAGGGGTGGAGTCGGGGGGGTCAGTCTTCGAAGGGACCACATGGAAATGAGACCCATTCATCCCTCCACCCCGTAACCCCCCCAATTGGCATATGGCATGGCATTGTCCTTGGCCGCTGAGCCAGAAGTGATGCAATTTGTTGGCATGTCCTGTCATTTCACAAACTACCCATCCCATTGAGGCCTCCAGAAAACAACAACAGAAGACATGGAAGGGCAGCCAACAGCTCCGTTTCCACTGATGCCCTGCCAAACTCAGTCAAGAGGGAAATGAAAAATAACTTGAGTTCAAACACTCAAACATTTACCAATATTAATTTAGGCTTTCATATCGGAATGAACAAAAAATTCAAATGCTGCTGGAAATGAGATGTTTGGAGAAGCTTTGGTATTTGTTACAACAGTAAAGCCATGAAAGCAGGCATTACAGTGACACTTGAATTAAAAAGTACTGAAAATGTCAAAGTACCGGTTAGAAGTTTTAGTTTAAAACAAGTTGAAGAAATTAAATATAGATGTGCTTAAGTGCAGAAAGTCGTTATAGGTTTGGTTGAAGTTCACTGAAGGTGTTGAAGTGTCATAAGAATTCCAGGTGACTGAAGTGGAAGTCATTTTAAGAGCCATTGAAAGTGTGTAAACTAAAAGAAGCTGTTAGTATAAGTGTTGACTGGGATGTAAGGACAAGTAATGAATGTCTACAAGTCAAAGATATGAATGGAAAAATGTATTAGACTATGTAGAATTTTATTTCAATGTATTTTGAATTTACAGATATTCAAAGGTCAAAACCTGACAATTGAAAGGGTTTGAGGTGACAGGTGAAGGCAGTTAAAATGCATCAGAAGTTTCAGCTGTCAGAAACAGTGATTAATATACTAATATACTGCTGGTTTTCCAGTTGAAATATCAGAAATACTTGAAAACTGTTGTGGTTAAAGTATAAAGACTGAAGTATCAGATTAAATAAAAGGGCTGAAAGTGTAAGATTACTGTAAGCAGAAATTCAGAACCTGAGAGGAGTTGAAAGGTCACATAAATTGCAGGGGACGAATTCAGCTTGAATGATCAGCTGACACTGAAGGCCTGAAATAACCAAGTGGGAGTTTCTTGCATAAACTCAAAGGTTAAAGTTCAGCTTCAGGCCATCGAGTTCATGTTGCTATAATAATGATACTGAGCATTTACTTTTGGATATCACAGTAGCACTCAGACGAGTTTAAGGATACGTTCAGAGCTGAAATGTCTGTAGAGGAAAAATAGGTGGATAGGTTCTAAGCTTTTTAAAACATTTACAGTAAATAATTATTTGTTTTTTATTTGGTTTTGTTGTTAGTACACAAAACATCTAGAAGCTGCATTTTATTAAAATAGCTGTAATCGGGCTTTAAAATTACTTAGTGCCTTCTTTTAAATCTCTTTAAGGGATCACTTTTTCTTAAAATAAACAAATGCAAGTCATCCTTAGAGCTCCAGCTGAGCATTGGATGTAGCTTCTTCTTTATAAAGCACGTTGTAACTTTTTCTTTTTTTAATATATGAATTTCAATAACACTGCCATCTTATTGCAAAAAAAAGGGAGAATAAAATTAAGTAATATTAAGGTGAGATTATGGGATGCTTTTATGGGAAAGTTTTTTTCCTTTTTCCTTTGAGCCTATGCTTGACCCCAAGCTGTCTAATGTTTAATTAACTCTCGCAGACTTGACGAAGGGAGGAGGCAAAATCTTCAAAGAATATGACCAGTGCTTTGTGAAACATTAAATCCAGCTCCAGATCCTTTTGTGCAGAGTTTGCTCATAGTTGACCTCACCTTCTGTTGGGATATCCTGTTGAAAGACGCGGCCGGCTTGGGCCGCCCAAACAAAGAGGATTTCCCTCCAGGGGAACTCTGAGCCATCAGTGGGAGATGTTGCTGCTGCCGATGCTCTTGTCATCTGTCTGATCTGTTACTTATAAAGACCCAGGCCTGTAAAGGATCAGCAAAAAGATCTGTTGTTGTTTTTCTGTGATGTGTTTGCTTGCAAATCTGTCAGACTCTTATTGTCGCTGCTGTAATGACACAGATCCTCCCGTTTATTAACTCACAAATTCGAGTTTGTTGTATTCTGGCAGTAACTGTTTACAGAGTGAAAACATTTCATTTGGACGTTAAAGTCTTTAATCACAAATGGCTTCGTTTCTGATAACCAGTAGATTTTCTTCTTCTGAGCTGGGGGTGAATCTCTGTCTGCTGCCTCTACTGGTGACAAATCCGTCTCACTGGCGGCAGATTTAATCTTGTCTGTGGCAACTGCACAACTGCCCTTCATCTCAGTATCCTGGATCATCTCAGATGTGCAGTGCATTCTTTTCTGTTCATGAGATGTTGGAGCAGGTCCCTGAAAACAGCAGTATGCATTGTTAGAATATTCACTGACAGATGTTCAACAGTAGTAAAATATGCTTTGCAATCGCCAAGACTACAATTATACTGGTGATTTGCTTTGACACTTGTTTGACAAATTGCTGCTGCCTTCAAAGGAGACAGTGAAAATAAATGTGTTACGCTGAACAAAGGAGAAAACTATTCAACTGGAATTGCTGCAATTAACTTTTAACCAGGATATCCTCTCAGTTTAATATCCAGTTTTCGAGGTAGTTTCATCATCATGGCTTTATTCTCTCTGTTAGAATTTAATTCAGTTGTACAGTGTAAAATCTGTAATGCTTGCCAACTTGTCGCCTCAAAAGAAGATTAAATATACAGGAAATCAACTTCAGGGAGGCAATTTTTTTATTTTGAGTTTGCAAAATTTATGAAAGATAAAGTCACGTAACTCCACAGTAAAGGAGCTGCACTTAATTTGAAATGTAATTGAATTTATGCACCCTTAGATACAAGCATTTTTCAGATAATTTGTAAGTGTGCAATATGCCCCACATACCACACATTGAACAACACTTTATACAACTATATACAATCTTATCCCAGTTATAATTAAAATAAAATGTAGGAAAATCGCGTTGAATGTACATACAGGGAGTGCAGAATTATTAGGCAAATTGTATTTTTGAGGAATAATTTTATTATTGAACAACAACCATGTTCTCAATGAACCCAAAAAACTCATTAATATCAAAGCTGAATGTTTTTGGAAGTAGTTTTTAGTTTTAGCTATTTTAGGGGGATATCTGTGAGTGCAGGTGACTATTACTGTGCATAATTATTAGGCAACTTAACAAAAAACAAATATATACCCATTTCAATTATTTATTTTTACCAGTGAAACCAATATAACATCTCCACATTCACAAATATACATTTCTGACATTCAAAAACAAATCAGCGACCAATATAGCCACCTTTCTTTGCAAGGACACTCAAAAGCCTGCCATCCATGGATTCTGTCAGTGTTTTGATCTGTTCACCATCAACATTGCGTGCAGCAGCAACCACAGCCTCCCACACACTGTTCAGAGAGGTGTACTGTTTTCCCTCCTTGTAAATCTCACATTTGATGATGGACCACAGGTTCTCAATGGGGTTCAGATCAGGTGAACAAGGTGGCCATGTCATTAGTTTTTCTTCTTTTATACCCCTTCTTGCCAGCCACGCTGTGGAGTACTTGGACTCCACTCATGTTTTTCTTGAAGGATGCAGACTTCTTCCTGTACCACTGCTTGAAGAAGGTGTCTTCCAGAAACTGGCAGTAGGACTGGGAGTTGAGCTTGACTCCATCCTCAACCCGAAAAGGCCCCACAAGCTCATCTTTGATGATACCAGCCCAAACCAGTACTCCACCTCCACCTTGCTGGCATCTGAGTCGGACTGGAGCTCTCTGCCCTTTACCAATCCAGCCACGGGCCCATCCATCTGGCCCATCAAGACTCACTCTCATTTCATCAGTCCATAAAACCTTAGAAAAACCAGTCTTGAGATATTTCTTGGCCCAGTCTTGACGTTTCAGCTTGTGTGTCTTGCTCAGTGGTGGTCGTCTTTCAGCCTTTCATAGCTTGGCCATGTCTCTGAGTATTGCACACCTTGTGCTTTTGGGCACTCCAGTGATGTTGCAGCTCTGAAATATGGCCAAACTGGTGGCAAGTGGCATCTTGGCAGCTGCACGCTTGACTTTTCTCAGTTCATGGGCAGTTATTTTGCGCCTTGGTTTTTCCACACGCTTCTTGCGACCCTGTTGACTATTTTGAATGAAACGCTTGATTGTTCAATGATCACGCTTCAGAAGCTTTGCAATTTTGAGACTGCTGCATCCCTCTGCAAGATATCTCACTATTTTTGACTTTTCTGAGCCTGTCAAGTCCTTCTTTTGACCCATTTTGCCAAAGGAAAGGAAGTTGCCTAATAATTATGCACACCTGATATAGGGTGTTGATGTCATTAGACCACACCCCTTCTCATTACAGAGATGCACATCACCTAATATGCTTAATTGGTAGTAGGCTTTCGAGCCTATACAGCTTGGAGTAAGACAACATGCATGAAGAGGATGATGTGGACAAAATACTCATTTGCCTAATAATTCTGCACTCCCTGTACAGGGCGTAGTTTGTTTTTAGAAAGTGAAGAGATCTGAGGCGTAACAAGAACACTTTATAACATTTAAACATCAACACTTTATACAACCTTACACGATTACACGAGTTTAGCAAATTTTACGATAAATTAGGAAAATATCACTTTGAATAGCCTGGATTTTTTCATGAAAAAGTCCATAGTAGTGGTTTTTAGCGGAACGAGATACAAATCCCACTGTGATGACCTGTTGTGAAATTCTTCTATCACAGAATTCGACACATTTCTGTGCCCAATACACTGCAAACTGACATTCCCCCCCCCCCCAAGATTTTAATAAGAAAGCTTCATACAACCTTAGATGGTCATGTTGTAAAATAAATTAAGAAACTACCACTGTTAGATTTTTTTTTCTCTCCAAAAGATTAGAGGTATCAGTTTATGGCACATTTTTTGTCACTTGTGTATTAGTGCATGCTTACCCAAATTAATAACAGAATAGTTCATAATATTAAATCAATCCAAATGGATAATTGGATAGAAGTTTGTAGCTTAGGTGTCATCCATCATTTCAGCTGACCAAATAAATAATTCAAAGGTCAAAGAGGCAGAGGGGGGAGGTTTCTTCCCCTCCGATCGTCCAATCGTCAGATTACCGCTGGGTGAAGTTGAGGTGACAGTGTCCCAGCTGGAGATGAATGGTGAGGAGGTGTTCAGGATAAACCAGGAGAGCTGTTCTCCTGACAGCTGGGTCACAGCATGGCTAACAGCTTGTCATTTTTAAGGGTCAGCAGATTTGTATGAGATCCTTCCTTTTCTTTCCTTTCTTTTGTCCCTTCCTGATTCTTCTTTGAATTCCTGTTTCCTGCATTCCTGCCTTTTTTTTCCCAAAACAAATTCCATTATCTTTGTGTTCATTCAGTTTACTTTCATTCTTACTCCATTTTCATCCTTATTTGATGCTAAACTGCATTGTATTAATTGTTTCCTTTCCTTTCTTGTTTTTACTTCCACTTTCTTGTTCCCTAACTATTACTGTACAGTGCTGTAACTATGTCCAGCTGTGCCCTGGTCTTTCTAATGCTTGTTTCCTTTCCTTTCCTTCCTTTCCTTTCCTTTCCTTCCTTTTCTTTTCTTTTCCTTTCCTTTCCTTTCCTTTCCTTTCCTTTTGTTCCTAAACTATTAGTGATTAGTACTGTAAGTGTGTCCAGCTGTGTCCCTGGCTTTCTCTTATCCATCCTCTTTCTTCTTTTTTAAAAATTCTTTCCTTTTCCATTCCTTTGATATGCCCTCCCTGCTTTCTCTTTCCGTTGCACTTCACATTAATTTTGAGCTAAATGCATGCCAAATATATGGCTAATCTACTCTCTTTTTTAAACTTGAAAATGCATATTACATTATACCCTTCATTGCTCCCAGTTACTTGGATTTAACAAAATAATTTAAGCTAAGAGACAAAAATAAAATATCACTTCATGTTCCTGCTTACTGTAAAGACTTGTTCTTTTTTGGTCTTTTCTTTATAGTCTGCCGCTTGTCCTTCTTCATTAATTAGGAAATGTGTTGGCATCACAGGAAAAGAGTTGAGTAATGCTGATGATGTCATTGATAAAACCCACCGCTTACAAATCACAACAAAATCATAAATCATCTCACAGATGTCTCCTTCATTCGATTAACACAGTGTCCATATGGTTCGCTGTAGTATATCAATCAGCAGAAGATGCCAGCCGCTCGCTGGCCTCTCCTCAGCCGAGGCAGGTCTTAATGGAGAACACGTAGTAATACATAAAGCTTCTCAGGTTTTACAGTTTTCAAATGTTTGTTGATACCGTTGTAGCCGAGCTATACCGTGTAGCCTGAGCTGTTAGTTTCCCCATGCAGACTGTCATCTTTTATTGGTGTCAAAGTGTGTGCCAGTTTTTCAACACTTCTTCTATTTTATTTTTATGAGAATCCAATTTGCAGACACAGCCATTTGCATTTCCCATAAAGTGAAGCTCTTAGCGACTGCTCAAAGCCTGATCTTTCAGGACTCTGAAGGTAGCACGAGTTTATGATAATTTCACACACAATAAGGCTGCTGCTGTGAGCTTTGTAACGCTAGCAGGCCTCAATGCTCCCTCTCTGCATATCAAAAACAAAACCGTTTATGCACCGCAACAGAACTCATCTCATCTCTCATCTGAAGACTCATCCGACCATTATAGTTTTGAAAAAGATCTCAGAAATGATGCAGACAATAATGAAGGGATTTCAGGCTGCAGATATGAGCTCGGTGCACTAATTATCACATTGTTGCAAATGTATTCCAGCGTGTTTCAAGTTCACTCTATTGATTTCAGCGTTGTTCTCTCTTAATAACATTTCTTTTATGTCTGTCAGACCTCATGCATTAGTCTGTGGGTCTCATTTACATTCAGGCCCAAAGCTCCACAAATGACACTATAAAACCTTTGAAGTAAGTGAATATGATTTATTCATTTTAGCTTCTTTTTAGCTGACCTTTTTTTTCTAACCTGTCAGTGCTAATAAATTGAAGAGCATCGTTTTTAGGGGAAATTTGGCCAATGAGCCTCATCTCATACTGCAAGTACCTGGAAGAAAGAAGGTGGCAAAGACAAAGACACAAACAAAGAAAAGCAGATTATGGAGCTACTGGATGGTCACGACATCACGCCTTTCACTTCGCTATTGGTGTGGTCAAAAGAAATCCTGAAAGTGATATTACTGCAATATTTATTGAAATCTATTAAAGCAATCGGTTAAATGAATCAGTATCGTGTTTTGTGTGCTGTTGTTTTCTGCAAATTCGTTGAACTCCTTACACTGAGGTCCTGCACTCTTTCTTGGTTACTGCTGAAAGATTTATCAATATTATTATTAAATTTCATTCTTTCATAAGTTCATAATCGCAGCATTTCCACATTCTCATTTTGCCATAGTCATGACAAAAGCCAATCAGGATTGGCCTGACTAATTAACACCATGCATACATGCGTATCAGTAGGCAACGGACGGCACTTCTATTGAGTTTATACTATTAACAAATCAAAAACAGAGGTACCACTTCTTAGGCATTTAGATGAGATGACATAAACAAGTCAATAAATACAAAGAAATGTAAATTGCCACAGTTCATCAGCGAACATACACAGCGACAGTTATCCAGTAAACTACACACTTGGGGCTAAAAGACAAAGAGACCAGTAGGACTACTGAGTGCAATCAATAACTAATAAAAGTAACCTTCAATATATACAGTACTAACTTAACAGGTCAAATAAAAATAACCTTTTGTGACTATGTGAGCTCTCTTATACTCACACCCCACGATTTCAGGTTAAAGTCTGGACTTTGACTGGTCCTTTGCAACAAATGGTTTGCAGGGGACCATGGTCAACTCAATGACTGCAAGATTCCCAGGTCCTGTGACTGCAGAACAAGGCCAAATCATGAACCCTCCACCACCATGTTTGACAGCTGGTATGGAGCGTTTGTGCTGATATGCTGGGTTTAGTTCTCTCCAAAAATGCCTCTGTGCATTATGACCAACACCTCGACTTTGGCTTTGTTTGTCAAGAAGACATTGTTCCAGATGGAATTTTACGAACTTAAAATATGCTGCCGTGTTCTTTGTATGGAGAAGAGGTTCGCTCCTTTGTGCAGGAACTTTAACATTGAAATTCTAACTGTAAACCCACTGTAAGCCTGTAGAGTCTCAGATGCAACTTGTGGGTTTTTTGACCTTGCTCTGCCTTTAGGGTGCAGAAGGTTGCATCCACTCCTAAGAATATTGTTGCATTGACACACTCCTGAACTGCCAAACCTTCTGGTTTACTAGAGGTGCTGATGATCACTTAATCAAGTGCATTTGATTAGCACATCGGGCTGTTACTTAGCCTTTGATCCCTATGGAAGCAGTAAGGGTGTGCTTATAGTCCTGTCTGAACTTTTTTTAGGCCACATGACTGTATAACCACTATATTGCCAAAAGTATTCGCTCATCCAATCATTGAATTCAGGTGTTCCAGTCACTTCCATGGTCCCAGGTGTATAAAATCAAGGTATGCAGACTGCTTCTACAAACATTTGTGACTTTCTGGGGCTCAGTGAATTCCAGAGTGGTAAGTGATGGGATGCCACCTGTGCAACAGTATTGTGTATTCATTATTAACTCACTATTGATATTTATATCTTAAATATAGCTGATAATAAGCTGCTACTGTGTCGCTAGTGCTAAAATTGATGGAAATCACATTTATGTATGTAAGAAAGCAGCAGGGAGATAAGAGACATGAAAAGTAAGCAAATAATTTGAAATGCTTTAAACTGTCAGCTATTTCAAATACAGGAAATACTACTTGTGTATCTTGTATTTGTTAATCTGTAATCTTTGAACTGATAGAACTTTTTTTCAGCCCAATTTCAATTTACAGAAAAATTCACATATTTCAAATAATGGCTTATCTGTGTTGTGAGAAGTATTTTTTTTAACCGTAGTGTAATTTTTAACTGTAGCTTATAGTTTACTTTTTTTTTTACCTTTAATTTGTGAACTCCTGTAGTAAGATTGACCATGTTAGGACCATGTTAGGACCCATTACCATTATTTCGGATTGTGATACAGGAAAACAGGAAGTAAACAGACCAAACCACCAACCATACAATGACATGCATTTCATTTAAAAGTTTTGGCAGAGGAAATTTAAGTAGATCATAGAGTATTGTGATAAACTATTTGCCCACTTCTTGATTTCTTATTATTTTCATATTTGTTAAACTTAAATGTTTGAAATCATCTTGTTCACATCATTGTGGAGGAATTTTTGCCTCTCTTCTTTCCAGAATTCTTTATTTCAAGCATGAACGGCTGTTTAACAGTTGATTGGGAGCAAAGACTCGTCCACAGATTGACTAGGCCACTCCAAAACGTAAGCTAAGGGTGCTTGAGTTTCAGGCCATGAACTGTTCCCTGGACTTTGAGAGCAGAATTCATGATTCCATCATGAACTTAAACTGTCCAGGTCCTGAAGCAGCAAAGCAGCCTCAGACCATCACACTACCACCACCATGCTTGACTGTTGGGATGATGTTCTTTGTAAGAAATGCTTTGTTAGTTTACAGCAGATGTAAAGAGACTCAAACCTCCAAAAATTTTAACCATTTTGTTCTTTTTGGCCCTGATTTTCTTCCCCATGGATGCTATTTTTTGCCCCGTCTCTTTCTTGTTGTTAAATCATGAATTCTGACCTAAACTTTTGACCTCATGGATGAGTTGTTGACGCGCTCTTGGAATAATTTTGGCAGATTGGTCACCCCTGGGAAGGCTCACCACTGTTCCAAATTTACTCCATTGGTGGATAATGGCTCTCACTGTGGTTCACTGGAGTCCCAAAGCCTTAGAAATGGCTTTGTAATCCTTTCCCAACTAACAGTTATCAATGATGTTGCTTCTTAGCTGTTTCTTCAGATCGTGCCATTATGAGCTCTTTCATCCTCTTTTGTCAGGCAGGTTCTATTTAAGTGATTTCTTGAATCAGCGCTTCTGGTTAATCACAATCATAGGGAATGTTTGGTTTGAACAAATTAATAAATAAAATCATCATTTGAAAAATGTTTTTTTTTATTCATTTGGTTATCCTTGTCTAATATTAAAGTTTCACAATCTGAAATAGTTACGTATGACAAATGTATAACTAAGAAATCTTGAAGGGGGCTCATGTACAATTATACATTCATTTATACCTTTTTCCTGCTGTTTCATTTGGTTTGCACATCAGCAGAAAGAGAATTCACTTTCCATCTGAATTCACTGGTGGATCCTCACTCATTTTGGATTGAATAGCTCATATATATGCCTCATTGTCAATTGAGTGTTGTCTGGTGGGTACTTGAAAATGCATTAACCTACAAACCTGGGGGAATAAGCCAGAGAGGTTCCATGTAAAACCAGTGAACCCATTAAAAGGGCTGATCAGAGCGTTCTCTTTATGAGTGTCTCCACTTCATCCTAATGTAGCTTTTAGATGATGCTAATAGATCACAGGCCGTTGTGATCAGACAAGGTAATGGACCTTTGTCACAGCTTGCTGAGTATGGCTTCAGGCAAAACACGCACATACACACAGACACACATAGACATGCACACACGTATGCACGTGCACTGACAGACGCACAAACACATCTGCATACAAAGGGAACAGACACATGCATAAACACGGGCATGCAAGTACAAACACACTCCCATCCTCACTCACACACACAGTAGAACAATGACCCTAATTAATAACGATTAGTCCTCTCTTAAACACACTCACAAAATGTGCAAATGGAACAATAAATATAGCTCTTAAACATGGCTTTTACAAGTGAGCTGAAACAATCTCCACTAATCATTAGCAAACATCGCCCCGATTTGTCATTATTACTCTGTGATGCGTGGAAAGGCAGATAAACCGGGGTTCAGGTCTGGCACAGAGCGCGGCTCGTCAAAGTTTAGAGTGAGAATCAAACAGCTCTGAAAGTGCAAATACAAACTCTGATCAGACAGAGAGGAAATTTAGTTTAGTGGTGGAGTTTTAAGTACTGCTCGTAGGGTAGAATTACATACATTTGAACTTTCTCTTTTATGTTTTATACCTCTACCCCACTACATGTCCAGGTACTGTGGAGTTTTACATGTATCTGACAGCTAAAGGTTCAGTTACTTTGTAGCCTTTTAGATTAAGATTTTAAAGAAAAAAATTATATATGAATATCATCTTGCAATCAAATACTTGATGTTTCAACCGCTTGAAGCACATCTGTTTTGGTTAACATTTATAGTATATTAATTTCATTATCATCTTAGTTGAAATTACAGGTCCACTTTGCAGACTCAAAATAGGCACTTTAACTCTGTGATGTCTAAGTCATGGCCTACAATCATAATGACCACCTAACCCTAACCTTGACCCAAACTCTGTATTTGGAGAAAAACCGAACGGGACTGTTTCGTTTAAATAACGTGAGCTGATGAAGATTTTATTAATAATTCATAAAATTATTATTTATTGGCACATTTTTTATTTTGTCAAAATTACATTAAGTGAAAGTCAACTGTTGCAAATAACAGCAACTATAACCCAAAGCCTGAAGTGAGTTCTGGTTAGTTCACCTCTCATTCCACACCAGCATATATTTATTTTTTGTAATTTTAAGACATGTAGCCTTTAGATCTAAAGACATAACTGACATTACTTGAGGCACTGTATCCAAAGTGTCCTTTGATGTGTGTTCTGCACTGGATTATGAGTCACAGTGATTGGTCACTCCCGATGAGCAGGATTACTGTTGATAAAGATAAAATGTTTTAACCCAAACCACAACCTTTTCTTAAGCTTAAGCTTAATTTGTTTTTGTTGCCTAAACCTAACAAAGTACTTTTGATTAACATAATATAACCAAGTGGTTTTCAGGTTGTTGGGTTTTTTTTTTCAAAACATTGACCAGACAGACAACAAAAGGTTTGAATTTTTATACACGGGTCTATTTTGAAGCTGCAGTAGGATGAAATCAGGAAAAGGCAAAAGAAGTTCAGCTGTTCTTAGCCCCTCCCACCAGACGATTCGAACACAGACGTTATAAAAGATGGACGTAGCTTTGGATCTGAAAATTGAAACCAACACAGAAATGCCTTGGCCAGCAGGGGGCGACTCCCTCTGTGACATCCAGTACACTTTCCTGATGAGTTTATATCAGCTGAGTCACTTCTTTCAGGTGATACTCAATTAAGCATGAAGTTGATTTTGTGAACTATGGTCAGGACTTCATTAACCACGTGGCGATGTCACATTAACTATGTCCATCTTTATATACAGTCTATGGATTCAAATCTTTTCTCCCATTGTCCATTCAATAAATTACACCAGTGGTCAGAAAGGAATAAATGCAGGAGGGTAGTTAATTTTTAGACCACTTCAATTATAATATGCTGAAAGGCTATTATGAGTTTATTTTGTCAAAAATATGTTGTCAGCACCAGACTCGAGCATATAATTCTGCAAAAAATGGCTTCAGCATTCCTGCAGGCCACTGCTCCTCATTCTCCTGCTCTCTTCCTAGTGAAGACAATAATATCAAAAAAGAATGAGATTATGATTGTGAAAGAATGAGAATAAATTGTGCTGCAGTTTGGTTTTGTTTGTTAGAAAAATTTAAAATGTCATGACCGCAGTCAGTTAATTAAGTGGGTGATATTGCCCTTTGGGTTGACAGTATACTAAATATAAAGGGATAATGGGACTTTTTGGGAGGCATTTAAATCCTCCGTTCATTTATTTCTAAATGTAGTGTCATCCCTGCTTGTTCCAAATGTCTCTTTTGAGACTGCTTTACATGTTTTTTTTTTATGAAATGCTAAATGGTTTTCAGCCTTCAGGCCTCTTCTGATCTTTCATAAATGACACAACCTAAACAAAGAAAAGTCTTCTTTGGACCCCACACTTCACATTATGAAACCAAAGACAGAGCATCAAATTCAGTTTCAATTCAGCTCAATTTTATTTATACAGCGCCAGCTCACAACAAGGCGCTTTATATTGCAAGGTAGACCCTACAATAACACTGCTGAAGGTATTAGTTAAAGAAGTAGAGGGTTAAATTGGATCAACATGACTTTCAGGTCAAGCAGTTTTTTTTATAAATGTATTAATTGATCACATTTAGGTTTTTAGACTTTTGGTTGGACAAAACAAGCAACTTGCAGACATCACGTGTTGCCAATTTTTCTAAACTCAGTATATAAATAACCAGTATATTTGTTATTTAAAGTTGTAGTTGTATAAGGGCTGATCTGGTTTTAATGAATGAATGAATTGGATTCATTCATTCATTTATTGTTTCATTGTTTTTAAATAATGAAAATGTGTTTTATCTAAATATAACTGAATGTGCTTGTCTTTCCCCTCAGTATCATTTCCTCCATCAGTGACCCGTCCATCAGAGCATCACTTCTGACAAACAGCTTATTGTTTCAGTCCAGAGAGAGCAGAGATAGTGGTGATAGTGGTTAATAGAGGACATAAAAAATAATGATTAGCCTACTATGTAAATGGCAATTAAAGGACACTAAGTGCTGCAGGCGCTGTCCTTGCATTACGAGGCTGGTTTTGATAGGAACACACACAGCTGCTGAGAGCCGCTGGCCTCTGACACTCATTTGTCAAAATGAGACGGGGGTCGGGGGGGATCTGGCACTATGCGTTAAATCAATTAAGCATAATGGAAAAAAGTGATCAGAGCGATTAGTCCACTCCCTCTGAACCATATGGATAAAAATGCTTTAATGTGTATGGGAAGTGCAAATAGAAGTGAACAACTAAACGAGAATCACTGGAGCTAAACACGTTTTGCTTTCTTACCCAAAAACGAAACATTTGAGCCCATTTCATCAAAATCAAATCATGAATGCCAGAAATGGTGACCAAACTGCTGTGGTGTGCTGCTGAAAATGAGCATCATTAGTTTTACTTTAACTCAAAGAGCTCTCAGTCTAATTGAAGGGGTGGGGGTCTGCGCGAAGGTGCTGCTCTGATGAAGAAGGCGAAGGGGCGAAGGAGCACAAAGGCAGAAGAATCAACTGCATCAAACAGCAACAGATGCACAGAGAGGTGGTGCAAATCCTCACTGATTTATCTCTTCAAACACCGAGTGCAAACACAGCACAAGGAAACTCCAAATGATTTGCATGCATAGAAGTGCACTGCCACCTAGTGAGAGTTTATATGCAAAACAACTGAAATGAGGAGAAATAAGAATAGCATTCATAATTCAGTAATAACTACGATAATAACAAAAACATTTATCTGTTTGGCAATAAAGTGACTAGTGAAGGTGATAAAAAAGAATAGAAAAAAAGGAACCTTGTCCAACTGGCTTTTAGAAATAAGCTCGTAGTGTGTTGTGGACTTAAAGATCAGGCAGCAGTGATTTTATTGGATAGTCAAAAGTTGCACTTGCAACTAGAAATACAACAAAGTTTTTCAGCTTAAATGCAAAGTGCAAAGCTGTAACTCTGCCTCTCTGACGCTTTCAGTAGTAGCCTGGGAACAATCTACCAGCACTTTACTTGTTGCTACCCTTTCAGTCGGGCCCACTAAAAGAAGATTTTAGTTCTATATACAGTCTTTTATTTTTGGTGGTGTCACTATGTTCCGAGACCTTAATGCCCCTTCACTGCACTTCCATGTGTTTTTAAAGGAAATGGCACAGAGGGGACTAAAGACGAATCAGAATGTTTAATCTGAAATAACATTAGTGAAGCAAGCTTTTATTGGTTAATTGATCATTTTGAGCATATGCATACATATGCACAAAATAGAGCATATATACAGGAAGGAAAATACTATTCTCTAGTACTCCCACCTCTTCACGTATTTGTAACTCAGTCATGTAGCTCTGCAGCTAGTTTCTGCGTATGTTTAATATAAATCACAATTTTCGGGCTCATGTGCAACTCTGTGTCCTATTTGAGATTAGTTATTTAAGTAGTGGTGTTGGCTATGCAAGGATTTAAACATAACACTGTGTGTAGGAGACTTGTTTTGCAAAGAGAAAAGTACCTTTTTCTTCAGTAAAAGTTACAATCCCACTTAAGCAGCTTAATAGTGCACATAACGTGTATTCAAAAATATTTTTAAAGTACCCAAAGTTGATGTACTTGATGTGGAATGAAACTTTTGAGAATCATATACATTTTATTACAGGGTTGCAAAGCAGCTTGCAGTTGGCCCTGCAAGCTGGGTAAAGAAGCATGAATATATCTTCCCTTCAATGAGATTGTGTGGACGACACCTGCTGACCTGCTGAGGTTGTGGAGAATCCTGAACCTCAAAGCTGAATTAACACTATGCTCAGTTTTACACAGCTTTTCCTTCTGTTCATGAAGGGAAACATAGAGTTCTGTTACTCTGTTACATTTTTGACACTTCAGCTTTCATAAATGTGCACATTAAGATTCGGTCAGTTTGAAACTATAGTAAACAGTTGATACCTGGAGCCCCCTGTACTAGCACCACTTTTGAAGGTTTCCAAGCATGACATATTCAATGGAGAGGCCACCGACTAGTACCATGACTGAAATTGATGTAATATTTACTTTGAATCTATTTTTTGTGTAATCAAATTTAGTTGAGAATTTTTAAAGCGGATTTGATAAAATCGGCGTCACTGAGTCACAGTTTTAAGGCTATTATTTACTTTCTGATTCATAATTTTGATTGGGTAAAACTCAAACTGTCTGTATTCAATTAGATTATTCAATTTGGACTCTGGACTGTTTAAAATGTCTCCTATCCGCAGAGCCGGAGATTATTCAGTTTAGCTTTTCAGGTGAAATTTGGGGATGTTTGGAAGCGTCACAGTAGTCTGATGGATTTAAAGTGATTATTGCTTATTGCTGCTTAAGGCTTTAAACAGACGTATGCTTATGAGACTTCATCACCATATTTCAAAATCAATTCATTTGATTCTCCGAAGGCTCAGAATATCTCAGACTTCAAAAATAGAAACCAGGAAGTGTGTATATGCAGCAATATGGGGGAAAACGGGGATGTACTGCAATAATGATTTTGTTTCATCAGTATAAAACAGAACAGCGTGTTTTTGTTTTCCTGTCTTGGATCCTTACAATCATTCTTCTCTATAATCTGTCTCATATCAACTCCAGCGTAATCAGTAGAAGTGTTTTGTTGTACAGAAACACTGAGTTGATCTAGATTTGGGACAATGTGCCACAGATTCACAAAGGAAAGAGTTTATTAGAGCTCCTCTCTGATGACGTCCTTGTGGACAGGAGCAGCAATCAGGACCTGAAGTCACACTTCATTTTATTTTTCAGCACCGATGAGATCTCAGCTGTTATCTGATGAAACTGAACAACCATTACTAAGCGAATAAAGCCCTTTTGAGTGCCCCCTAACAGAAATCCAGCAGGCCCCTCTCTTTGTCCGCAGTTTTGAATTCATTGGCCCCCTCTCAACAAGATGATAGGAATAATCTCGCCGAGTGAGATTGACAGTTCATTTCAGAAATCAATATTTACAATTTACTTCTTTCAAAGTTCATTCTGGGAGAGGGCTCCATATTATCCACCTCCCAAATAAGCTGATCATATCTCCGCTGGCCCTGGAATGAGTTTCCTCCCCAAAATGTGTAGGTTTTTTTCCCCACCTCTCCTCTTCTCTCCCTCTCAGAAATCAATGTCTGCGTTTGTGCGCTTTAATCTGGCCTCTGATGACAGTAAATCTTTATCTGTTTCTGGGCGAGCAGCAGTGAGCGGCTGACACCATTTCCCATCAGAACAAAGAGCCAGGCCTGTGTGGACTCTGGGAGATACATGGGGCTCTAATGTGACTGGACATGTTTCAGCAGGGCCATTAATCAGAGAGGGTGACAGCCAGGCCTGCCGCGGTCGTCTTCAACCCGGAGCGCCGCATCTTTTCATCGGCCAAAGTGGGAAAACTGAAAAGTCCAGGACAGGTAGATAGAGATCAAACTTCAGGTCTGCCACAGCACTGGATGAGATATTTATATCCTAAAAACTGCTTTCACGAGAAGTTTTTACTCAAATAAACATTTCAGCACCAGATCATAAGACCTTTCAGCAGTGGGGTATTCAATAACAAGGGCAAGCTCTCAGTCTCTTACTCTTAAGGGTTTGAAATACAGCATGCCTGTGTTTTTGCAAGGTGATATTGGTTAATTCAGAGTAATGTAGTTCACAGCTCTGCTGAAAAACATCCACATGCATCTCTACAACACTTCTACACATCATAAAATTAATGTAGAAAGCTACTGGGAGATCAATATAAAAGGAGAGCATCAAATACTAAAAGAAAAACAATTATTTAATACCATGCATTGTGCAATGACTATGTGAAAAGCTCATATTTAATCCTATAATATACAACAAGTGGCAGCTGCCATAGCAACTCTGCGACACTGCATGACAGGTTAACATCTGCAAATGAACCTTTTCCTTAAAAGTAGAATTCACCATCTATGCTTAGCCTTTTAGCATCTGCTGATGAGCATTAAACATAAATACCCAAGAAAATCACAACCGATGTGCAGTTCTTTGGGCAATAGTATTGGTTAAAATGTGTTATAAACACTGGAATACTCAGAGCTACAAACACATAGGCGTTTTAACAAAATGTGGGATATTGGCAGTACATGTCAGTATGACTATGATTTAACATCTTGAGAGTAGCTGCACACCAAATCATACCCAGCTTTTCCCCAGAGATGTGTCTACTCCAGGACTTCAGCATGCAAGAAGAGGAGTCAGAATGCAGCTTTAAGGCACATTGGTGTTGCTGTCCCCATCTTTTATATACAGTCTATAAACTTAACCACTATACCCACTGTTAGCTTTGGTGTTTTCTGATCTATAGAGTTTATTTTTCCATAGGTACTTACACAGGTTTGCTAATCATTCATCAAGACACATTAAGGCTCTTTTGTACACTGATTAATGTTCTCTCTGGAGCATAATCTTATACAATAAAATGTATCAGTGAGATAAAACAGGACCAAAATCCAGAATTTGAAGCTAACAGGAGTAAAAAATAATAACGATAATTTTAAAAATCCACAAAAACATTTTTTTTTTAAAAGCAGGGAAATGATCACAAATTTTTAAGCTGGAGCCTAAAACCCTCTGGTGAAATCGTGAAATGATTCATATCCTCCTCTGTATTAAAACACCACCTACAGCAGTGAAAGAGCAGACTAAGGCAATATTTATTATTCGGGAGAATTATGACTCCAACTGCGACCCGTACTAAACAAGGCTGTAATGGCCCACCGCCCCATTCACCTGCTCCATGGAGGATTATTTGGAGGTAATCTATTGTTAAACAGCTTTTAGAGTGATGGATGAAAATGCCTGCGACCTATAGACGATCAATTCATATCTAATTAGCCCATATTATTTATGACACATTCAATAGGCTGGGTGGGAGTCTCAGGGGAGGGATAGAGGAGTCAGCTGCCACAGAGGGGAAATGACAAATGGGAGAAGCTTCAGGAAACAGAACTGATTAGCATACACGATCTAGAAATGAATTTCCAACCAGCAGAGAAATTAAAGTTAATTTAGATGGAGGAGAAAGGAGAAAATACAAGTACCCACCAAAATAATCTGATTGATTGAAATTCTTAAATTATTATTTGTTATCCCAAATTTTTTAAATTTGCTCTTTAACAATCCAGAAATATAAACTTTAAACAGTTTAAACATTTAAACTTCTTTTGCAGAAGATGCAAATTAAACAGAGCAGAGAAAGAGAGGCTTGAATATCAACACCTGTGTAAGCCTGACCTCTGCTGTTCAACTGAGGTTAAAACAGCTTTTTAGTTAACATCAGGAAAATCGGTTTTCTTACATTTTCCTTTACTAACGTGTCCTTTCATCCTCATATTTTTTAGACCTCAGATGCAGTCATTTTCTTCAGGGCATCAGACTGATATATATATATATTTTTTCTTCACATAACTGAGGGACCTGCAGTTAAACCAGCTCTTCATCATCCTCCCTCACTGTGACGTTGCGCCTTTAACTCAGTTTCCAGCTAATGGAAAATAAGATGAGCATCATTTGAGCATATTACATAACATAGTCCATTATGAAAAAAATGATTAAAGTGAAATGAGTCATCAGACAGGATGCTTTGGGTCTGTATACTTTATGTTCTAGGTTATCTTCAGGAATAACACCACAGTAAAGAATATCAAATCATGAAAGAAGGAATAAAATTGATCATTTCGTGTTCGTATTTATGAGAATTACATGGGTAAGTCGCAGTCAGGTGCTGCTAATCAAGTGCTTGATTGAAGATCAGCAAGTGTGACCACCACTAAAAAAGCAGAAGTGTTTGCACTTTGCTGGTCTGAAGCATTCAGCATTAACACAGTCCCGCAATTTAGGTCCAACAAATTCAAGCCAAGGTCAGACCCGCCAATGCTCCGAGATACTGTAAAAAACAAACAAAGTTCATGACAGCACAGTTAGAAAAAGACTGAACCAAAAGTGACTCAGAGTGGAGATCAATTACAGTAAAAGTACCTCAAAATTATAGGAATCAAAAGAATCAAATAGGAAACCTTTTGGTTACCAAGTAAATGTGTTAACGACACCGTGGAGCCACAAAACTGTACAAAAGTAAATGATGTACTAAATACTGATAGCAATGGTTTTTTTAAAATTTGTAATTATAAAAAGTAATTTTGTATTTATTATTGATCAACCTGCGGTCTGGAGTGTGGGGCCTCCCTGCTGCTGCGGAGTCGGGGCGGTCTGCCTCCCCCCACCGCAGGGAAAAGGGTAACACCACCTGGGTCTGGGTGCAGTTCCCCCCTCCAGGGGCAAGGGTACCTAGACCCGGTTCGTAGAGTACGCTTGGGGAGTGTGATCGTGTGTACAGCGTCTCTTTATGTCTGTCTCCACGTTGGTTGAGTGTGGAATAAGTGCATATGAGAGCATGAGGGTGGGAATGGATGTTTGTATATGTGTGTGCCTGTATTTCTGTGTCTATATGTCAGGTTGGGTATCAGACGCCACCTCTCTGGGGACATCTCAGGCCCGCCAAGGTTTGGAGGCCTATCTCCCCCCCCACCACCACTTCCCCTGCCAGTGGCGGACTCCCTCAGACATCGGTGCGTTGGTGGTTCTTTATGTCTGGGGGTGGGCGTCCAGGTACACACCGGCTCACTCCTTGGCGGCCGCTTATCGGGGCCTGGAGCCTGGGGCTCGCTCGGGCCACTTCGGAGGTGGGGTGCCCCCGGCCTCTCGGCCTGGGGCTCGGTCACTCAGGCACAGCTGGCTGCCGGCGGAGCTCACGGGCGCGTCACTGCAACTCCCCCTGGCTTCTGCTCCGCGGCTGCTGAGTGAGCCCTCATCTGGGACTCTCCTCAGCTCTTTCTGGGACAGTGGCGCGGCTGCCCCTCTGTTGGTCTTCCTTGGTCTCTTGTGTTCTGGGGGCCTCTGGATGTCTGGAGTTTTGATCTCCTCCATACCTGCTTCATGCCCTGGAGGACGGGGCAGCGGCTCCCCACACCCTCTAGCAGATCATTACATGAACCAACCTTTTAAAAAAACAAGCGCGTCCATGCTCACAGGTGTACACACGGGTGATCACACCCACAAACTACACCCTTTTTGGCTCCTACCTCAAAGCACACTGTGTTCTGTTGATCTTATGTGCTGCACAATAATGTTTAACATTTAGTATTTACTGTCATATTCCCATATATCATTGTGATGTTGTTTATTCTATTACTCTTGTTCTCTTCTGCTTGTTTTCTTTTTTCTTTCTCAACAGGTGATCCAGGTGATCGATATATGCATTTTTTTTCTCTTTTTTTTCTCTTTTTTTTCTTTTTTTCTGCCCATTCTGTTGGTTTTTGTCTTTTGCCCTTCTCCCCCGTCCCTCTTCTCAGCTGTTTCTCTTTCCCTCTTTCTTTCTCCCCTTCTTTCCCCAAGTCAAGTCTGTCCCGTATTCAACAAGTGAAAATAAAATACACAATAAAAGGTGAATCAAATGGACCATTATGGCAAGGCTGGGATGGTAAATTTGGTAAAGTAAATCCGTTGGGCATCTTTCTTTGCCTTTAGACAACAATTCTGATGGCAAAAGAGCCAAACGGGACAGGGAAAAAAAAATTATTGATCAACCTTATAAAGTGAATGTTTCATTCAGTTGTTTATGGGAGCAGTCGACCACATGATGTTTTTATGAAATGAAATGAAACTGTGTGCATTGTTTGTATTTGTGTGCAAATGCTTTTTATCTCTTTTCTAAGACAGCACTTGAGTCTGCACTGCCCCAGTTTTCAGTGTAATAATGCCTGCAGAGGGCAGACAATACTGCAGAAAGGAGCATGCACAGTTACCTGTTTGCAAAAGTTAATCAAATTCAGCCCAGGGGATAAACAGGAAACAGCATGCAATCTGTGCAATAAAGAAGCCAGGTAAGCAGGCTCAGTGCTGCTCTGGTTATATCAGAGCAAAGTCATAACATCAAACATGTTTCATGCACACATGAGCTATTAAAAAGAGTTTATTTGTTTGTAACATAAATTATTCATGTCTTTGTACAACTTGAACACACATACTGTACACTTACACATTTTGGTTTTAGACATTTCTTTGCTTGCAGTTGGTGCACATAGTTTCCGCACATTCAGTGAAAACGCTTCACACAAAGACACTGCCTTTAAGTTCCCTCTAAACAAAAACAGACTACACAACAGGTAGACAACACACACACACACACACACACACTGGATAATCCATTCAAAACACACAGGAAGCCACAGATTACAGAGAAACTTAAGGTCTGTGGCAGCTCAGGTGAGACTATATTTAACCTTCACCTTTGATCTTTGAGAGCAGAACGGTTATCTACAATGTGATTTAAATGATGCATTATTGCAATTGCAGTGGCTGTAGCTCAGGCGGTAGAGCAGGTCACCTACTCACCAGAAGGTCGGTGGTTCAATTCCAGTTTCAGTCTACATGCCACATATCCTTCGGCAAGATATTAACCCCATGTTGCCCTCCGATGCATCCATCAGAGTGTGAATGCGAAGTGATTGGGTGAATGCATGAGTTGTATAAAGCACTTTGGGTGCTCAGTGAGAGTAGAAAAGCGCTATAGAAGAACCAGTCCATTTACCGTTATCACTTACGCGCATATATCTCTGGTATAGACTGTACAGTATGTACATTCCATTAGGCAGACAGAGTTAAATTGTAAACTAATCATCTAAAGCTGGGCAAAATAACAATTATCACTGGATCTTCCAGCAATATCTAGAAGCTTCTGTCCAACACCTTTTGACTGATCCTGGTAAATATTCACCAGGCAGCCATCTCTGGGGCTGAAAATTAAGCCAATAGGAAGTGCCAAAAACGTAGTTCCTAAATTTGTGGGTGTATCAAAAAGCATCGTTTCATGGTGCTTTAATCTTTGTTCACCAGTAACAATCGAAACACACACTGATAGAAAGAGGAGATTTGTGAGTTTCACACAGTTGCCAGTAGACATCATAACAACAGCAGTGGCTGCAGTGACATCCTCACAAGCGTACGGAACAAGTTTGACTATCAGGACACTTTGGGCACTTGTGAACATTGTAAGTTTGGTATGAAAAACTTTATATTCAACCATGCAAGTTTCTATATCCATTACTTAAAAAAAATATAGCCTTTTGAAATTGAATGATTATTTTAGATACACCCTGTATTATTGATGCTAAGTCCAGAAGTGATTCAGTCCCCATAAACTCCCATGTTCAAAATGTTCAGTGGTAGTAAAGAAAACAAAAGGTTAAAGAGTGGTATGAAATATAGCTTTGATCTCGATAATGTAATGAGAATCTTATTTTATAACTCAGCACATTTAACTTGAATTAAAGCACTTTTAATTATGCAAATAACCAGTCAGAGAAACCCATGCTGCTGTTGTGTTGAGTGAAGTTTTAGTATTATATTTGTATTTTGGTTAATTAGTACCAATTAGCAATAATCATTCTCTGTGCAAATCACCAGTGCATTGATGCTAATCTTGCTAGCGTTACCTGATAACTTCACTCTTCACCATCCTGTACAAACGTATACTCACTTCTGGCATCATAGACACTGACAGTCACGATACTTACAACAAGTCTTCAAAATGAGATTTCACAAATCAGTGGGTGACATTTAGTCATGTTCATATTTTATATACAGACTATATATATTACACAGATTTTTTTCCCTCCTCTTGTAATCTGTTTGAGCAGGAAATGGGTTGATATTTCCTGACATTTAAAACTGTTACTTCTTGTGTATACATGAGATATGCAAATGTGCCACATTGAGGAATGAAGGCCCAAATCAAACATGCTCTTTAAAGTCTTTCAAAATACAAATATCAGTCGATATATGAAACTCTGGATTTGGTTAAACTTTCATATCAGTAGTTTCAGCCTTTAAAAAAATCCATTATCCGGCAGGCTGTACTCAGGATGCACCGCCAGTGTCATCAAAGCATTTTACTGATCTGAGAGTCGTGACCTTTATAAGACACGCTGATATTAGTAGAAGGTGCCGTCTCCATTCTGCTGCGGGGGTCTCTGTTTTCATTCAGAGGACACTCACTGGGCGCCCGGCACCAGAAAACCTGCTTATACGAGTTCCTGAAGTTCTCAGACAGGAAGGCATAGATGATGGGATTAACGGAGGAGTTGCTGTAGGCCAAGCAGTGAGCCACCATCCTGAACACGAAGGAGGCCTGGTTCAGAGGGAAGGAGCCAAACTCCACCCACAGGTGGACGATGTGATGAGGCAGCCAGGACAGACAGAAGACAACAACCACCACGAGGACAGTCTGAGCAGTCTGTGGAAAAGAGATGATCACAGGTCACGTGTCACATAAGGGTATGAACACGTTTCCAAAAAAGTTGGAACATGTGTAAAATGTAAATAAAATATATTTATTAGACATTTAAACCCTGTACTTATTTAAAAGTTTACAAGTGCAACCAATCAAAAGTGCCATTGCTTTTGAAAAACATCTGTTCATTTTAAACTTCATCCTAATCACCTCTTCTTCTAACAACACTCTGTAGAGTTTATATGCTTTACTATATATTGTCAGGTCTTTACTGCAGGCACTTTAAAACCCTAACTCTTATACTCAGAAGCAATTCTGTTGGAATATTCCCAAAACACAGTTTGGCATTTTTTCGCTGAAATAAGGCTTCAGGATGGAAGCTGTTGTCCTAGCGTTGTGTATCATTTAGCAATAATGGTGCCTTCATAGATGTTATCCATGCCATGTGAACTATCAGGAATGCTGTCTTTGAACTCTGACAAGCTGTTTGGTCTCTCTCCTCGTGATGTCCAAAAACTATTTTAAATTTTTATTGGTCAAACCACAAGAAAGTTTTCTAGTTTGCCTCACTGCACATTATGGTGGACCAATACTGCCAAAATCAAACATAAATAAACAAATAACTTAATAAAAATATGTCTTTAAATGCATCAGACAGCAAAGCATCTTTCACCTGCTCCCCTATTCTGGTCATTACAGCAGATGGATCCACACGCTTGATTCTCTTCCTGATGCAATGCTTGCACGGGTTTGCCACTTCTCACAGTCTCAAATTAAGGATCTTTTGCATGTTAGGTGAATGTGGTGACCACTATGGAGCCACCCATTAATTGCATGAGATATAATACCAAATTAAACACAGGCACTGACTAATCTATCAGCTGTGAGACATATCGAGACTTCAGACATATATTTTTTTCTTTATTTTTTCTTTTATATCTTTATTCAATCGTTTTTTTTTTAAATTTTACATTTTATTGCTAAATTCTTTGGTAGTTCCAGTCTTCCACACATGTTTGTTTCACCAAAAGTGTTGCTGAGCCAATGCAGTAAATTGAATATTTGTGTCAGTTTTTTACTGCAGTGTCATCTAAAGACCAAAAGATTTCTGAATAAATGCAGAAAATTTGCACATTGTTTTATTTAGATTTTATACATTTACTTTTTTTGGAAGCAAGGTGGTATAAATTATTGGAAAAGAATTGTTAGTGGATAGCTCAGTGCCGAGTTTTGAGCCAAATGCAATAAAATGACACTTCACAGCATCACCAGAACCCCACTGGGTAATTTAATCTAGATTTTTATGCTGACATATAAGTGCTGTAAATGGAGTTCAAGAGTGCAGGCATTTTTATCTGCACCTAATGAGCACATTAACCTCTCAGCCAGCGAACTGTTCAATCACGACTCCTAATTTAGTGAGAAATCAGAAGCAAAAGAAAATTGCTTCCACCAACCTTCTTTTTGGAGAGCTCGGATTTTTTTGAGACATTCTTGAGCTTTTTGTGCAGATGATTTAAAACCTGAAAACACAAAACGCACATGTGAATGTTTTCAAGGAGCAGCCAAATTATTTCACGTTTATTTATTTTCAGAAAGACATCTGGGCAGATGTTGAAGGACGACTTAAACCTTTTTTACAAACCAATCCATTGTTGTTAAAATAAACATTTTTTACACTATAAAAGAGAGAAATACGATCTGAATAACAAGTTAACGCATTAATTTCTTCAACACTTTGAAAATTCGTCATTACACTGTATATTCATGGTCACATGTTGACTCTGATTCGTGCGCGCTCACCTTTGCATAGCACACAGATATCAAAGTGAGAGGCAGAAGGTATCCAACCACAAAGGTGCACATCACGTAGACTTTCCTCTGGTTTTCCGGCCAGACCTCCCAGCAGAAGGTGTTGTTGTTCTCCCTCTCCACGATGCTCTGGTAGTGCGCAACGGGAGCTGCCATGACCACGGACAGTGTCCAGATCAGCACCACTCCGAGCATGGCATGCCTCTCCACCCGGATCGAGGAGGATTTTCTAGCGTGGACGATGGCCACGTAACGGTCCACGGACATTGCTGACAGAGTGAAAATACTGACCAGCATAGACACGGTGAAGAAATAGTGGATAAACTTGCAAATGAACGCTCCGAGCACCCACGTAGGCAGCATGTAGATGGTGGACTGGAAAGGGACGCAGAAGAGGAGGTAGGACAGGTCAGCCACGCTCAGGTTGAGGATGAATATGTTGGTTGTGCTCCTCGGTTGTCCGGGTTTACTGCGCGCCAGCACGGTTATGACCAGTGTGTTCCCAAGCACACCAAGAATGAAAATGAGTCCAAATATTAGAAGAGAAATAAAGTTATCTACTCCCATTTCAAGGATGATTTTAGCTGGCAGCCTCATGGTGTTGGTGGCGAAAGGCTGACTTCGGTTTTCCACCTGTAGCTCCATGATTTTCCAGCAGTGAAGAAAAGTTACATGTTTTTACGAAGGATGGATAACCTCTATGAGGCTCAAGCTGAAGATAGATTTCCTCTAGAGTAAAGACAGGACAGAGCTCATGTATTTGCAGGTTGACCCCCTCCCCACCTGCCTGCCTTCCCGAGAAACGTCACCATACTGTACGCACCAATACCTTTTCACTTTTCAGCGGCATATAGCCAGTGAACCAGAACTAAAAAGAAACCAGGTGACTGCTTTAAGAATTCACGTTAACAAGCCACATCCAGAAGTATTCAGTACTGTTATGATATTTTGATACCACGGTAAGCATTTACAGGATATTGTTTCATACAGGAAAACTGTTACTCAATAAGGCCCATATACTAGTTGTTTTTCTCTTTCTCTGTGACCCAAGAATTAATGTGTAAGACTTACAGGCTGGTACCTCAAGGTCGAAAACACCACAGAGATGAGACCACTTCCTTACTCCCATCCTCCCTTTTTTCTTTATCTCCTGGAAAAGGCTCGTTAAAGGCTAGGTGGTTTGTTTCAGAATTCACTGATGAAAGAACTCTGTATTCTATGTCTAGGAGTGTATTTTGCTGGGATGATCATAAATTGTAGCTGAACTGATAAACTACACACAGGATACTTCTTGGCTCACAAGGCAGGAAGACGTTTCCTTATTTGGTCTGTACCGGTTTGAACTGGGAAAGCTGACACACGAACCTTTTTTCATCTATATAAACTGCTGTGTATCAAATAAACCTTTGAGTCGATTGGGAAGACAACCTGAAGCAGTCTGTGTTTCCTTGTTCTCCCAAGCTGCTCCCGAGCTCGTACTAACACGCTGAACGGCATACCTGAGTGTTACTTTAAATAATTAGGAATCTTAGAAGGAAAGGACAAAACTCTGCTTATCGCTCACGCCACGGAGGAAACCCGGGAAGGCAATTTCCTTCAAGTACCACTTTATTAAACCAGGAAAATCCAAAAATAACACATGCTGGCACATGGAATATGCTATATGAGAGGAAATAGATCATATACATGCATACATAAGTACTTTATTTGTAAATATGGCATGTATTATCTCCCCCAGAAGCTCACTTCAAGCAAAAATAAATGGATTTAGGTATTTTCAGGGACAGATAGCATGACAATTTATTATGCTGCTCTGAGACTTTTTAAGTCTTTTCATAGATTCCTTATTCCTTTTTTCTTTATACTTTTATGAAGTGTCCATTGACAGAAGATAACTCATGTTACAATGTAATAGAAACAGTCAAAAGTAAAAAACAAAATAAAACAGAGGTTTAATTAAATATTTTTGTCATTATCATTTGTAAAATCTTAATAAAGTATCTGATTTGTAATCCTTGCTTATAAGCAGTTGGTATGACTTCAAAAAGGAGATGAATAGTTTATCTATGTTAGCGTGTACTATTTGTAACAGTTTCAGAACATTTACCAAACAGCTTTTTATAGGGATGCAGGATCTGACTTGTCTTTCTTGGAGCTTTACCAGTGCAATGAAGGACATACTGTAGTTAGCTAGCATAGACTGTATGTAAAAGATGGACATATGTGCTGTGACATCATCAATCCACGAATGACACAGCCTCAATATAAGGGGTTTGTTTAGTTTTGTATTTTATTTGTTTTTTCTGGGGCTTGTTTTGTTTTGTTTTGATAGTATCGTTTTGTTTTTTCATAGCCAGAAGTGATTTTGGTGAATAAGATGTCACCTCAGCTTTGATAGCTACCTCATGCATCCATAAACTATACAGGTGTAATGCAAAGTCATGGTGCAAAATTTAAGAATAGAAATCTGACTGTTCCAAACAGCAAGCCATGTTATTTTTCAGATAATCCCATAAACAGTAATCCAGAAAGCACAAACATGGGAAACATGGTAAAAAGGTCCCTTGATGGCAAATGAAGCCTAGCAGAAAGCTATCAGCTGCAGCACAACTGTTAAGTAAAGCTGCACATTAAGATCTACCAGTTAACAAATGGTTGATTTATTTGACCATCTACTAGCAAATAATTGTTGTTGTGAAAGGTAAAGCTATCCAAACTGTTTGTTCTAAGCATGTTTTTTAAAGCACTGAACTTTAGGATTTTACCACTGGAACCAATGGAGATCAGCTCACTTTTGCCATTAGCTATGAAGGCTGTTGGGACATTAATTTAAGCAAGCTGAACACTGTGATAATAAAATGCTCAAAATGTCCAATAGCCAATAACAACCCAACAATGAACAGGACACATATACTCCCAGTGACAGTCCCAAGCCTGGATAAATGGAATCATAAAGAAGATTTCCATAATGGATTGGTAGATGTCAAGGTTAACGACTGGCTCCAGTGCTGCTGGCCAACAGGATGTTGGTACTGTTGGTTGAAGATAATGGAAAATGAAAGGGGGAAGGCATGTTAGGAGGCAGCGAGAGAGAAAAGAAATGCAGGAGTGTGTGGGTGAGAGTGGGGACTTTAAATATACAGACTATGACTGGTCTATGATATTGTAGCCAGTTACAAGCACTCAGACAACCAAGTAGAGGACATGACTTTAGCACTTTAGCACTCCACAATAAAGATCAAATCTAATTTGCTAGTAATCCTGGAGGTTAGGCCTGAAAATACCCAGGATTCATCCTGTGGGCACAATGAACTAACATTAACCTCCTAAGACCCGAACTCTTCCACGGCATGCATTTTTAATTTCTTTTTGATATTTTGGCTAATTGGGGCCCGATGAATGTAAAAACAAAGAATTACCAGATTTGTTTTTTGACCTTATTTTTGTTTTTAAGAAAAATGAGAGCCACATATGAGGATATTCGTTTAAAATTTTGATAGAACAGTAGCAGTATAATGTCCTCGTAAATGGATATTAGGCCCTTGTAGAGCAAAATTGAGTATTTTGGTCTAAATAACCAAAAATGTGATGTCCACATATGTGGACACCAGGTACTAGGAGGTTAATTTCATCTGTGACGCCATCATAAAGTTGTCAAGATATTGTCAACAATACATAAAATAATCATCATCACTGTATCAAAAGCAGAACACCACGAGAATGTGCACACTGTACGGTGAGACTGACCACCAGAAGAAAAAAAGATCCTCAAATTAATGAAAATTCAACAAATCACTAGTTGGTTTAAGTTTTTTGTTGTTGTTGTTTTTAAATGATGAATAAAAATGTGGAAAAAAAAACACCGAAAAGAGCACAGACTGCGCTAGAAAAAGGGTTTTCATTGATCGTCGACTGTCTTCACTTATTGATCTACTCTGAGCAGGTCTCCAAGCAGCTTATTATCATTATACAAGCATGTGAGTATCAGCCAAATCTGCTTAGAGGGATACCATCTGGATATGACGACAGAGATGATGCACATGCTATGTAACCTGAGAACAGAGGCTGATGATATCTTATCCTCAGTTGATTGACTGAGGCTGTTATTGTTTACATGTTTGGTTCATTTACTGGTGTTATGTTGCTAAAACACAGAAACTTTACTCCTTTAGTCTCAAACATCTCAGGATTGTTATCGTTGATGGCAGCGATACTGATGTTAATGATGGCGGCAGATGATGAAGATGAAGACAAATGTTTGTGACCAATTCTCCCACTTAGCATTTTCTCACCATCAGTGGTAGTCATTATGTTTTTTTTTTATTAAGGGGTTTTATTATACTTTTGGGAGCATGGCAGATGTTTTGTAATTGGTTGCTCAGCTCGTGTCCTGAAGCAGCCCCAAGTTTCCATGGTGACTCCTTACTCCAGCGACTGAGATGTTATCCCTTTCTCTGCTGGGAAAAAGAAAGTGATACTGAAGCCTCGGAAAAGCTGTAAAATGCAAAGCGTGTTGTTACATTCTTCAGTTCATCTCCTGTCAACCTGCAAAGCAAGTCCAGTTTAGATGTCTACTATATCTAAATTGTTTTTACTTTATAAAAATACCAATGGATTTATATAGCACTTTTTAAGGCACCCAAAGCGCTTTACAATGCCACTACTCATTCACACACTGGTGGAGGCAGTGTGTGAATGCACAGCTGCCCTGGGGCAGACTGACAGAAGCGAGGCTGCCATATCGCACCATCGGCCCCTCTGGCCAACACCAGTAGGCGGTAGGGTAAAGTGTCTTGCCCAAGGACACAACGACCAGGACAGAGAGCCCGGGGATCGAACCGGCGACCTTCCAGATTCAGATGCGCTTCCCAACCACCTGAGCCACAGTCACCCAAAAAATACTGTGCATTTAAAACTAAATAAAGTCTTTTAACAATGTTTATAGTTAATGTTTTGTTTTGTTTGTTTTATTAACCTAACCATACAAATAAATCAGGAGAAATAAAAGTTATTATAACATATTTACTTATTAAATTAGATAGTCCAATAAAAGAAAGACAAACATTTACATCATAAGTCTGGGGTCTAATTTTTAAATGAACCGTTCATTCATCTACCTGCTGCCAATTTAGAATCACCAACTAATCTAACATTGATCTAACTCCCAAAGTCATTGGATTTTGGGAGGAATTTTCTCTATATTAAAAAAAATACAAAGAACTTCCTTTTTCTAAGTGTTTACAAAAACCTCTTTTTAAAACTTCCAGTTGATACCAATAACAAATACTTTTTATTAGTGTTTTCAGTATTGGTAAATTAAGTAAAAATTTAAAGTAGCTGTTTTAACCCTCTGTGATCTAAATTATCACCAGTGAGAAGCTCAACTCTAACTCCAACCATAGGTAATCAGATTACATCATCATCACCTTTATTTACAAAGCACTTTAAAACACCCACAGCTGACACAAAGTGCTGTACATTGGAAGTATATAATAAAAAGATTACATAATGTTTGTACTTATTAAACTCTTCTTCCCAGTCTTTGTAGTCTTGAAACAAAAAATCAATATAATTGATATGCATTATAAACTATCCACATTTTCTTCTAAACATTTGCTTTTTGGCCTTCAAGAAGATAGTTTTTTAGATTTTAAATCCCACATGTGGGAAACTTTGTGGTCCTTTGCATTCAACCCATTCACTCAGTGAAGCGGTGGGCAGCTACCAATCCAGTGTCCAGGGAGCAGTGTGTAGAGACGGTACCTTTCTCAAGGGAACCTCAGGGTAGCCGTTTGGTGGATTCAAACCCCCAACCTTCCGATCATGAGGCGACCATTCTACCTACCTCTGTTTAGGGTTGTCATCAAGAGGGTTAGGGTTAAAATGCCTTTTGTCCAGGGAGAAGACTAACTGAGGGGCTGCACCGAGTACCAGTAAAATTTCTATAAGTTGTATTTTTTAAACTGCGAATGTTTCAAAGCTTCCAGCCCAATCCAAGAACAAAAATACAGTGGTGAAAACTGACCATAACAGGTTCCCTTTAAAGAGGTATTTCATAATGACCCTTAGAGGTAAACACCATTAATATGGTGATGTGATATACCCACTGCTGCACTTTCAATCATCAGCCAAACAGATCCAGAAATCAGCAAAGCCATGACCGTGGCCCTGAGGTGTAAGTCATTGTAGACCTCAGAGGGGTCATAACACATGTGTTCCAAGCACAAAAAGTAACTCTGATTGAGACTTAAACACCACAACAACAAGTCAAGTCAAATTTACTTGTAAGCACATTTATAAACAACACAAAATAATTAAAAAAAAATTGAAAAAAGAAAACATAAAACATGCAAACATGAATAAAGTAGAACTGTTCAAAAGTAACTAAAAGAAAAACTCAGTCTGTTTTAAAAACAAAAAAAAATGTTTTTCAAACTGATTTTAAAAACTGTTCTAATGTTGGGGAGGTCCTGATGTGAAGGAGAAGTTGTTTCAGTCAGTGCAAAAATGCGACCTCCTCTGTTTGTTTGTTTTTTCAAGATAGCTAGCGTTTGTTCAGTAGATCACAGGGATCGAATGGGAGTGTGCAAAATTCAAAGATCAGAGAGGTAAGAAGATGTGACCACTACAAAACAGCAAGAGAATTTCTTTTAATTACAGTTGGATGGATGTTATAGTTCAGAACAACACATAATCATATTTCCCAAGATGATCAGTCCTCCAAGTGTTACATGGATTGTTTAGGGCAGTGCGGTGAAAAGGAACTGGCACTGTTGCCATAGAGCAAGATGGTTCAAACCCATCAGGGGGCGTTACAGTGTCAAGCTTACATATTCTCCAAGTGCTTAAGAGGCTTTTCTCCAGGTGCTCCAGCTTCTTCCCTCAGATAATAGAGCTTGTCTGGTTAACTGATTAATCTTAACTGGCTATAGCTGTGAATGTGAGTGTCTCTCTCTCTGTGTCAGACTCAGTTGACACCCAGCATATTTTCCTTAATGAATAATTATTTGAATAAATAAACATTTGATTTCATATATTTCGGTTGCATTTTGCTCAAAATTATTGCTTTGTGTTTATTGGAGGTGGATTTTTTTGTGTAATGTCTCATATATCCTCAGCTATATTTGAAATAAATTTGTTTTCTTTGAAGTACTGTGACACTAATTTGTGACATTGTGTGAAATCTGTAAAGAAGGGACGTCACAAACAAACCATGTGAGCCTTTGTTTCAGTGCAGGAGTAATGGAGTCCTAAAGGGCACAATCATTAAGGTGTGATGCATGAAGTCCTACTTTCAGCATCTGCCGCAGCTTTATCTCACAGCGATACCATGATCTTATACAACATCGTCTCCCCTCCCACCTCTGTGATTTTCTTTACCAACCTTGTTAGAGACATAAGGAGATAAGCTGCTTTCGACTCTGCTGCTTGCCCTCTCAGGTGGTTAGCCCTTTACCTCAGCTTGGAGTCAGACCTGTTGTTTCCATGACACTGAGCCATGAGAGGAGACCACAGCAACAGCACATCCATTTATACCAATAATTTGAAACAAGCTTACTTCTCCTGCTAACTAGTTGGGAGCCTCAGGTTGTCATTTTGGTGATTTACTTTTCAAAGACCACAGTGTTTGTTGGGTTTTGTTTTGCCTTCATTTTCTTTTCTGGATAATGATAGGTCTTTCTGAGTCCCTGAAGATGCAGAGGATGATGATGTCAAAATGCTAGCCTTCCTCCTCAAACTAACATCAATTTTCAGTAAGATAAGACTGTTTTTTTCTCAGGGAATAAAATAAAAACTCAGCTTTTTTTCTTCAGTACTGATTTTTTCTTCTTCTTGTGGAATGACTAAATAAAGCATCCTCTTATAGAGAAAACGAAACATCCCTCAGATAATATAGCGCTCAGTTGTGGATACGTGAGAGTACATGTTATCTCCTGTCACATCCGTTTTGTTTTTATTATCTAGTTTCATGCTGTTGTGCATGTGTGCAAATAAAAAACCCTACATAAAGACGATTATGAGCGTAATAAAAAAGACATTAGGTAGTAGAGCTTTAAAGTCTTCAATCAAAGCTTGAGGTCATTCTTTTTAGGTGATGACTATGTCAGCGGATGGTCTGAATGTGTCATATTCTTTTGGATGTCAGAGGTTGAGCATGTATGGGATGGTGAGCTCTAGCTGAATAAATTGAAAAAAGGAGATGTGAGCTATTTTCAAGGCTTTAACAGCAAAAACAAAACAAAACAATCTAAATAGTGGTTTTATATCATGAAAGATGCAACATGTTTTTGTCTCAGTGCAGTTTTGTCAGAAGCCGCCTACATCTCACAATTAAGGGTTTCTTTGACCACGGTCTTTGCAACAAAATGAGGTGCTGAATGAAAACTGCTGAAAACAGTCCTGTTTTAAAGATCCACATTGTCCACATTAAGAGGCTTACATGGTGGTGGTAATAAGGTCCCTAGAATACATCGGGCGAGTGTGTTTGACCTCGATTTTCACTCCTGAATTGGTTCACAGGTTTTTTAATTTCCCTTGCTGGTTACAGTATATTTACCCAACACATGCATCACATAATACAACATAACAGTTGGCCCTTATAATGATCATAATTTACAAAATGAACTACATTTTTATTGGAATGAGTGAATGAGCCCATAAATGCATCAGGAAAGTGTTTACAAAGGCAACTTTCTGTCGGATTTTTATAAGGCCAAAGGTTTTTGCAGTCACAGGTATTGCCCCCTGGTGGGTATTAAAAGGCACTTTTGAGTTTTCAAAACAGTCACAAAAATCATCTGTGCAGCTGTTTTTCTATATGTTATAATACAGCTCCGTATCAATGCGTCCACAGCAAAAAGTCGTGAGTCAGTCACATGCTAAAGCCTCAGTCATGCAGGCGTAAGACCAGAACCACAGTAATTAGATGCTAGAGACAATACTCTGACTGGATGGAAAGTGGCTCGCTGTTGCGAAGAAGTATACAGGACTACACCAAAAACCTCCTTGCCAGTGCATTGGTTTCAAATTTGTGTGGTTGCCCGTAGCTTGTAAAGATGTCAAATCATGACAAAACACTGGCCAACTACTTGCTAAGGGGCAGTGAAACTGTGAAAAATGCAGCATAAACTGGGAACAGAGACCGTTCACCTTCAAAGTAAAAATCGTGCCTTTTGAAATGTCTTGGTTTCAGTGGCAAGGCTCAACTACTACCTTGAAGGTGAACATTCTCAAGAAGATCAAGAAGATGACAAGTGTTTACTGACAAATCAGTGTTTTCCATGCAAACTAAAGATGACAACAATCTGCGAATGATGAGAGCAGGTTTTCAGTGCAGCGACCTCTTTGACTAATTTCATTTAGTGCCAGCCAGCAGCCTCCAGCAACCAATTCAATTGAATTTCATTTATAAAGCGCCAAATCACAACAACAATCACCTCAAGGTGTTTTATATTTTAAGGAAGAACCTACAATAATACACACAGAGGAAAAAAAACACCAATCACATGAACACCTATGAGCAAGCACTTTGGCAACAGTGGGAAGGAAAAACTCTTTTTTAAAAGGAAGAAACCTCCGGCAGAACCAGGCTCAGGAAGGGACGGCCATTTGCCTGAAGAACTGAAGAACTGAAGCTTCTCAGATGAGAGGTGAAAGATCTTCAAGCAACAGATGCTTTTCTTTCCAAGGTCCTTAGACTAAAAATCTGATGATGCATGTATAAATTCTTCTGCTGCAAAAAGCAGATTTACCACTGATCGTCTTAAGCAAGGCTCACATACAATGAACTGTTTTTTGCAAAGACTTTTACAAAGTAGCCAATTAATTGATGGTATCTAATTGCTCAGCAGCATATTTTTAAAACCTAATAATGAAAAAAATCCCTGCAGACACCGGCGTCCAGTGCATTTCACAAAACATCTTAATGTACTATACCATCCTAGTTCTGATAAAACAGCATTTGGCACCCTGATCTGGACTCTGTTTTTTCAGTGGTTTACCTTATCCAACCTCATTATTCAGGAAGGAGTGATGAGTACTAAATTTTATATTAGCGATAAAGCAGAATGCAGTGTGGTAGGCTGATATGAGAAAGATATTCTTTAATTCTTTTTTTTTCTTTTTCTTGAGCCTCTGAGAAGGGTCATAGTAAATCTTACCATTTAATTAAATTAACACATTCTGACACTTAAGTAAAGCAAAATAAATATTCATCAGAGTCACAGTTCCTCACACCAGCAGCAGAGGGAGTGATCGAGGTTTGCCTCAGCAATCATGAGTGCCACTGTCAAGTGCAAAGTCAAACAGTCCTGTTGATTTATCTGGAGCCAGAGGAAATGTCTTTTTTAAGCCCTTGTTGGCTCAGATTATTTTGCATCCAGTGTCAGGAACCTGTGCAAATTTAATCACGATCACAGAAACACACCAAGACCCACGTGAGAACCGCTCAGCATGACCACAGCGTGCTGCTTCTGGTCATTGAGATGCACTGCTGGAGTAAACACAGATCAAAGTTGAGCATGCTCATTTCCATAGTGTTTACTGTACATGCAGCACACAGCAGGAAACAACAAGAAGTGTTAAGATAAACTATTAATTGCTGCTGGGAACATGCTGTTTTAAGATCGTGCCATCTGAAGTTACTAGTTCTAAATTTCAAATATGGCTTCAGATGGATGATAAACATGAAGACTTGCAGGTGTGAAGGCACGACTTGTTCTTTAATATGGCTGAGGGTATGGTACTTTGGGAGTTAGATCAGACATAACATGTCTCTTATGTCTGATGTGCACTTGAGCTGTAGGTTTGACCAAATGTCTGAACCACACTTTTCAAATTGGACTTTCATCTGCACAGCACTGTCACAAACAAGTACTGAAGTGAATGAAACAAAGGAAATTCAAAAGTAAATGCATGAAAGTCACAACACCAAAAGAACTTGTATCAGACAAAAGAAAACAAACAAGACACATCTCCAGGGAAGATAAAGCAAAATAAGAGGCACATAGAACTTTTCTTTCAGCTATTGGTAGCTACAAGTTGGAGATGCTGGAACAAGCAGCAGGAGTTCTGCTGTTAAAGGAGGCTGCGAAGATGAAGAGGGAGAAGGATAACAGTTGAAAGTAAAACATGAGGGAAAGCAGCATGGGGATTCACTGAAGGGAGAGAAACCTTCAGAATTGAGAGGTTTCAAAAGTGGTATTAGGTTCACATTATTCCTGCTTGGTTTCAGGAAACAAAACCTTCCCACAGTCTTTTCAAAAGTAACGACAGGGTTGTGTGTTTTTACTGGCAGTGAATCCAAAACAAAGCAAGTAAAAAATAAAAGAGAAGAGATGCATTCAAATGTGGTGTTGAATCTGTGTTTACTCTGAATTAGGATTCCAGGTAATGCTGAACACAGTAAACAGTTACCCATGTAAGAACCAGAAATGAACAACTTGCTATATTTCAGCATTCAGGAATTCATGGCTGCAGCTGAAGGAAGGATTCCTGCAAAGTCTGTTTGTTCTCTATAGTCTAAAGAGATCCATGTGAATGGTGATTTTAAAGGTGCGAATGGTTGCCTGTCTCTGTGTTAGCCCTGTGACAGACTGCTGAATTGTCCAAGATGACTTTATCAGCTGGGTTTCTTCTCTTCTGTGGCTCAAGCTACAGCTGAGGGTAAGAAAAAGGAGATTTTTCCTGTCTTATTTCTAAACCATGATATTTTTAAATCTATTCACTGAACACCTGAATATGTTTTAGTAAAACCATAAGTCCGTGACAGATGTTAGGATCCTGCAGATGCAGTTTGCATGTTGTTTTGAAATGAATGGAAACAGCAGGCAGCTGGCCCACTTGAGCCATCGCAGGCACAATGAGTGAAATCTGTAAAATCTTTTTTGGCACGGAAGTGGAAAATATTGCCACAGTATTATTATGATAACAACATGGCTGCGCTTCTTTCAGGCCCTGCCAATCTCATGAATGCGTTAAATGGGACAAAAGCAGACCAGTGATAGATTGATCAATTCTGTTGATTACATCAGAAAGATAAAACTGAGAAATGTATTACACAGTTTGCAGTTCGTCCACTCCTGTGAAGTGTCTTGTTGTTTTCAGTGACCTTCGCTGCCTACCAACATGTTTCTGTCACACTCCCACAGAGTGGAGTAAACTGGAATACATCGCTGATGTGTACACAAATGTCAGAGTTTCTTTTATGTGATCAGCATGCAGCACTGAGAGACAGACTCACTGTTTTCATAATGAATGCAAAGATGGAGATTTACTGAAAACCAGCCGAATGGTCACCTGCTCTCTGTGGGGGAAACTAGGTGCATAACAGGCCGTCTTTACCCAGCACAGATGTTTTTAACACATCAGTGGCTCCAATAAATACAAAGCAGTGTGCATGAACTTTATCTGTGTGTGGGGTAAGGCAGAAGGAAGAGAGATGAAATATTGTAAGGCAACACGTAGCAATATTTAAACAAATTTTAGGTGACATAAACATGAAACATTTACTGGGAAAACAGTATCACCAAAAAATAAATAAAGAAATTAAGTGATTATATTTCAATGGCTGCAAAAACAGGGGCTGGCTGTGATATTTAAGACAGAAAACCTGCAAAAGAAACATTTCCAACACAGACTTCTCTTCTATTTCTACTTTGTCTCTGGTTGCAAAAATCCCCTTCGTGTGCAGCTAGCGGCGGTGGCTCAAAAATATCCTCCAGCCTTCGGTTTGAAACAAGAGAGCACGATATTGTTGAGTCGCTAAACAAATGATCGCTTTATGCTGGAGCCCTGCGCTGTGGCTCCTGCCAAATGTTGATGGAATCATTGGCTTTCAACCACCAAGACATTTGCATTGAGTTGTTTACCAGCCAAAAGGATTGCTGCAAGGACGCACTGCGATGGGGGGGGGAGCATATCTTACAGCTGATCCAATTAGCTCAAACAATAGAAATGTTCAAAGACAGAAAAGAGACAAACTGCCTCAGAAAAATCAGCAAATCATTATTCCTTTAGTGATAATTGACTTAAAGGACTAAATCTTGAATTATGAAACACTAGATGTAAAATGAAACACAATTATATTTACTTTAAAGTGTTTTTTCTTTCTTTTTCAGCCAAGTGTCTGCTAAATGGAGACATCAGCTGCCGAGCCTCAAAGCTATGGTGTCATCTATGTGCATCTACAGGGAAGCCACTCGATACGAAGAGGTCATCCAGGGTGACGAAGAGACGCAGCAGCACAAAGGCTTTTCACTCTCGGGGCTTATTAGTGGATCACAGTTTAAATGAGACAGAGTAACATCTCCTTTCTTCCTTTTTCTACCACGGCTATTGTCTTCCTCAGATTAAAGAGAAATGAAAAGAAAGTAATTTCAGACAAATTTAAATCTTCAAAGACTTATTTGAGGACAGAAATTGTCTGTGAACAAAACATAGATCCATCTCATTTCTAGGATGTCTAATTCTGCCGTTCTGTCAAAGCAGCTGGCATCAGGCAAGACGTGCTTTACAGCAAACATAAGTACCGTGACACAACAGTTTATAGCAACACTAAGGCGGGTCTGTCACTTCCAATTCAATATAAACACTCTTTAAGGAGCGCTTGGGGTTTCATTTAAAGACAGTTCTTAAATGGTGATTTCATTTATTAAGGGAAATATTTATCCAAACCTACCTGACCCTGTGTAAAAAAGTAATTTCAGACCTCTGCAGGAAGTTTGTACACAAGAAGGGACTTAAACTTAAACAGCTTATTTAAGGTCATTCCAAAGGGTTTCAATAAGATTTAAGTTTTGACTTTGACTTGGCCACTCCAAAACCTTACTGTTTTGGACCAGTGAGGCCTGCAGTTCTTTAGATGTTTCTCTGGTTCCTTTTGTGACCTCCTGGATGAGTCACTGATGCGCTCTTGAAGTAATTTCGGTATATCGGCCACCCCAGTGAAGGTTCGTTACTGTTTTCTCTATTTGTGGATAATGGCTCTGACTGTGATTTACTGGAGTCGCAAAGCCTTAGAAATGGCTTTGTAATCCTTTCCCAACTGATAGATGTCGGTGACTTTGTTCCCCAGCTGTTTCTTTAATTTATATCATCATGTGTTGCTTTTTGAGATCTTTTAGCCTGCTTCAGTTTTATCAGACAATTTCTATTTAAGTGATTTCTTGATCCAACAAGTCTGCCAGTAAACAGGTGAACTTAGCTTCCCAAAAAATGAGATTAATCCAGTTAATTCATGATTTAACAATAGTGCTAATTACTTTTTCACACAGTCACACCCACAGTAACCCACAATCACATACAGACTCAATACTAAGACCAAGTCCTTTGCATTACTTCCAAAAACTTTGCTCTAAATGTGTGCCTTTCTCATGTTTGTATATATTCATCTAGTCTGTATATATCTATTCTATTCTATTCTATTTACAAAAACATACTAGACCTTAGGGGATATTAGTACCTAGGTTGGCTTTGACCTTAACCATCAATGTTAGTGTCCAGGGTCAAAGCTGACCTTGAGAAACAATTTCACAAAACTATATCAGGTACTCTGTCACATGAAAAGGGCACGGAGAGACTACACATTTTATTTTTTATATGTTACAATGATGCCAGGGTTTTGCACAATTACACTGTATTTGTATATCTTAAAGTCTGAAGTTTTAAAAACTTATTAAAGCCAAAGGCTTCAGCCCATTCTGCTCCAATCATATGGTTAAAGATAATAAAATGTGTAATTTTAGTATGTAATCTTTGAAGGACATAGGTCAAAGGTCAAACATCAGTGTGTTGCTATAAAAGCAGGCTGATGACAGCGTGTTGTAATAAAGACATCATAAAACATCAAAGTTTTATATAGCACTTGCCCTTCGGGAAGCGTTGCCCTCTCTGAGTGTTTATATGTGCCTCCACCTGCTTTACTGCCTCTTAATGCAGACATTTTCTGCTCTTCAAAACAATTCAATTCAATTCAATTTTATTTATATAGCGCCAAATCACATCAACAGTCTATTGCAGCCTACGTCTATTGCAGCATAACTAAGGGAGGATTCAGGGTCACCTGGTCCAGCCCTAACTATATGCTTTAGCAAAAAGGAAAGTTTTAAGCCTAATCTTAAAAGTAGAGATAGTGTCTGTCTCCTGAATCCAAACTGGAAGCTGGTTCCACAGAAGAGGGCCCTGAAAACTGAAGGCTCTCCCTCCCATTCTACTTTTAAATACTCTAGGAACAACAAGTAGACCTGCAGTGCGAGAGCGAAGTGCTCTAATAAGGTGATATGGTACTACAAGGTCATTAAGATAAGATGGGGCCTGGTTATTTAAGACCTTGTATGTGAGGAGCAGGATTTTGAATTCCATTCTGGATTTAACAGGAAGCCAATGAAGGGAAGCCAAAACAGGAGAAATATGCTCTCTCTTTCTAGTCCCTGTCAGCACTCTTGCTGCAGCATTTTGGATTAACTGAAGGCTTTTCAGGGAGTTTTTAGGGCATCCTGATAATAATGAATTACAGTAGTCCAGCCTGGAAGTAATAAATGCATGAACTAGTTTTTCAGCATCACTCTGAGACAGGATATTTCTAATTTTAGAGATGTTGCGCAAATGGAAGAAAGCAGTCTTACATATTTGTTTAATATGTGCGTTGAAGGACATGTCTTGGTCAAAAATGACTCCAAGGTTCCTCACAGCGTTACTGGAGGCCAAGGTAATGCCATCCAGAGTAAGAATCTGCTTAGATGCCATATTTCTACGATTTTGAGGGTCGAGTAAAATAACCTCAGTTTTATCTGAATTAAGAAGCAGAAAGTTAGTGGCCATCCAGGTCTTTATGTCTTTAAGACATTCCTGCAGTTTAACTTATTGGTGTGTGTTATCTGGCTTCATAGATAGATAGAGCTGGGTGTCATCAGCATAGCAGTGAAAATGTATGCTATGACTTCTAATGATGCTGCCTAGGGGAAGCATGTATAATGTAAACAGAATTGGTCCTAGCATTGAACCCTGTGGAACTCCATAATTAACCTCAGTGTGTGAAGAGGACTCAACATTTACATGAATAAATTGGAGTCTATTAGATAGATATGATACAAACCACTGCAGCACAGTAACTGTAATACCTACAGCATGTTCTAATCGCTCTAATAGGATATTATGGTCAACAGTATCGAACGCTGCACTAAGGTCTAGCAGGACAAGCACAGAGATGAATTCATAAAAAGATCATTTGTAACCTTCACTAAAGCTGTTTCTGTGCTGTGATGAGCTCTGAAACCTGACTGAAATTCTTCAAATAAAACATTCCTCTGCAGATGATCTATTAGCTGTTTGACAACTACTCTTTCAAGGATTTTTGATATGAAAGGAAGGTTGGAGATTGGCCTATAATTAGCTAAGACTGCTGGGTCTAGAGATGGCTTTTTGAGTAAAGGTTTAACTACAGCCAGCTTGAAGGCCTGTGGTACATAGCCTATTATTAGAGATAGGTTGATCATATTTAAGGTTGAAGCATTAATTAATGGCAGGACTTCTTTGAGCAGTTTTGTAGGAATGGGGTCTAAAAGACATGTTTATGGTTTGGAGGAAGTAATTATTGAAGTTAACTCAGAAAGATCAATTGGAGAAAAAGTGTCTAAATGAACATCAATGGTACTAAAAGTAGCTGTAGATAATATTACATCTGTGATATGATTATTGGTAATTTGTTTCTCTAATGATAAAAATTTTATTTGTGAAGAAGTTCATGAAGTCATTACTAGTTAACGTTAAAGGGATGGTTGGCTCAACAGTACTCTGACCTTTTGTCAGCCTGGCTACAGCGCTGAAGAGGAACCTGGGGTTGTTCTTATTTTCTTCAATCAGTGATGAATAGTAAGATGTTCTGGCTTTGCGGAGGGCTTTCTTATAAAGCAACAAACTATTTCTCCAGGCTAAATGATGATCTTCTAAATTTGTGAAACGGCATTTCGTCTCCAGCTTACGAGTCATCTGCTTTAGCTCGTCCACAGAAGGACTGGTAGCTCCCCTTACGATAAGGGTTCAGATCGCGCGAACAGGTGTGAAATGTGTGTGTTTAGTTAGTTTGTTTGTTTGCTTGTTTTAATCAATTTTAAATCATGCTTTTTATTTGTTTTTGTTTCTAATGTCTCTGTAAAGCACTTTGAATCACCTTGTTGTTGAATTGTGCTATACAAATAAATTTGCCTTGCCTTGCCTTGCCTTGATTTAGGCTACGTGTTTGAGAATTATACCACAGAGTCAGGTACTTCTGATTTGAGGCCTTAGTTTTCACCGGAGCTACAGTATCCAGAGTCGTAGGTAGTGAGGAGGTAAAATTATTAACAAGATGATCGACCTCTGTTGGAGTAGCGTTCAGGTAGCTTGTCTGCTCTATGTTGGTACAGGGCATTGACGACGATAGCAGTGGTTGGATTAAATTCTTAAACTTAGTTACAGCACTTTCAGAAAGACATCTACTGTGATAAAGTAGATGTCTAAGTAGATGTCTAAAACAAGACTGTTATCTCTCAGTTTCAATTTCCAAGGCAACCATCACAACATATAAATATTTATAAGCAATGCAGTGGCATCTTAAAAATGTCAGGATTTGATGCTCTGAGATGAGAATGCATTTATCAAATAAAAATCTTTTGTTTTGTTAATACTGCTTCTTTTTTTTTTTAAACTGTGTGTTTATTGAGTTTTAAACTTTACACTGACACCAAAATTAAACAAACAAACAAATAACCAAAACAACAACAACAACAAACAAAACAACAACAACAATAACATAGCAGAATGAAACAAAACAGACAAAACAAAACAAAGAGACAGGCAACCCGGCTTATGAATACAAAGAAATAAGTGGAAAATCCAGACATTTTGATTGTGAGATACGATTAACAATACATATATGTAAAATAGCAGTGATCTGCTTGCATTATACCAAGGCCCGTGAGAAAATAGCAGAAATATCCAAACCGACATACGCCATAAATGGGTCCCATATTTTATGAAACTTTTTGTCCCTATTATGTAGCTTGCATGTTAGGAAATCTAGTGACACATATTCCAATACTGTCCAATGCCATTGAGTCTTAGATGGGGCCGTGTCCGTGATCCAGTTCAAGAGGACACAAATACTGCCTCTTTTATTAGTGATTGGTTTGATGCTTTTTAAGACTTCAAGAAAATCATATTGCTGACCCCTCTTTTCCCAGTATAATGTACAAGCATAAATGGAAATTAATCACGATCTTATACTGAACCCAATGAACACATCAGCCATACAACAGGCCAAGCAACAAAAAAGCACATGGCATTAATAATAGCAGCTTTCTAATAGCATGTTCTTTTAACTAGCATGCTTTCCGAATCACCAGTAAATATCGTTTGTAGTTATAGTTTCCTCACAACATAAACACTTTCCAGGATAAGTTAAATTTTACACTGGTCTCACATTAAACCAGTCTAAAGAAATAATAACGCTTTTCCTTACACGAGCCTCAATGTCCTGGGCTATTTCGTCCTGCTGTTGTTTTTCTTCTGTCCTTACTAAACTGGCCTCCTGTGTCATTTATTCCTACTGCCGATACGCTCTGCACTCTACTGCAGAAGACTCACCTGCACTCACAGAAAGCTAGACAAGGTGCAGCATGATGGTTGTTTCTTCCTCTCCCTCTCCTCACCACCACTAGCATTGGTCTGATTTTACTGTTAATTTGTCATTTTCTTTATTAGTTAACAGTTAACAGCTATCCTGTTTTATTTTGGTTCTGTTTCAATATTTATTAATAATAATATTAAGGCGAGAAGCCTGATCCAGTGGCTCAATGTGTGGGTGGCTCTTTTGTTCTGTTTATTTTTTCAGGAATCCCATCTTTGGATTTGATATTTGTAATTAATTATATTTCCATTATTAAGATTTTCTTGAGTTGTAGCAATGATGAGGCACATTTAATATCTTGGTTAACTTTGAGTCACAGATTTAGACCATCACATTTTTAATTTCACACATCTAGCGTCCATCACCCCAGAAATTGCTGCCCTCAGAATAAGAGGGTTAGTGTCACACTTCAAATACTTTAATACAAATATGGGCTTTTGACATGTTCAGAAGGCGCATCAGCAGCAATAAACATGCCAGATTGTTTCTTTTCTTTAAAAAAAAGACAAACTTCAAGACTAAAACATACAGTGAGCCATTGCTACTGCACAAGGACAAATATACTTGACAAAATTGCAAAAAGTGAACAGAAAACCTGCAAAAATACGGGAGAAAAAAAAGTCAGTCTACTTAAAAAATGAGGGGAAACGGTGATGATGGTGTATTTTGTCCACCAGTCTTCAGGCAACTATTTTGCTGAGTACCTTTATAAATCAAAACCCGTTTTTCCAAAATAATATGGTTTCAAGTGTGGTTTCTAATGACTGGGATCTCTGATGTGCCCTCCACTGGAATCTACCTGCAACAACCAATGTACAAAGTGTCATGGTTTGCTGTGTGGCAGGCAGGAGAAGGACCCAAGATGCAGACTCACAGACACGGGGATAAACTCAAAAAACACAGCTTTATTGCTGGCCACGAGAAGTAATACAAAATAACCTAAAACTGGGAAAACTAAAGCATGAGCTGTACAAGGAACCGAACCACGGGGAGAATTACACACAACATGAGGGAGAACGCGACGCCGAACAGAGGGAGACTCAGACAGAAATACACAGAGGGTAAACGAGGAAAGTGGGCACACACGGGGAACACAGGTGACACTGATAATCATAACGAGACAGGGCGGGGTGAACTGAACATGACATGTACAGGCACAGAGGTTCAGACAGGAGGAGAGAGAGCACGGGGAAAACACAGACATAACGGGCTGGGGAAACATGAAACAACCACAAAGGGAGACGAGGGCTCATAAATACATAGAGGGCACACAGGGGGGAGAGAGAGCACGGGGAGAACTTAGACATAATGGGCAGGGGAAACATGGAATAAAACATAAGGAGAGACGAGGGCTCACAGATACACAGAGGGGCACACAGGGGGTAAAAGCCATGAAGGGAAAACACTTAGGGAACAACACAACAGGGCAACTCAGAAAACATGGCCTAAATAAGGAACGAAATACAAAAATACAAGGAACTAAGTATACTGGGCCCACATGGCCCAGGACCATGACACAAAGCAAGCATAAACAGTGTTTATGACCCTGTGATTTGTCTTTTTATGTCTTGAAGAGACTCACATACAGCAGGATCCCTCTCTGGGTGGCAGGGTTGGTCTTTTCATTAAACTGTGCCAGAAAATAACCAAAATTCAATTTAAGCTCATCTTTACCAAATTATAACTCAAGTGACCTCAAGCCTTTAAAATGGTGACAATGTCAGACTAATTCTGGGAACCTCTCAGGCTGACTCCCGCATCTGCAAGGTTGCAAAAGTCATAAAAACAGTTTTAATTTAATAATGTAAAACAAGGCAGACTTTTTCATGCGTTCTTCTACAGTACATGTGATGGAACAGAGGCCGTCTTTCTTCCTCTCTCCAGTAGCAGATAGATATTCGGCTGCTCGCTCTGAGTGGGTGACTTGGTTTAGATCAGCATTCCTGCTGGGGTTCAAGGATGTCTCCCGTGTTTGTGTCCCACAGCTCTCTTCCATGGCTGCTATTGTTTGTCCTCGCTCCGTCCTCAGCCATCCATTCCCAGGAACAAATCCAAGACTCTTCTGGACACGAGAGCACAAGCAGTGTGGTCAGCCCACTCTCTGCATTCCTGCACCCTACCTCTGACAGGCCTGTGGGTGCTGCACTGATATCGTTTTTTGCAGGACAAACAACACAGTGTACAGCTCAGAGTGGACAAACACGTCTCCCATGTCCCCATTTTAGATTCTCTGTACAGGAAACTGGGCAGCCATGTTGCCCGGGCAGTGGTATGTGATATCAGGGCACGTTCACCCACTTATTCGAGATTTCTCAGCGGATGAGTTCAGATAAAGGCCTCACATTTCTACGTTTTTACGAGTCTAGAGATTTCCTGAGTCACCGTTTTAAGTGAATGAGCAACATTTAGAGCTGCAAGAGTTCAAAAGTTTCCACTAGCTTTTATATCAGGAGGAAAACCTGTATGTAAGCGATGAGTGATATTAATGAAAGACATCACATTTTCAACTAATGCGTCATTTTGGATTAGCAAATGTACAAAGCAAGCAACTTCCCAAAAAGTAGTGACTGTTCAGCCAAAATTTAGCTTACATCTGCAGGTTACATTTTACCATGACTAACAGAGTTGACTCAGGGTGACTCACATTAGCCACAAATCCATCTTACACTGGCCAGATGTCAGGTTTATCATGACATTTGATCCACACAACATTTGTGAGAGGCTCAACTGAGCTGTGAGTGCCCAAAACAGCCAACTTCAGCCCTAAATATGGTGGCAGTCTAATCAGATTTATGGATTAAACTGATATCAACAAATAATCTCTCCTCTTTGCACCTTCTGCACATATGTGGCTTAAATTTAAAGTTTGTACTTTAAAAAGGAAAAAAGGATGTACTACACTTACTGAATACATACTGAAAAAAGCCATTTTAACTTTTTCCGTTATTATTCTGACAATCTGTAAACCAAACGGTTTGAGGAGTAAGTGGGTGTATTTAGGATTTCCATTCTTACCGACATCACCAAGACCAAGGAGTAGAAAAATCTTTCTGAAACTGAGAGTTCAGAGCCGTCTGAGCTTTGAGCTCACAGGCTATACTTGTCTACACGCTGATCCCATTATTTTAAATTCGGCCATGCTTAATCTGAGGTATGCATCATTGTAACAATTTATATGTAACAGAAAATGTAAGAAGAAATCATAACAAGTTCACTTTAGAGTTGTGCGATTAGTCGTAAATGATTTTGAAGTTTTGTTTGACAACTGGTGTTTTATTGGACAGTTAGCTGCAAGGGGCTATTCAGCTAGCTTTGCATAATCAACAATAGCAACATCTGCTTTACATTTATTTGTAAATTAATGGCTGACTTGTATTTTGTCCACCTACTGATATTGCCAGATATATGTCATTGTGTGCTACATGTGCTACATGCTAAAACCAAGAACCAGGCTGCTGAAGAACTGTCATTTACACTGATCAATGTAACTAACTGCCTGCCAAATTCATGTTTGCATCTTAATTTCAGCTAAACTGTGTTTTTTTTTTCACGGTCCTGAAATAGTGATTCAGATGTAATTAGTAATAGGGACAAGACTGTCAGTTACTATCATCATCAGTCAGTATCAGGTGATAAATATAAATATTTAGGTATAATAATAGATCCAGAATTTACATTTTTTTTTAAAGTTGTGAATAGTCAAATTTGGTTTGGGAAATTTTAGGCTTGTTGGGAACAATTTAACGACTGAGGCCTCAAAACTTTTCTCTCTTATGACCTTTTGTCTCATTAGTTGGACACAGACAAATGAAACCACATCACGATGAATCGAAAGAATCTGTAAGCAAGCCATGAAAACCTAAAAACCTAAAAACAACCTGCCTGGGACTGCAGATCAAAATTAGCTAGTAGCTAAATCTGACAGATTTACATCATCAATTTAAGGGCTTTATTTTTTGGTTGATTTATTGAGCCATTCACTTTCAACAAAAGTAACAAAATATGACAGTATATGCATCTGCAAACCCTCCAAGAATAGTTCACTTTGTACTCAAAGACCAGCATAACATTTCATTATACCTACAGGTTGACAGGCAGCAATGTTCCCTTCTGCATCTAAAGGTCAAGTCATCATCAAGTGGGCTCCAGACTCTGGATGCCATTGTCAACCTTGTTTTTGCACCATGCTCATCATCGTTATTTGCCAGTTTAGCATTAGTTGGAATGCAACTCGAACTCCACTTGAGACGAGGCTCAGTGAGTTCGGAGCAATAAACATGATTCAAACCCAAAGGTAAACAATTAAAAATGAAACTCACATTCTAAAAAAAAAGGGGGGAAAAAACAATAATGAAGTTTGAAATGTATCTTTCATTTTTTCAAACTTTGGTTTGATTTGAATAAAAAACTTTCAATGGTCACTGACAAGATCCATGTCACATATGATGCAATCAACAAGATCCAAACCTGAACATTCATGTCAGAGTTAAATTATTATTGTTAAATAAACTTTAATTTTCAGATATATAAGATATGCAAAATATAGTCAAATTTCAAGTGTTGGTATTTAACTTTCATGCTTACTTTCAATTCTCTTTATTTCAATGTGTTTATTTTAGTTTTATAAGCTGAAAGACCCCAGAAACAGCTACCTAGGATGTAGCTAATATAGGGTCAATAAAAGAATAAAAATGTTCAAATACAACAAACTCAGCAAGTCATAAATCTTGCTGGAATAGTTACAAATGTGTTACTTGCTAAAGAAAATGTTACTTAATTTGATTTTCTGTCTACGCTTTCCCTTCACCCCAAAACCAGTTTCGACCAGTGGTTGCCTCTCCGTGATCCTGACTCTGCTGGAGGTTTGTTCCTGTCAAAAGGGAGTTCTTCCTCCCAACGTTTGCCAAGTGTTGCTCATAGGGGATTGTCAGATTTCTCAAGTTCTTTCTTATATATACATGATAACAGTCAGTCTGCTGCAAAACAGGGACTGAGATGAAAGATAAATAAATAGAAATACTGCTGTAAGGCTGAAACTTTCATGATTAGATTTTTTGAATTTGGGTGAAAGCAGGAAAAGAAAACAAGCCCTAACATCCCAGACTGAAACTGTCTGCAGACATTCAGCCTCTGATGTCAGCAGGAAAGAGAAATGAGTCCCAAAACAAATTATCCTGTAATGATTCACAACAATATGACAGCACGAGTGAGGAGAAACAGTTCAGAGCTTGTTTGTTTCAAAATTATATGCCCATCAAGCAGAACAAGATTTTTTTTAATCTTATTTCCACGTTTAGCACACCGCGTACACATATTACTTAAAAGTAAAACCAAAAAGTGCGCAAGCCAGGCAGCTCACAACAGTCAACACTAAATAGACCATTATGTACCACAAATATATATTTGTGGTACATAATATTTAGAGTTTAGTCAATAAGTAAAATATAAATACTAAAAACGTGTTAACTAAAATTTGTGATCACATGATAAAGAAAAGCTAAAAATAAGACTGTTGGTGGAAACTGAGAAGCCAGCAGGATCTCTTCATTATCAGGCCACATGACAGCTCACCCACTCATCAAGCTCGGCCATTCATTCAACATCCAAGTTATTTAGAGGCCTGCCTCTGCAACCCACTGGATATGCAACTGGCTTGGTTTGTCATTGGTATCCACAGATGCACTATGTACATGTCTTTTTATCTGTGATTACCATAATAGAGGTTTTTATTGAAATATACAAATGTTTGTTGTGTGCAAGTGATCTGCAGATGGTGGTTTTGATTAGATTGTAGATGATTGAAAAGGCAGGAACCAATAGCCTATAGATCTCAGCTGCTGAGGTGAATGTGTGATTTACCTGCATGCGTGTATCAGCCAATGGGGCTCCCAAGGTTGGCACATGAATTACTCGGAAAATTAGTTCAGAGTTTAAAAATGGGTGGCATGGTGTTGCAGCGGTTAGATGGCTCTGGGTTTGAACCTGCTTCTTTGTGAAGTTTGCATGTTTGCATACCAGTTTCCTCCCACAGTGGTATGTTAGACATGCATGTCATTGGTGGTTCAATCATTAGCCATATGTGTGTGTTATTTGCATCTCTGGCTTAGTATCTGAATCTGAATTGGATACAAAGTTTAGAAAATGTTCAGAAGCTTGAAAGAATGTCTTACTATTTATATTAAAACACTAAAACATTGTTATTAAAAATATGGAGACTGTTCCTATAAAACTTCCACTTCAGTAACGTGGCCAAAACCCCCACTTTTCACTTGCTTTATGTTGTGCGATATGAACACATATGAATTTAAGCCATGTTTTTCCAGTTTAACCTGTTTGTTTTCTATAAACATTTCTGCTTGACTTGAAATAAGAAACAATCAACAACAAAAAGACATCTGTTGCAAAATATTAATATTCTGATGCTGCATGGGTGTTTTCTAACACAGCTCGCTGCTCAACAGATCGTGCTTTGTCTGCCGACCGCCGCAGCCGCTCTGGGTGAAACAACACATGCAGGACTCCTTGTAATGTTGTTAAGTGGTACAATGAGAAAATAAATTTACACTCTACACTGCTAAACAGCCATGGATCGTTCTGTGAAACACTGACGGCTAACAAAAATATTCACTCCAAGGTCTTCAGGAGCAAATGCAGTTTGCTCAATCATCAATAAGCTGCAGATGCTTTCAAGGCAGCTACCTTTTATTTATTTTTTTGCAGATTTAAACTTGGTGCATTTGTACTTTTATTGGCATTAAAGCATAAAGCTGCAGTTTTCAAGTCCATGGCACAGATCTTGTTCTCCTGTTAGTCATAAACTGAAATAACTGGAGCTCTTCAATGGCTTTGGCTTAAAGACACCGAAACGGAGCAAATGCAATGTGCAAAGTCACCTCAAGTTTATTTTATTACTGTGCAGACAGATAATTGGCCTGTGTTCACAGGTTTTTGTCTCTTTCACACCATAGTCTTTCCTTTTCTTAATCTGGTGACTGTACATCCAATTCAAACACAATGCATGAAGAAGATATATGGGGCCGATGCAACAATGGCCCCACAGTGCTTCGGGCTGCTTTGCATCAGGGTGTGAGTTCAGACTCAGAGATAACCCTTGTTGTCCCTGCGGCCGGGGTGAGGCAGATGGGGAGAGGAACAATGGCCGGGCCCATGCGGAGGGCGGCAGTGACTGACACAGCCACTGAAGCTCCAAAGAATGCCTGGAGCTGAGCCAGAACCATGGACATCACCAATGCAAACCCCCCCACCCTCACCAACCTGACCCTCAGTATGTCCCATGGTGCCCTTGGGCCAAGGGGATGACACCTTCAAAGACAGCCCCTGAGCGTCAGATGGGCTGCAAACCACCCTGAAGGAGCAGCAGAGACGGGTTTTGGCACTGTGAGCTTTGGAATAGCTTGGAAGAGGACTACTGAGTAAACAGAGAGGTCAACGCCACCAACAGCAGCAGCAGCTAGCATGGCTACAGCGAGCACCTCAGGGCAGAGCGCTTTCGGGCTCGGGAGGAAAAAGAAGAACCCCGGTCTGATGGATCAGATTAGCAAATTCTTTGGAGGAAACAAAAAGAAGAGGAGCAAGGTGAGCATCCATCCATTTAAAAGGACAGTTTCATCCTCAGCTTAACCCAGTTTTAAACTTTTACTTAGTTAATTAGATACTTTGTGCCAAGCTGTGGTCTGTAAGCCAATTCATGCATATATTAATTTTTACATATAAATAATAATGTGGTTACAATAATAATGCAATTAATATGATTAATAACTTGTGTTTTTATCTTAAAAAGTGAAATATTAAAAAGAAATGTCCTCATAAACTAAAGTGAGACTTTGTGGATGATTAGAGGTTAGGGGAGGTGATAATTCACTTCTGCAGTTTATATTATGACAGTTTGCTTTTAAATATTTAAGCAATTTTGAATTTTCTTGAGCAGAGTTGAGATTTCTTTGGTTTTACTGCTTGTACTTCACATTCACCTGCAGACCTTATCTGTTAATTAAAATCCACTTATTTAAGCGTCAGTGTCCTAAAGCACTGAGGTTGTTTTGTATGTCAGACACCATCTCTGTGATGTTTCACTGAGTACTGCACTATGTAAAAGCTCACACTCAAAATTACTGTATGTACTGTGGGCTGTGGATTTTTTTTTTGCCTCCCATCTTCAGCTTTTTTAAAATATATATATATATTTTTTTTTTTTTTTGGAGGGTATGAGTAACTCAAAAATCCATCCAGTTGCTTTGGTAGCTTTGCCCCGATGCACTGTTTTATTTTGTTTTTCTTGTTATCTTGCAAAATGCTGCAAAGAATCTAATATAAAGGCTCTAATACAGTCCCATTGAGATCTTGTGAAGGAAAAAACAGGCCTCAATGTGGATGCATGTAAATTTAGTCTGTAATATCTGTCTGACCATGAGCTGCAGCAGATAGAAAACATCAGACAAAACCCCTTTCAGATTTCAAGATTCAACAGTATGTGATGGGAGGGGCCCTTCTGCTGCTTCCAAACTGCTTTCATCTGCTATCTGAGGCTGTTATTCTGAGTAGGCAGAGCGCAAGGACGCCAGATCTCAGAGATTTCTTGAATTTTATTGTTTGTGTGTTTCACTCTTGTATTTCAGCCTTTCTGTGACTCATTTGCAAGACAGACAGAAAACAACAGAAAGCAAAAAGATGCGTGCCTGCACATATCTCGCTTCTTTATTCGGACTTCTTTGTATTCATTAAATATAAGACCAAGTAAAAAAAAATACAATAACTGTCATAGAGGCAGAAACCTTCCTCTGATTGGCTTCCCACATAAACAAAGGCTTACAGCAATATGTAGGGGTTGCTTCTGATCTCACAGCTCGCCTTAGATGACCATCAGGGATACATCTCCTCTCATTGTCTTCATTGCTTTTGCCTTTAAAACTTTAAAGTCTTTAATTCCCAGAACACTCAATTTTTTTCTAAAAGGAGTGTTTATTGAACCCTTGAACCTTGAACATTTACAAAATCATTAAAAATTGATTTGCATATATGAGGTTTAATCTGTATCATCAGTCTTAAAAACATCATCTTGATAATTTCCTCTCTGTCACTGAGATCTGACAACAATTAGGAAATATCAAAGCTATAATTCTGCAGCTGCATGGTGCTGACTTTCATCAGAGAAAGTGAGCTCATCCCAATCTGTTCTATCATGAAGACACTGCAGAAAAATGAATGTTTCATACAGTCAGATGAACATGTGTTAAACAAATATATGCAGTTACTTGACCTCTGCTTATCTTCTCAGGGGTCTTTCCGGGGTCATCTGGCCGCCTCACCCCAGCAGTCCTCTTCCCGCCGTCGGACTAATGAAAATGCTGTTGTGCATTTCTTCAGGAGCTTTGTAAGTTCCACTTGCACGCACACGTTATTCATGCCATTCCATACATGTTTTACTTACCTTTATAAAAGCTATTTTTTGTTGCTGGGTCACGCTAACCCCGCCGAGCATCATTCAATTAAATTTGTTTGATGTAATCCCCTGAAATTGCCAAAAACTGCATAACTCATAATGCGGAAAAAACAAATTTCCTCCAGTATTTTCTTTGGCTCTAACTCTTGGCATCAACAGTGTGGCAATGTTTTTTTGTTTTTTTTTTAAAAACAGCTGGTTAAATTGTTTTTCCTCGCCTATCTCAGTGATTAGCGCGCGCATGACTCCTTTATTTGCATATTGTTAAAAAAGATTTTGGGGAAATTTCAATCAGCAGCTCAGCACTTTTTGTTTATTTCATATCTGAGTTTGTTGCTCTGTTTTTGTTTTTGTTTTTTTTGCTCTGAACAATCAGTCACTCTCTTGTTGTTGTTGTTGCTGTTGTTGTTGCTTGGTGTTCCTCAGGTTTCCTCTCCTCGTCCTAAATCCAGGGTGAGTCCCACTTTACCCATATCTGTTTTTAATTATTCCAAAGGTTTAACCACAGGATGAAGATAAAGTGTTTTTGCAGCAATCAAAGGTTAAAATAATCACTCTTTATCATTTCAGGTTTAAATTCAATTTTGTTGATGAAGTGCCAAAACAAAGTCAAAACAATCACCTCACCTTTTTATAGTTAAATAGAGATCCAATCATTTTAAAGAGGAAAGCCTAACAGTCAGATGAACCCCTGTGAGCAAGCGCTTGGCATCAGTGGGAAGAAAGAACTGCCATTTAACAGGAAGAGGACTCCAGCAGAGCCAGGCTCAGGGAGGAGCAGCCATATGCTGCAGTCTTTAGGGGGGTGAAGTGAAGGAGAAGAAAGAGAAGGGATCAATATAGAGACAAAGACATTATATAGTAAGATAAACTGAATGTTACAAAAGCCCCTCAGTTCATTCCTCTGTCTTAAGCTGTTTAAGCTCATTTCCCTCTAAGGCCACACCTTTTTTTTTTATCAAAACCTCTTCTGATTGGTTGTCACTTAGATAGGAAGCTACATTCATGTTTTATGCTAACCTCAAAAGGGGAAGTACCTAAAACTTGCATTCTATCCGAAGACCACAAGATGGCGACAGTTGTAGAAGCAAAAACGATTCAGGTCCTATACAAGTTTATATGAAAACTCCCTTTTTGACCTCTGCAAACACTTTCCTCCTGAGTCTATGGACTCAGTCACTTATTTTGGGTAATATTTAATCCAAAATTGAGTTTATTTCAGAAATCTTGTTAATACTATCTTAAAAAGTGGAGATACAAAACCGCAAGCTAAAATTAGCCAATTTAGCAGATTTTACTGTTGGATATTACATCAAGAATTTTGCACTTTGCAGGCATCGATTATGCTTACTGTCAGTCTGCTAGGGTCTGCTCAGGCCTGAGAGATACAAATTTTAGTGTTAGATAATGAAGGTCTATGAGGACATTTGCAGTCCTGACTTTATTTTTATTTTTTAATGTAATTCATTTTTTGTGTCTTGAATGCACCAACTGCACATGCACCCAGACTTCAAAGAAGTAAAACTGAAATCAATACTCAACTGTTGCCGATATAAATACACTCTGCTATAAAAGCAGCAGAATCAAAGTTCTTTATTTAGAGAAGCCTAAAAATGAGATTTGGATATTTGACCTAAAATCTGTCTCAGTGGTTACTTTACTGATACTGTCATGACTGCAAATTTCCCACCACAATTTCTGCTAATTGCATCTCACATCTTATTGTGGAAATTCACTTTACTCATTTTCAGCATTTTGCTGAAGGTGCCTTCATGTAATGGTTACAAAATCACTGGAGAGCCATGAAGTGTCCTGTGGATCTAAATGTGCACTGTGGGTCTTTCACCCATAAACAAATGGATGAAACAGAGTTCACCTGTGTTCACAGAGATTATCTAAATGTCCTACAAAGGAAAAAGCTGATATAATCACAGACAGCACTATAAGCCATAAATAAGAAAATATCAGATAATAAGATCATAATAGATAGAGACCTCTGCATCACCAGCGAGATTTTCTTTAACCGTAACCCACTTATTGTTTTTCTTTTTCAAACTGCCAGCAATAAACTGCACAAAAATGATATTTAATGTATTTTTTAATATTTGTCAGAAGGGTTCATAAACACGGTTTGGGCTTTGAAGGGTTAATGAAAGCTAAACTGTAATGTGTACCTAATTTCACACATCACCATGGTTGCTATCCTGGTGTTATCATGGTAACATAAACTAAAGCTGAGGCTGATTTTAGTGAGACAAATAGATAATTGGTTATAACTGAGCAAACCAAGACTGTGACCTGATGATGGTGCCATTATGTAATATTAAGGTTATAGTTCATACGTTTATTGAATGAATATCTGGAAAAAAAATATCATAGCAAGTCATCTTATTTATGCTGATGTTTACTAGATTATTAGTAATCCTCTGTGTGGGGATCTATCTGTATTCTTATATTTGTCTTATTATTGCAAAGCAATTTCTTTATAAGGGTCACATATTCCTCTAAAATGCAGATTCCCACTCTGGTACTGGATAAATACATTATCAAGGATCATGAGATAACTGGACAGGAAACGAAACCTTTTCTCTTTTTTTTATATGTGCATCCATTTTCAGTTTCTTCGTGTTTTTTTTTAGGAACCTTTACCGAAACATTTTTAAAAGCTAGATCATAGCAGTGGAGATCATGGAGGGACTGGATAAAATCAGAGTTTTCACATCGACTTGTCTGCTACCACAAAGCTAATCTGAGACCAGTGCAGGTGGCATCATAATCTTACTGTTGCTCATCTCACCATGTCGTTATCTGTTTCTTTTTCATGTCCAGTGGAGAGACGTCTTGGGTTTGGTACGTCACTCGATCCATCTCAAATTATACAAAAGCCCCACTGCTGACTGCGCCGCTCTGTGCGTCTGCAATCATCCCATTTAAATCTGTCTGTCAACCTCTTCTTTGCAACATGTCCTTTGTCTGCAGTGCACCTGTTTCCTAACCTACTTTGTGTTTCACTGCTTTCCTCCCTGAAGAGAAATACATTTTATACCGGAGCGCGATGAATCAAGTCGCATTCACGTCCTGATTCACCAGCATTCACACACAAGGCCTGAAAGGCACAGTTACAGCAGATCAGCCTGGATGAATGCCACAGAAAATCGATTTCATTCATTGACTTGCTGCTTGGAAATTATTGATACAGTTATTGACTTATTGATAAGTTCATTACACTTCAATTTCCCTCCCTTCTTTGCTTCAATCCAGAGCGACTCACTGCTTCTGGATGACTTTGAAATCGCTCAACTATTTATGAACCACAGCCGGTAAACGCTTTTTTCTTAGGACCTCTCCCCCCCCCTCCTCTTTCACACCTCTAGTTCTCTGTAACACCTTCATCAACTTCTCCAGAGATGACTCACCGATCCATCTGTTCTGGTCTGCCACCTCCTTTGTGTCTTCTTATCTGTCCAGCCACTGTGGACAACTCTTTGTGTGTCATTTGATCAGCCACTTACACCCTTTGTGTCAGTGTCTCTTCTCATGGACCCCATCTTCTCCTTGTCATCCATCTTCTTTCCCCTAAAGGTTACTGTTAGGTGAAATCTGGTCCAGTCACACATTCATATTTCTCTCCTTTCATGTCTACTCACAATAACAGATCAAAGACAACTTTCTTCTTTGCTGTTGCAGAGAAACCACATACCTGCACTTTGTTATTTTGCACACCAATTCACTTTAAATATCAAAGAAGGAAATTCAACTCATAGCCAAACACAATGAAAGCACAAACCCAAATACCAAGGAGTCCATCCTAATGCATTTAAAGAGGATGGAGATCATTAAAAAGAAGGTTTGCAGTCATATTACGGGTGGTTATGTGTTTTTTGTGCAGCAACAGCAAAAATGGCGCCCTTTGTAACAAAATGTTAAGTAGTTTTTTTGTGTGTTTGGCATTTTGTTGAAGTAGTTTGATATCTCTGATTGTCTGGGGGAAAATATCTTTAATCTCATGGAGAGGAAAAGGCCGTCCATGTAAAATGAATTGCTTAAAGGTTATGCAGTGAGGCAATGCTGGATTCTGGAGCTGGTTCCAGTTCTCCACCTGTGCTTATAAGGCATCTTTTTCTAGGCCACGTCACCGCGTGCCGAGAGCACAAAGTCACCAGTCAGAAGGCGCAGAGACCAAAGCACGCTGTCCAGACTCTTCAACCTGGTGAGCTCGCAGAACGTTTGCCTCTTTGCGTTACCCAGAATTCCCCCTTTCTGCCTGTAAACCTGGATTTCACGATCACTGCTTCCTGTTTGTGTTTGCTCAAATGCAACAGTGATGTTCTCGTCAGAGATCAGTGAGTAGGATGTAAATACGATCATTTCATCATCATGCTTTTACTGCAGCCTGTCATCATAATAAACTAACAAGCTTTAGAGCCACATTTTCACTTTTACATGTAAGCCCAAATTCATCCAATGCCATCTACCTCGATGTTTTTGAGGCTTTATTTTCAGTGTGGATCAGCGCCACTAAATGCAACGTTTTTTTTGACAATCACCTCGTTCATGAACTTTCAACACTGTTTTAACCAAATATCTTCCCAGATTGCTCTTATCTGTGGCTGCGGCAGGAAAACTAATGTTTTTCTCAACCTCCTCATGTCCACTTCTTCTTCTCTCCAGGGAGAAGGCAAGTCCCGTGCACCCTCTAAACGCTGGAGCACCATCTTCTAAGCTCTCCACTGAGGACCAAACCGCAGATCCGACACTGACGAGACCAAAAGAAGAGACAGATACGCCTGCGGCAGACTCACGACCTCAAGAGATGTTAACAAACTAACACGATCCTCCTTTATCTGTAGACAGAGACACAACATTAGTGTAAAAATCCTCTTTTTATTTTTAATCCTACTTCTGAGGAATTATTTAGCTGTTTGTAAGAGGTTCAGTCATGCTTTTAGTAAAGTCTCCTACCATAAAAATCATTGTTTGATGGTGCTAGTGTCTGCTGTCTGAGGTTTGTTCATGGCAGGTGTTTGTTTCTTCTATGTCTGCTGTCGTCTGCATTTTGTACACGATTGATGCTTTATGGATCTCGCTGCTTCCTAGAAACACACAGCTCACACGACACACAAGCCAAACAAACTTTCACATGTGAAATCGTGACAGAGGGTGGTCCCGTTTCTGCTTGAGCATGTCACAAAGCCACACGTTTGTAAAATGCAACTGGAAACCTATAGAAGTAGTGGACTCTAATATTGTTTTTAACACCACTGCATAAGTTTTCTTTGCCTCAGTGTAATTAATCACCATGTATGATATTGATGCTTCCCAACTCTATCAAAACAAGATAAAAATGCCCTTTCGAATGCACTGTTTCACACCTGAGAAATGTGCTAAAACTATTCTGTTGTCTTTTCTGTAGCTTTTGCCTCATTTAGTGATTTTCTTTATCTGTTCTGTCGTCATTTAAGTTTTATGGTGATTTGTGTTTTTCCAGAGGATGGCTGACATGTTTTATAGCTGATGGTTAATTTGCAAGTGGTTCAAAAGGTTTAAGGATGAAGCAGCAAGTTGGCACGAGGAGCACAGTACTGTAGGACAGGATGTTGGATTCATGTGTTCTGACAAATATTTTGTGATTTATTTTTTTTTTGTTTGTAATAAATTACACTGCCACTCTTATTTCTACTTGATGTTTGTATGTTCACTTTAACTGAATGGTCAAAAGCACTGTAAAGATGAGATGGCTAATGTGTGGTGGTGCTACGGGAATAGGAACTGATACTTAAATAAGTGTTGTGTTTCCTCTTAATGTAAATTTCCTGTTTGTAATGTACAGCCTAACTTGCAATAAACACCTTTACTTTTTTCACATTTAAGAGTTATTAAATGTTTTAAAATCAGATCATTCCCTTGTCTTTGCTGCATTTTAATTGTTATGATTTACCAAACATATGATTCAAATGAGCTCTGAGCAAAAAATGTGACAACGAATGTGCACGCTAGCGTTCCTGCTGAACGTTAACCAGATAATAACACTTTCACGTCTGTGGTAAGGGGACAGTCTGCTAGGCTTAAAATGCCTGAAAACAAGTGGACACAACTAGTCGAATGCATAGACTGTATGTAAAAGATGGACTTTAGTCATAAAGATCAAGCCAGAAGTCCTTAAAACTGTTTTTTCTTTTCCTTTTAATAAGGTTTGATTTCATAGAAAGTGATGAGAAAATGGTTTTTAGATTATTTTGAACTCAGTTAAAAACTTTCCCGATGAGCTTCTTCTCAGTCAGTAGTTTCAAATATATGTGAAATATAGTCTCTGCTAGAGTTTAGGAGGAGGATAAAACACAAGACGCTTTAGAGCAGGGGTGTTCAACTCCAGGCCTCGAGGGCCGGTGTCCTGCAAGTTTTAGATGTATCCTTAGTGCAACACAGCTGATTTCAATGGCTAAATTACCTCCTGAAGTTGTCTTGAAGCTCTCCAGAGGCCTATAATGAACTAATCATTTGATTCAGGTGTGATGACCCAGGGTGAGATCTAAAACCTGCAGGACACCGGCCCTTGAGGCCTGGAGTTCCCCACCCCTGCTTTAAGGCATGTTTACCTTATGCATGATAAGTCGCTGGTGTATGAGAGTATCTGCTGTTTATTGGTGTCTCAGTCAGACCGAGCTCTCACTCCTCATGAAGTTAGGAACAGCAACAAATTCTCAGAACAGGGCCTCACATTAGGACTATAATAACCATATGTTTTATTGTTTTATTATTTGCTTCGAGCCCTGTGTACAGGAGCTGCATGCAAAAGGATCTTTTGTTAAAAGGCTTGGCGTAATAAGCAAATGCTTCAGCCAATACCTTTTGATTAGCCTTGTCTCATGCTTTCTTGCTTTGTGGTAGATCTTTGTTCTGTCTTCACTGAGATATTTAAATGCTAATCAATCAAATCAAATCATATGATGATGTCACGGTGGTTACGTTCTTGAAGAAAAACATAACCACCTATATACAGTCTATATTCTTAAGGTTGAACAGACCATAAAAATAGCTGCACTTCTAAAGCTTTATGCCTTTTTCCATTTAAGTAATGCAAAAAACAGTATAAAATATTGTATAGTGTCATGTTTCGCTGTGTGGCAGGCAGGATGAGGACCCAAATCCAGGACTTGGCACACGGAAAAGTAAAATTAAAACGGCAGCTCTATTTCCCGGAAAAACTCTACACTGAATACAAGAAAACGAAACCAGAAACATAAAACCTAGGGAAGTACACTACAACAGAGAACTTGGAGAATACTAGGAGCGCCGAAGACTCACACACAGCACTTAGCACTGACAGTATGACGTGACAACAAACAGGGGAAGACTGAGGGCTAAAATACACAGGCAGGATAACGAAACGACGGGGAACAGGTGGAAACACAGCTGGAACTAATCAGACATAAAGAGACAAGGGGACGCAAAACTAGATACACTGACATGAGACAAGGACTATCAAAATAAAACACAAAGCATGAGACATAAGCAATTTGACACAGAGACGTGGAAAATGACAGGCTCAGAACAGAAATGACTGTTTTAGTACCATTGGCATGCTTGCTGCTGCATTCGCTGTAAGTTATCGTGCCTCACATCACACATATTAAATTAATCATTAGTTTAATGTAAACAAACAACACAATAGTTCACACAGACACACTACACAAAGATAATGTACACAAAGTGTCCCTAATAATAATGTAGAAAATGAGCTGTTCATTGGTTCCGTTCCAATTTATCATGCTTACTTCCTATTTTGTTTCTATTTTGTCCTTGAGCACATGAATGTATGAAATATAGTGTGCTCTGTATGTGTATGTGTTGTATGTGTGTTGATGCTGAGGTACATTTGCAAGTATGCATAGAGGCATTGTGCAATTGTGAAATACCTTGTGTTAAACTATTCATTTGTACAAAGGGCAGGCTTATAAGATTTCTTCTTGCACCGCTTCCCGTTATTATGAAGTTATATATTCTAACGTCTTAAATAAACTCAAATAAATAAAGAAATATAAATTTCTAGTACTATGAAAGAAAAAGAAAATTACATTTCTGCTCATTTAAGCTCATTTAAGGTAAGTAATAGCCTTCTACTGGAAGATTTGTAACCATACTTCATAAATTTTCAATATTTTACCCATTAAGAGTCTTTGTTGAATTGCCAAATTGTTTTAAAAAATTACAAAATTTGACCCTGTTACCTTCTTGCAGCTTAGAAGGCTTATAGTTTGACCTAGCAGCTCAAAAACTGAGAGGAAAAAAATGTAAACTGATAAGCCCCTGTTGTAACTCAGCGATGATCCATGCCATAAAAAGCTCCCAAACACTGCTGAAATATTCTCTCGAGGCCAGTCGTCTACGTCAGACGATAATCCCAATATCAAAGTCTTTTGCAGAGTGAAAAAAACAAGATCTCAACTACATCAAGCAGGACACTCTGTCCTACATTTAATTAAACACTAAACAAGGATGAGTCATCCTCGTTAGACTCCCTTGTCAATACTGAGAAGTGGGAAAAACAGTGTTTCTCATCATTAGAAATAACGGTGAGATAGAACTTTTCATGGACTACTGCCTCTAAAAGCAGAATAATCACTGAGCTGCTTATTCTCTGAATAATTCAACAATTGGCTCAGAGGTCTATAATCCATGTTACGTCACGCACATATAAAGAGCAAACTGTACACTCAGCCAGTTCATCTTCACAGTTAATCCAGCCATACAAGTGTCTAATGTGACAAAACATTACTATAAAATGATTTTTAACTGTACTGCAGTAACATTTCTCTCTAAGCTATAGGGCTCTGCAAGCCAAAAATGTGTATTTTCTGTGTTATGTCATTTCTTTCTTTGATGGTCAGGACCTCATGTTTGCTATTTCTATAGACTATCCCTTCTGAAAACACCCAAATATATTAATCAGCAGTCCCATTCACTGGCATCTCTAGATCATGTTATCACAGATAGTGTAGTTTTTGACTAGAATGGCTTGATGCAGTGTTGAGCTACAGAGACCTCTTGTGCCCCGTCATTGTGCTGCAAGGCAGCATTCTAAATGTGTTCTAATGGGGCAAATACTATATCCAAAAGCAGCACCTGTTTACTGAAATTTGAATTTCAGAATTTCTCCACTATAAAAAAAGCAATATGTTCTTATGCACACAACTCAGCAGGTGACTAAGAGCCAACAAACAGTTATTGAGACTGTTATGAGAATGACCATAAATGACCCAGGTTTTAAGATGAGCCTAAAGCTCGATTTAGACTTCTGCAGGAAAGCTGCATCCTAACTTACGTCGTAATCAGAAACTCCTTTTAGCCGTCCACCACATTTCCATGCCATTGAAGTCGAGGCAGCCTGCATCAACCCGATGTGTAGTTATATTTTTCAGGAGGTGCACATCAGGTGGTGCACATCAGGCTACATGGAAGGTTACAGTGAAGGGTTAACATTGTAGATTTCCCAATGAAGCATTATTCATGCATTAGTCTTCTACAATTAGCTACAATGAAAAACTAGTGTTCAATAAACTTGTAGCATTGTTAAAAAAAAAACATTCTAGTATGTTTCAGATCAGCCTCAGTGTTCTAGAATGTTTCTAAAATGTTCTAGAATGACCATCAATGTTTAGAATGTTGCACACTGTTGTTCTAGAATGATCACCAATATACACAGCACTTCAGCATTGTTTAAAACATACATTCTAGAACAGGGGTGTCCAACTCCGGGCCTCAAGGCCTCAAGTTCGACACCTGTGTTCTAGAATGTGCCGTGCTCTAGTAAGTTTAGAATCAGTCTCAGAGTTCTAGAATGTTTCACATTAGCATCTGTGTTCTAGAATGGCCATGAATGCTTAAAAATCAACTTCTGCATTCTGGAATGTTGCACACCGTTGTTCTAGAATGGCCACCACTATCTACACACTAGTGCTCTACGACAATCTCAGCATTGTTTAAAACATGAATTCCAGATTGTTTCAAATCAGCCTAAGGGTTCTAAAATTATCTGCAATGTTTCTTTAAACCTCAGTGTTTTATGTCCTCCAAAAACACACAGCAGTGTGGAATGTTGCTTAAAAATCTTTTAATATTGACCAGTGGGAAAATGCCGCATATACAGTACTTTTCAAATACTTTTAGATAAGAGGCTATTCATCTAAAAACATTTCTAACTCCTCAAAAATGTAAGATTTGTTTATGTTGGTCAAATTTCCACTAGGAAGGGATTTTTCTTAACCGATGAAAGAAACTGCAAGAATCCACTTTAGTTGTGGATTTATTGGTGTTTACTGCATTCTTTCGTTTTAGAAAAGTACCAAACAGTCGACTGGTCACTCCTAAAATAATGTCTCCCTCTGGTGTTCATTTTGTTTTTTTTAAGTCTAATCATAGCCTCCTTCACTTACATCAACATCTAAGGACCTCATACTGATAGCAAAAATAAATAGTTCCCAAATACAACAGAAGAAATTAACAAAATCGACTCCAGTCACCGGAATTACTTTTTTTTTTAAAGTCAACTGCCTTTCCCAGTTATATATTGCTTTTGTTGAACCACTTGAATTTAAACTGATAGTCTCCACCTCAATCATATCTTAATAGCTTGATTTAAAATCCACTGTGTTAGCCTAAAATGGAAAAATTATAAATCAGTGTTCACACCCTGCAAGCCTAAATGTAACTGGTAGAGCTCGTCTCACAGGGAAGACGATCACACTTATCTACTAGAAACCCAAAGTCACCTGTTTCAACCTGGAAAAGATGCTAAACTTCATATAAATCTAACAAGCTATTCGGGAGCCCAGTGTTAGCCTCTCAGGTGCCAATACACTGACTGGCTTTGTCAGCAACTGCTAGATAAAGCTGTAATCTCATCACCATTGATTTTAAGTTTCTTTCTTGAGAAGTCATTTAACAAAATATTTAAAAATGGCCTCAGTGCTCTAAAATAACACACAATATTAAAATGAGCCTCAGTGACATGTTTTAAAATGATCACAGATCACCAAAACCAGGAAACAAAACTACTTTTATTACCATGATTTTTTTTTCTTCACATAAGTGACATCAGCATGGCACGGGAAAAAAGCATTTTTATCCTTGTGTTAAAGGTCAATGGCAAATAATTTATGTGCAAAATGCGAGAAATACATTCACAACACTGCTTGGTAGAGTTTTAAGCATCACTAAACAAAAACTGAGCCTATGTGACGCTGCAAAATGAAAAAGGATCACTTGAAATTAGAATTTTTTTTCTCTCATGTTTTTCAAAATAACCATGGCCTGTAAATAATGCACATGTAATGGACAAAACTGAAGCAGTGGCTCAAAGATTTGTTGCGTTATACATTTCCATCTTTTAAAGGGTTTATGTACATACAGCAGAAAGCTGACAAATCCTTTGGGATCACCAACACTTTAACTGATTACTAATTATCTGATCAAACTCGGAAAATATCAGTTTTACTTTTCATGTCTTTATTGAACACATTGAGTAATCCCACAGTGTTTATTCTAAAACGGTAAGTAAACTATTGAATTTATTTAGTTGGACAAACATTAACAGCATTGAGGCCAATAATATTTCCTGTTTTACTGCATCTTCCCAAACTCTTCTAAGCATCAGATTTAGAACTGCCGCTATAAACGTATTTACTCTCTCAATGCCTGCAAAGCATCCAGTTGGTGGATGGTAAGACTGACTTTTGTCTCAACTGTGCTCAGAAAATTATTACAGAACTGTTTTGGAACATCCATCTGGTCTTTTGCAAACTTATTTACTTAGCAAAATCCTTCCATTAACACTATTTGTTATTCAAAAGTTTTCTGTATATCTTTTAATTATTTTAGTAAGTGTAGATATATTGTTTGCAGATATATTGTGGTCTCTGTGGCCTTTGGAAAAAAAAGAGTAGTGCCTGTCCTATATTTCCACTTTATATAAATTTCAGAAAAGGCTTTGTAAGTAATCAGACTGTGTACACATTTGTTTATAGGGATAAGTGCCTCTACATCCCACAAGTCAAATCTCATTGCCTTAATTGGAACACCTGACTCCAAGCAGCTTTTCTGAGAACTCATTAGCACAAAGGTTCGCTTATTCTTTCCATCCAGCACTGAGTGATTGCTCAAGGTTTCATAAATAAAAGAATGAAAAGTATAACTGCTTGTGTTCTTCGTTTATTCAGATTGTGTGAAGATCGGATGACATTTCATGGCAATTTAAGCAAAATCCTTCTTCAAACTTTACAGTAAGTGCTTTAAATCACCGTTTTCCACATAAACGTTTAATTTCAGGTAAAGCTCTCGCTGGCCTCCTCTTTAAAAACGTGACTGCCAGGGTCCAAGTTTTGCGTCTGGGTTCTTAGCTCAGCAACTATCCCAGAAACACTACCCAAAAGCCCACCCATCCCATCCTCTATCTCCTTATGAAAATCCACTTCCTCAACTTTCACCTGTCCTCCAGTGGGGAGAAAGGCTTCCCCTTCATCAAATCCATAACTGTAGCCATCATCCATATCTGCTGCTGCGCTTGCACTGTTGCTGTTCGCCGAGGAGCTGGAAGCAAGTCTCTCACATCGGGCCTGATGTCTCAGGAAGCTGTCTCTCCAAATGACTTTCTTCCCACAGAGGCTGCATTCATAGGGCCGCAGCCCTCCGTGGGTTTTAAGGTGCTTAGTGAGATGGTGCTTCATTTTGAAGGACTTTGTGCAAACAGGACACCCAAAGGGCCGTAAATTGAGGTGCTGCATCTTCACATGCCGGTCACGCATACTCTTCAGGGTGTAGGCTTTCCCACAGTGGCAGAAGTGTACTTTGCCCGTGTAGGGCGCAGCAGCGAGGGACACTGAGGATGATGAAGATGGGGTTGGAGGTGAAGGGGGCGGTGGAAATGCAGCAGAAGATGAGGACAAATGGCGACTGGAGGTAGGGGTCAAAGAGCCACCCTGCCAATTCACCTCCGCGCCCGCCACTGTAAAGTCAGGAGACACGGGGACCAAAGGCCGCTGGGAAACCTGTCCTGTGCCATCTTCAATCTCATCGTAAGTGCCTCTCCTATAGGTCGCTTCTGTGAAACATTCAAAATCCACATCCTCCTCTTCATCATCCTCATCTTTACTGCAGCTGCCGCCCTCTCCTTCCTGAGGCCTCTGCTCTTGCTGAGACCAGGCACCTGTTTGCCACTGAAGCCTCGCTGAGGACGGGCAGGAAGGGTCTGGAACTGCGTCACCTGTTTGGCAACCATGAAGACTGGGCAGGTCTGTGGCTGGATCGCTTCCTACCAAATCTCTTTGCTTCATCACGTCTGCACTCTGCTTCCCTGCAACATGTCCAGCTTCGTCATTTTCATTTGAAACTGAGTGAAAGTCTGCTGAAGACAAGAAGGAACAAAAGCACAGTTTATTAAATTCACTGGGAAAATGCACAAAGAGAAAGAATATATGACCCAGCTATCTGGTCAGATTCAACATTATTTATATTTATATCCACTGCTGACGTAAATCAGAATTTCACTAAATTGAAACCAATAAATAAAATATTTAAATTCTTGTATTTATTTTATAATATATAAACATATTAACTTTCAGTAACATTTACAGTAAATGTCAGGGCACTGCTGTCAGTCCAAATCATCCCCACAAAAGCTGCAAATTTCTTTATATTTGGAAAAAAACTGCTGTTCAAGAAAAGTAAAAATCCTAATAACAAATAGTGTCTAAAAAGGATTCTTTAATGCTGTTCATATTTGTCCATCTTACCACAGTGTCCCATTTGTGCAAAGCCTTCCTTCTTCCCCGTCTCTTCTCCTACTCCTTCATCCGCCTCAATCTCTCTTCTCTCACTCCTCCTCTTATCCTGCGTCTCATCACCATCCCCACTCTCTCTATTCTTATCGAGTGGTCGATCAGAGGTCTGTGGTGCCCCCCGCTGTTGAAATCTGACTTTCTGCTTTAAAGCCTCAGCACCCAAAAACCCCCCATGGTGCCGGGCATTGTGTCCAGGTCCGTCATGAGTAAAGTGACTCGTCTTAGCATTGCACGATACCCATGTCTCCTCGCAGCTGGTGTAATCAGTCTCCACATAGCCAGGAAGGCTGTCCAGCTGTGAATCAGCCAAGTGCTGGGCTGACGAGGGTCGAGGGCGTCCCCATCTTGAGAACTGCTGTGGGCGTCTCCATGTAGCCAAAGGAGGCAGTGAATCTGGCTTCTTCTCCCTCCTCCTTCCCTCCCTTTCTGCATACAGGCACTCCGTGCTGCTCGGGGACTGCTGGCGAGATGCAGAGCCGGGGTGAGCTGCGGCGGCAGCCTCCCCAGAGGCGCCCTCTGCTAAGGACCGAGGCCTCTTCAGGATCTCGGTGCATTTGTCCACGATGTGCCACATCTGGAGGAAACTGGCCACGGTGACATAGTTGACGATATCGTCATGCACGATGCTCAGCTGGCCAGTGTACGCAGAACTCAGGACGCTCTCAAAGGCAACTGGGTCCATGACTGAGGGCAGGGAGACAGTTGTAACATTTTTCAGTAACACCTGTGAAGAGACAGAAACAAAGACACACTTTGACATCTGGACTAAAATATACACATAAACAGGTTTTCTGCCAGTGTTTTACAAACCCAGTGCCTTTACAAAAACAAACTGTTGCTCAGTTTGTTATCCATTTTAAACATAGAAAAACAGCTAAAGAAACTATAAGGGAGGCTTAAGACACCTGCTTTTTATACAAAAGCTAGGTTTCCGCTAACTGGAGTCACTGATGTGGACATTTCCACCATGTTTGTGCTGTTTGATGAAATTATCTGAGCTACTGTGAGGTACAGACTACCCAAGGATTTTCTGCTTCAGTTTTGGCGAGTGAAATTCAAGTATTTTATCATAACCATCAGCTTATGTTACTACGTATTAATTAGCAGGTATCTTTTTCAGTGGATTGCACTCCAACAGTTAATAATACAGCTTTTAAACATGTTTGCCAGCTGTGGCCAAAATGTAAATATTAAAGCTCAAAATGTGGAGTAGAAAACATGTGGGTGATATGCTCATAAAGGCTGTGAAGTGGTGTCTCTCCCTTCGTCTCTTGTCACCCACTCTACATGCAGAGATGATTTTAGGTATTCTAATAGTGCTATATTACTGGAGTGCAACATCAGACAGTAAACCCCAACAACTTCAACCCTGCATTAATATGCTCTGCCCTACCTGATCATGAAAGTAAGGTGAGGATGCAGCGAGGACACAGCGGTGAGCCCTGAACACTTGACCTTGCACCTGGATGGAGAGATCGCACAGCCTGCCTTCCTCCCGCTGCCGGTTCAGATTGTCCAAAACAGCTGCTCTGGCGCCTGGGAAGCACACCTGGACCGTCAAACCGGCCGGAGCCACAGACCCACTGCAGGTCGGATCCATGGTCAGAGAAACCTAGAGGAAAGGCACAAAAGTTGTCAGTTGTTTTCTCATATTTTACTACACATGTAGTTATTATTTTTCTAATCCACACTTATACATATAATGCATTATAGACTAATATATGTTTTGTTACGCCATTAAAATATGCAATAACACTGTCTGGTTTCCACAAAAGAAGGCTGATAACATTCACCGCAGAAAAGATCAGCTGGTACATTAATCTATTATCCTCTGATTGATCTTTAATTGCTTACGAGTAATTTCATGAAGACCAATTTTACCTCATCATTTTACCTCAAATGTCAGGTAAAACGCTGCTAATATCAGTGTTATGGAAAATATGCTGTTTGGTTCCTGTACCGAAGAACTCAACACTATCAGGGCTTAACAACTATTGACTAGCTCCCTCACACCAGAGACTTGCCTGGGCCCACCGGTGAAGTAGTCTAGGAGGAATTGTCTACCTCTGAATGTGAATAAGACCACAGTTACGGTGACTAACTTCAGAAGGAAGAGGGCAGCTACATAGCCAAGACCTATCCTGGGACAAGGTGTTGAAGTAGAGGGCTACTCCAGGCATCCAAATCAGGAAAACCAACACAGATTGTATACAAGAAGGGTAATAGGAGACTCTATTTCCTAAAGAAACTGAGATCCTTCAAAGCATCCAACAAAATGCTGCAGATCACCCAATTTTAGACTTTGCTGAAGTCTGCTGGGGAGCTGGTGACTCCAACATACTGAATAAACTGATCAGACAGGCTGGCTCTGTGACTGGCTGCACACACGACACTTATGAAAGAGCTGTGGTCGAGACGAGGCCACTGAACAGTCTGCTATCCATCATAGATAATCTTGACCACCCTCTGCAACACTTACTAAACAGACAGCAGAGCCTGCCTCAGATACACTGCCACAAGGAGAGATATACAAAATCTTCCCTTCCACATGCCATCACACTCTATAATTCAATACATCCGCCTACCAGAAAGCCATCTGCCAGATAATCCGGGTGTTATCTTTAATGTTCAATTTAAGTGCTGTAACGATAGCATTTCCCGAATATGGGATAAATAGGGCTGATTTATTAATAACCACCTGTGTTCATCCCGAATAATTTACCACCTGGTGATTACTGCTCACGTCGATGCTCTACTATTTCACCATCTACTTTTAAAGGCGGCACTCACACGATGAAGGGCTGAAGACATTCGCTCCTTAGTTTTTGGTTCATTGTTTATATTCCCTGGGTTAAGCTAGCTTTTAGCTACATTAGCCAGTCAACAGTTAGCCCAGTAAACGTTAGTTTAATGACTTTACCTTCGATGAGCCGAGATTTTGTTGTTTTACATGGAGCCTCGCTGACTATTTGCAGCAAAACGTCACTGGTAAACTCCACATGCTAACCGCCATCTCAAAAAAATCACGCTAATAAAACGAGACTAACGGCAGCCTGCCCGCAGGCGCAGCTGCTGCTTATAGCCAGTTGACTAAGCAGCATCCTCATACGGTGTGAGTGGGTGTTTAGTGTAAACGTCGGTTTGAACTGTCACGAAACGCCATCACACGTTAACCTGTTGATTCACCTGCCGCTGAATAAACAATAGCTGCATGGACAATTATTAAACGTTACTGACAGACCCATTGTTACATGTATTGACAGAGCCCAATCCCCGAGAAACTGGCTGCAATCCAGCTGGAGGCCCAGCAGGGGGCGCTCCGGAGATATTCAATTAGCTGACAGTGCAACACGGATAAAACAACAGCTTCTAGACAAAACGGTCAATGTGTAATTTAATTTTCGCATATCTCATCGATAATGGGCCTGTACTGAAATAAAACGATGTTCCTGTCCTTTAGTTAGTCCTCACAGAGAAGCTTATGCTGCCCAAAAGCTAGCATTTTGCTAAGACACACGTTTCTACAAGCGTTAAATAAACAGTGGAAGAAAAGTTAAACCGCAACAGAAAACAACATGTGTGATGGTTGTGGTGGTTGAACGGGACGCTGCCAGGAGGTTAGTTGCTAGAAATTCTCAGCTACTGGTGGATTCATGCCCAAAAGTAAAATGGCGGATGCAGTAAAGCGGCTCATAGTGCTGTGAAAATAAATAAAACCGCCAACGTTTATCTCCAAACAAAATATCATAAAAATTTCAAATTTTCCTCAATGAAGTTTACACTTTTAAAAATGCAAAAGATAAAATGAAAATGAAATACCCCCACCCACCCCTTGCACCTAAATGAAGTTCAAGGTTCAAGGTTCTTTATTTGTCACATGCATAGTTATACAAGTATAACACACAGTGAAATGTAGCCTGACACGCTCCTCGACATGTGCAAAAATTGGGGGGGTGTAGAGGAAGAACATTTTATATATATATATATATATATATATATATATATATATATATATATATATATATATATATATATATACACTGGGTGAATGTGCAGTAGTAGCAGCAAGCAGGTGAATTCTGTACATTAATATGAATAGACATCTGACTATTTTACAGGATAGACAATATAAACATTAAAATTAAAGGAATTTGGAATGTACATTGTGCCTTGGTTTAGAGTGTCTGGAAGAGAGTCCTGTCTCAGTCAATTATAGATGATGTGAGAGGGCGGGTGTGTGTGTTTAGGGCACGGATGGCTTGGGGATAGAAGCTCCTCTTGAGTCTCTCTGTCCTTGCCCGGAAGATGCGGAACCTTCTACCAGATTGCAGAAGTTGGAACAGTTTGTTGCCAGGATGGGACGGGTCCTTCAGTATCTGCGCTGCTCTAGTCCGGCATCTCCTGGTGTGTCCTGAAGCAGGGGGAGAGCAATCCTGCAGCAGCGTTCTGCTGTACGGATCACTCTCTGGAGAGCTTTTTGGTCCTTCACACAGCTGTTCCCGAACCACGGTGTCATGTTCTGTGTGAGGATGCTCTCCACAGCGCCTGTATAGAAAATCCTGAGGATCTTTGGAGGGACCCTAAACTTCCTCAGTTGTCGTAGGTGATACAGGCGCTGCCTAGCCTTTTTGGTCTGGACCTGAATGTGGGCAGCCCATGTCAGGTCTGAGGAGATGTGGACACCAAGATACTTGAAGGACTGCACCCTCTCCACTGGAGCTCCATTGATGATAATGGGCTTGTAGTCTCTGTGCTGACCCCTTCTGAAGTCCACCACCAGCTCCTTGGTCTTGCCGACGTTCAGCTGGAGGTGGTTGTCCTGGCACCACGATGCCAGATTCTTCACTTCATCCATGTAGGCCGCCTCATCGTTGTTGGAGATGGCACCCAACACCACTGTGTCGTCAGCAAACTTCACAATGGTGTTGGAGCCATGGGTGGCCACACAGTCTGAAGTGTAGAGGGAGTAGAGCAGTGGCGAGAGGACACATCCCTGAGGTGCTCCTGTGTTGATGGTGATGCTGTTGGAGAAGCACCTGCCCACCCTCACCACCTGAGTTCTGCCAGTGAGGAAGTCAAACACCCATGCACACAGACGGCTGTTAAGTCCCAGATCCCTGAGCTTTGTGAACAGTCTGCAGGGCACTATTGCGTTAAACGCTGAACTGTAATCAACAAACAGCATTCGCACATAGTTACCCTGTTTCTTGTCCACGTGGCTGAGAGTGGTGTGTAGGACGTGGGCGATGGCATCCTCTGTGGATCTGTTGGATCTGTAGGCAAACTGCAGCGGATCTGTGGTGTCTGGGATGGAGGAGGAGATGATGTTCTTCAGCAGCCTCTCAAACACCTTCATTACTACCGAGGTCAGTGCAACTGGCCGGTAATCGTTCAGGGATGAGGGTTTGCTGTTCTTGGGCACAGGGATGATGGTGGATCTTTTGAAGCATGTGGGGACCACAGACATCAAACATCAAAATTATTATAATTTTTTTAAGTTTCCACAAATATCTAATGGTAAAACTCAATGTGTAATAAACACTGGGAAATACATTAAAATAATTTCACGAAAAATTCCTTCACTGTAGCCTACTGTAATTTTAACTGGATTTTTTGAGTCACCTCCCATTAGCGCCCCCTATAAAACAAGAAGTCCAGAAAGTGGAAGCTCTCTGATGCCCTGTATGAATCAACATGGAGTTAAATTAAAGGGCCATCTCGCCCTGTTCTCGTTTTCTTATTTATCATTTTCCATTTAATTTGCTTCCAACGCACACCGGGATCCCTGCAGCAGGTTTGAGGCAGGGTTAAATGAGCATCAGTTTAAAAAACCGTACAGAAGAGGCTCAAACAGCTGTCACATGCAGCACCTGCCCTGTCTCACACACGCTTGGCTGTTTTTACCGCAGTGCATCTGCAGCAACAGCCTCTCAACAGAGGTGCCGCTGTGGCGCAGGAAAAAACAACGTTAACTGAGCACTGGACGGATTTATTTGAGGGTTGTGTGTGTGTGTTTTTTTAATTGCGTGTCTGGGTTATATGCCTGCGTGTGCGCTCACGCAGTTTGACCTGCAATGCCAACGCGAACGAAACATCTTTTCTCCGATCACGGGGTCATTAGATAGCTGAAATTATACAAAAAAAATATATAGCTGCCATCGCAGGAGAGGACAGTATTTTTCTATATTTTTTCCAGGAGAGACGACTCTGCTCGAGGAGAGGAGGCCTGATCAGGACAGTGGCTCTGATTTCATTGATCCGATTAAGGATAATTACCATTAGACCATTAGACTGGTCTCTATTAAATACTGGTAGCGTGTACCCTGTAAAAGGTAGCCATTTGTTTCCTGCCGTAGAGCATGCAAATTGATTATAAATGCACTGGCATGTAAATGTATTGTTGACGTTTATTCAGTAGCTGGCATGTTGCACTCTTGAACACATTCATTTTAACCTCGTAAGCGTCTATACTCTCTGTAATTTTCCAACATTTAGAGCGGAGCATGCCCCAGGGAGGTCTACTGATTGCTCTCTGCATCTCATATTAAAAGGACCTCAGGAAAAAAAAAATCATAACCTCAGGGTGCGGATCTGGGGAGCACTGTGAGTTAACAGATATCTGGATCGTTTCATAAGCTATTTGATTATTGATAGCAGAAAAGGTCACCGCGTGGATGCGGGAGGCCAGTGGGTGTGTAAATTGGGGGAACTGTCTCAAAAGGAGCAATAATTTGTGGCAATAAATTCTGCAACCAGAATTCTGGAAACTGTTGCCGGCTTGAGCCAAAGACCTGAGTGGTTCCACGGGACATTACATTTACGCGTATACGGTTTGCACTTTACAATGCATGTTTAGCTGCTAGTTGTCACCAACACATGACATCAGCCTGCACTTAAAAAAAAAAAACAATACAGATAAGCTTCCTGAAATCTACAAGAAAACATTTGCAAATATCCATCCTGCTATTGCAAACTCGGAGGTGCTCAGTGCGTGAGTGTCACTAGGCTCCGTGAAAGCTTCAAGAACCATTTTAGGGTTGTACTTTTTGAGGCCCCTCCTTCGATAAAACATCTGGAGTTATGGCACTACTACGTTTTCTGCTATTTTCCTTCCTCTGCACGCTGTTTGGTGAGTGGGCGGGATTCCTGGCAGTGTTTTGCTATGACACCTTGTTAACCCAGGCTGATGACATCTCTTCTTTTCTTGTAAACAGTGTACCAGTGTCACGGGGCCTGTGCAGAGGTGGACTCGGACACTGAAGCTGTAGCAGGCAAGGGTTTTAAACTGGGCTGCATCTCCTGCAAAAGAAGGAGTGAGGTGAGAGGTGAAGCCAGCGTCGAATGGTACTTCAGGCCAAAAGGGGAGGCTGACTTTTTTCTGGTGAGTGTTTCCATGAAGTGGGATTTATGGCCCTGCAGATCTGGGTTTCCCCCCATCTTTAAAAAAAAAAAACATTTATTAGAAGAAGGAACAAAGTATAGAAGTAACTTGCTGCTTTATTTATATAAAATAAACACTGTTCAATATATTTTCAGGGGAGACGACAGTAGGAATATGATTGTGGAACTGCATTCGTTTTCAGTTTAGAAACTTACATTTGTGAATCTGAAATTTGGCACAGAATTAAAAAAAATCAGATTAATCTGAAATTCACAAGAGTTTGCGTTATTGTCTTGATGGAGTCCAAATAAAATATCTTTCCAAACCAATCGGGAATCACTTACATAAACGTAAACATGCTGTTTCAGTAGGCAGGAGTAGAGGTAAAGCTAAAATAACTGAAAGACAAACTCATGTAAGATTACATAATGTCAGGTTTGAGTCTTTTTAAGGACACTTTCGGTAGGATAAAACCAGTGGAGCACTTTAAAGGATGCTTCTTTCACCTTGTTAATAAAGTAGAAGAAAATAACTGCAAAAGCCAGAGCTTCTTCCAGTTACTATCACACAAAACGATTTCAGTACATTTGAAGGAGAAGCAATATCCTTCAGGAAAAGAGCTCTCATTTCCTAATTGCAGTTTTGATGATGGAGATTAAAACAAATTTTAGTCTTCCAAGATCCTCACTGTGCATCGCTGAACTGGATGACATACACGTCAAGAAGTGGGCCGGTGTTGCACCAAAAAGATTTCTGATGTTTCTGATGTATGTATGTGTAATAGCTCCTCGTGTTGGTAAATTAACTGGATTTATGAAGAGGTTATCTATAAAATAATACCTAAATTCTAATCAACCCAATCCTTTTTGGCCAATTTAATAATATCTTTACAGAACTATGGTGCTATTTATGCTTGTTGCAATTTCTGCAAAATCCCTTGAAAAATACATTTATGTCAATGACACACAGCGAAGCCGCTACCTCTGCTGGACCTTAAATTCTGCTTTGTACACAACAAGCAGCACTGCTGACTATATGGGAGGTTTGGAGCAGGAAGTCTTAGTCATGCAAGCATCCATAAAATCAAACTTGTGGGCTACTTCTCTCAGGACTTGAGCTATTTATATATGCACTTATATATAGTGCACACCAAAGCTCTCCTCCTTCCTGTCGCTCTCACTTACTCGCACATAGACACCTACAGTACGGTCCTCAGTCACATAATAGCACCCAGTGATGAGACCGTCATGAGCTTCAGATGGGAATCAATTGGAACATTTTACTCCACTGAAGTCATCAAAGTGTCAGAGAGAGCTCTGCTGACCTTGTGCTGGATTCTCTGTTTGATGCCGCAGTGCATGCTGTGTTAATGTAGCCGTGGATGTATTTCAGTATAGTAGTGTCTGAACGGTCGTTTTATAATTTACAAAAATATGCCTGAACAGTTTCAGGGGAAAGTGTGTTTCATATGGGGTGACTGGGGGTGTAGACAAATTTAAATCGGAGGCAACACATCCATCTACAATATGTAACGAGGTATTTTCCTCTCACATGATATCCATTTGGAGCTGTCAAGTGTGTTTACTTAACCAATTAACTGAAAATCTAAAAAATGGAGTATGTTTTTTACTCATGAACCTGGACATATTTTTTTCATTGTTGCTTCCAATTTGAAATCAAACAATCAGGGTACAGCTGAAGTGTAGACTTTCTGCTCTAATTCAAGGGTTTAACAAACATTTAGCAATAAATGTTTACGAGTTACTGACAGTTTTTACACTAAATCCTTGATTTTCAAGAGATATGAAACACATTTCCAAAATAATAATAATAATAATAATACATCGTAGCCTAAATAACATAATAGCTCATTGGTGGATGTTCATATTAGACACCGCCAAAGTTTCAGCGTTTTTAAAAGTAACACCTGTGAGCCAAATGCTCTGTTTCTGACAGTTTCTTCTACCCTTGGCTCTGTGTGATGTCATGGAGTGTGTATATCCCAATAGAGTCATCTCAGACACCTGGTATTAGCTGTGAGAACAGAAGCTCCACCCACAACTGTTCCGATCTTCTGTTTAGGGGGGGACAGCCAATCAGAAATAAGTTCTCTTTAAGGGGGGAAACAAACTGAGCGGCTACACCAAGGCCCAGAATAACATAAATAATGAAAGATTAATTTTAACCGTCACTCATGCAAAGGTGTTGCATAAGAATATGTAACTGGTAATGAACACAACCTTAAATGATCTCTGTGTCGTCCAGATGTACACCTACAATGAGGATGGCCCCACCATTGAGAGTGACCAGTTTGAGGCTCGTGTCGACTGGAACGGAAGCAAAAGGAGCAGAGACATTCAAGATGCGTCCATATACCTGTTAAATGTCACCTTCAATGACTCGGGCACTTACCGGTGCTTTTTCAACCGCATCCTCTCCTACGAAAACTACGAGTACAACGACGTTGTCAGCAAAGTGGTGCACCTCAGTGTGGTGGGGAAAGGTACGACTTTATACAGGTCATTAGTATCTGAGCAAGTAGACTTAAAGACATCTGAAGACAGTTAACAAGAAAAAGCTAATTTATTGCTAAATGTTAAAATATATTATGCATATTGAAATAAGGTTGAAAAGTGTGGTTTGAGCAGTCAGATTTAGATTTTTTGAATTTTTTTGAATGAATTTATCTTACGTGTAAATGTGGTGATCAATGGTGGAGATGGCTGAGCATTTTCAGGCCTTAATTAGACTTAAGCAGACTCTGTCATTGCAGAAGCATTTCACAAACTGATTCACACTCACACAATACAGACCGTCACTCTTTTAAATCTCACTGTGAGTGCAGTGTGCATTCCTATTAACCTGGAGGTCCCTGAACAACAACGGAGCTTTAATATTATGAGAATGCAGCCTGCCTCCATTTTCAGAGGTTGAAGATTCTGGCACTGTCAATAAAGCAGCCTCCTAGTCTCTGTTATGATTAAAATGGAAGCAACATTCATTTTGTTTCACTTCTATTTCATCAGTGGCTGATATTTACTCTCTACAGTTTTCAATAGATGGAAGAAACATGTCTAATCGTGGATACTGACACGCTGCCAGTTCAGCAGCTTAGCTGAATTATTTAATGTTTCCTGATAAATGCATTACTATCAGGCAGCATAACAGTAAGCATATATAACTGTGCGCTCTTTGGTTCAGTCTCCCAGACACGGATCAAGTCTAGTCTTAGACTTTGCGGCGATCTTAATTTAATTTCCCTTTGAATCTAGGACTAGGCTTTAAATACGTCTGGAAAACTGTCTCTTAACTGTAACTTTGGAACAAATTATGATTAATTAATAGATATTTTGCAAATATTTAGACTCTTAAGAGAGCTTTGCATAAACGAATGCCTGCAAATTGTAATGAACCGAAGCAATGTTGTGAAGTGGTCCAAAATTCCTCTGCAAGAACATGAGAGACTGTTAAAGTCATTTTATTATATATTATATATTTTGATTAAACTCAGTAGTGTCTCACAGGCAGACTGCACAATGTCACAAAAGTGATTCTTCTGCAAGAAAAACTAAGACTATTCAAGCACAGAATTCTTTATTTCGATGCGTGTGGCTCTTGTGGTTGAAAACAAAAGATTTTAGATAGAACAGATGTTTCCTCTTTAGGTTTTAGGTGGTTTCAGCTTTTTCTCGACCCCGTCAGGTCACCTTTGTTTTGTTTGTTTGTCTCGTCTTTCCTGGTTTCCTGTATGCAGCCACCAGAGGTACAGCTTCCATCGTGTCAGAGGTCATGATGTACGTGTCCATCATCGGCCTGCAGCTCTGGCTCCTCATAGAGATGATATACTGTTACAGAAAGATAGCAGCAGCTGGAGAAGAAGCATTACGAGAAGCGGCGTAAGTATTTTTCTCTTACACCTAAATGCATGCTGACTTAATGCATGTCAGAATCTTGTATATACAGTTGAGCCTTTTCATTTCAAGATTCAGCTTGAAAAGATATACAAGATGTGCTTATATGTTAAAGGCTTATAAAAGTGTTTCTGAGTGCAGTTATGAACTAGATGCAGATATGTTGGCCAATATTAGTTTGTAGCTCAAAATAAAATGAGTCACGCGTTGCTATTGTGGACCAAGATGTGTAATTAAGTCATTTTACAGTTGAAAAGGAAACAAACATATCTGAGACTCCTTATTTTCTGGCACTTATTGGCATGCATATTTGTAGATATTGATGAAAGACAAATTTGGGTTAAGGCCCGGTCACACCAGCATTATAAACTCACTCAGAGGTGCAAATGAAAGAAAATTTTAGGTCTCCAGCTGAAGGAAGTAAACACTGTGTGAGTGTAAGCTAGGGATTCCAGAATTTTGTGTCTGCAGGTTGGGTAAAAACATTTTAGGTGTTCCAATTAGGCAAAAATTAAATTAAAATAATTGTAGTTCACACTAACAGTCACCTCAAGGTGCTTTAAATGTCACAGATTTCAGGCCGAACCAAATACAGCTTTTAGAGATGGACTAATTAAACAGAAAAAAACCTAAAACATTATTGAGACAATGTGGAAAATTAAAGAAACAGAAACATGACATAAAGCTAAAGAGGGCAGCAGGGTTAGAGTGTAACTGAACAAAAAACTGATAGAAACTGAGGCATTAAATGGGCACAGGAAGCAATCAGGAAAAGTGGAAACACTAGATTAACAGGGCACAGCTGAAACTAATTAAGACAATAAGAAAGGAAATAATATTAATGATAATGTACAAGAGACCGAAAAGCAACAAAATAAAACAGGAAGTACCCAAATGGGGAAACCAAGGAAAAGAGAAACACTTGACAACAAAATTCAAGAAGACATCAGAGAGACCAGACCAAACCAAATCAAATCAAGTATAGGGGTATTCTAAACGTTGAAGAAAAACTGATTTCAAAAGTAAGAAGAACTAAAACACTAAATGAGAATCTTGAGATGAAATAGAACCTAGAAGTAATCAACACATCCGTTACATTTTTGCTATAATTACAAAAAACCTCAACGATAAACTAAGAAATCCTTACCGAAGGAAAAACCCAACAAAATCCACAGATTATGTTATTTTATTGCAAGGTAAAGACTGCACATCGTTATAGAGAGAACCCACAAAAAATCAGAGGATCCACTGTGAGTAAGAACTACCTTTTAACAAGAAGAACCTTCCGGCAGAACCAAGCTGTGGGAGGGCAGCAACCTGGCCTGAATGGTTGAGAGATGAGGGTAAAAGGAAGAAAGGAAAGGAAAGCAGAGAGAGACCACGAGCAGACACAAAGTATGGGAGGAAGTAGACAAAGGTTGCAGTAGTTGCATATAAGCACATCCAGGAGAGTGGGAAGAACTGCTCAGTGCCTCATGGGAAGTGTCCCAGCAGCCTGAAGCAGCATACCTAAGGGATCATTCAGTCACCTGATCCAGCCCTAACTATAAGCTTTATAAAATAAATGAGAGCATTCTTTGGAGTTGAGAGGGTATTTGTCTCCTGAATCCAAACAGGAGAAAATGACATCATAAAAAGGTGGATGTTAACCCAACCCAAACTCAACCCTAAATGCTCATTTTAACTCATGACCTGTTGCATGTTAAGAAGTTAACTTTCCTCGGTGTGCAAAAGGAGAAGAATCACAGAAGAGGGATATGGTTTGGCAGACTGCCAAAGAGACAAATTTATATGCAGAAATGATAAGAGATATGTGAAAGCAGTTGCGGTTTCCTTCTCATTGATACTTGTTTATTAGGTGTTATTTTGGCTTACAGTGTTTGACGTGAATGGTACTTTCCTCAAAAACAAATTTGGTGTGAGTCGGAAGTTGTGAAAAGTGTGTATTTCCCCATGAGTCATGTCATTGTTTATTGTCCTGCTATAATCACACCTATAATTTTAACTTTTGCCTTTGCCTGCTATATCATTGTTTCCTTTACTATAAGACTGTCGCTGTCTCCATCGTGTTTGTGTGCGTTCACTTGTGTGTCTTTGTCCCGTTCCCTCTTGTCGCCTTGTCGTGTTTTCATCCTGCCATCCTCCTCCCTAGTCAAAACCAAAACCTTCCTCCTGTAAGTCGAAAAGAAAATCAAACCTGTATCTTTTTATTTTTGCATTTTTTAACCCATGTCATTGTGATAAAAGAAAACATTGCAGATGATTACTGAAAATGATTTTCTTTTTTTCCTTTCCAGAAATGCTGAATATTTAGCGATAGCCTCGGAAAGTAAAGATAACTGTGCAGGGGTACAAGTCGGAGAATAGCACAGGTACGTTGTGATCATTTAATGAAAATGGATGTCATCTTTCCATAAAAGATACCTACTGTTACAATGTATTTTAGAATGATTAGAAACACTACATAAATGTCATTAAACCCTGTCAGCTGACCACTCCTAACCACGGCTTTGTTTCAAACATCATGTTTGATCTATGTAAACTGTGTCCCTGTAGCAACAATAACGACGTCAAGTATAAAATATAAAAGAAAAAATTGCTCTTTACTTATTATCTAGTCTAGCAATTTTCTGATTGTATTATTATGGTGAAAGTTTTGTTATTTCTAGACTGTGTACTTTTATTGAAAACATTATGTAAAGGTCATTAAGGGTCATTTTTGCACTTTTCTATGGATATAGCAAAATTGTTCTATGGATGTCCATGAAGCTAAGCTAGGCTATTAGGCTGCTAACTTAACATTTACTAGAAAGTGCAAAATAAACTTTGTAGATTTAAATACTGAGTTCTTGCACTAAAGTATATTTTTGAGGGAAATTAATGACAGGTTAGAAAGGTGGATCCCTTGAATTTCTGCTCAACTATATTTTTTCACAGCTAAAGTGTTAAAGTGGGACCAGCTTTGCTAATTGTGTGATACAAATACTGTACCTTCAGTTAGATGAAAATGTGTGGGTTTTAGACGTCAGACTAACACCCACACAATACATGTGTGTGCAAGGGGGGGGACACAGTTGGAGAGGTGAACATGCAAGGGGCAAAGGTAGTGAAAGTAGATGAATTTAAATACCTGGGCTCAACCATCCAAAGCAAAAGACAATGTACAAGAGAGATGAAGAAGCGAGTGTAGGCAGGATGGAGTGGGTGGAGGCAAGTGTTAGGGGTGATTTCTGGCAGAAGGATAGAAGCAAGAGTGAAAGAGAAAATGTACAAGATGGTAGTGAGACCTGCTGTGATGCATGTTTTGGAGATGGTGGTACTAACAAAAAGAAGATGCTAACATTTTCACTGGTAGTGACCAGAATAGACAGGATTAGAGACCACTGCATCAGAGGGACAGCTCAGGTAGGGCAGTTTGGAGCCAAAGTTAGAAAGGAAAGGCTGACATATGCAGAGGAGGGAAGGTGGATATATCTGACAAAGGATGTTGAAGATGCAAGTCAGGAAGAAAAGAGGAAGACTGCAGAGAAGATTCATGATGTAGTGAAGGAGGACATGCAGAGGGTTGTTGTGACAGAGGAGGAGATGGATGCAGATGATCTACCCCTAAGGACACGATAATAAACCTTTGTGAAATATTAGGAATTAAGTATTATTGGAGTCCAAAAGGCTACACCACCATGTACTCCAAACCTCATTACTAAATATAAAACTGATTTGTTTTCTCTAATAAAGTGTAAAAGCATTATTTATGGCACCATCTAACACAGATATGTTGTCACTGATTAGGTGTGCAAAGCTGAAACTAATGGAAAACAGCTGTGAGATCATTTTAATTATTTAAATGTGGCTGTAGAGGTTGGATTAGTTAGAGATAAACTGGATTTTCTACAAGCTCAGTCGCTTTGATTCTGCGCCAGCACTTCCATTTACGTGAGCCGTCTTTGTCTTCAGGCTTTCTTCATGGACTGAAAACATCCTTCCACTTAACGACCTGCACGATGACAACCTGACGGAAAAACTCTTCGTCTCAAACCTCTATTTTACCTTCTTAACAAACCGAACAAAGGACAACACACTAGGAGAGCATGGTACCAGCACTGTATATAGTACCCTGTGCACAAAAAGCATGTTCTGCACTTATATGAGAAACCATTATGCATTAATGAACCACATTGTCTGAAGCATATACTGTACGTTCAGTATTTGTCTTTAAGTATATGTAGTCATGCATTTAATATGAGTGTTGTGGAGAGTCCATGAGGCTAATTGTCCAAGAAAGCTTTTTACTAAATCATCACCACATAATGTATAAAAAACACCATATGTGTAAGTGATTTCTAAAATAGAATGTGATGGGCTACAATAGACTGTATTTCTAAATTAACTGCTAGTTATAGATTCAGTCAATAATAAAGATGTATTAATAAAAATGGAGAAAACGTGGTTGAAAATTGTCGTGCTTGGATATTATGATTGATGATTATGATGAAGATTTCAAGTGAGGTCTGCTCAGCTCCAGCTCCATTTTTAATGTTCAAAACAACTTTTTTTTTTTTTTATTCTTCTACTGGACCTGTCTAATATGAGCGTCCACTTTTGTAACCATATTTAGAAACCAGTGATTTATTTTGAAAGTTACTGGTGCCAGGGGGAGCAGTGTAAGTAGTTCATAAACTGCTGATATACTGGAATTTTCCCCCACACAAACATCTCTTGGATTTGCAGTCTGAAAATTGTCCAAATAAGAGAAAATACCCAGTGAGCAGCAGTTCTCTGGCTGAAAACGCCTTGTTGATTCCAGTAGCAGCACACCACACTATATGACACTCACCTTTAAGAAAAACAAGATGAGGACAAATATAAAGCAGAGATGTGTTTCTGTTAGAGGAGTTAACCTGTGGAATAGTTATGACAGTGATTTAAAAAGGTGTAGTTCATTTTCCTTGTTTAAAAACATGTTTAAAAATAGAGTATTAGAAAAATATATATATCAAGAATGAAAAGAGCAAAAAGGAGAAAAAAAAAAAACAACCTCTTGATTCTTTTGCTTTGATGTAGTTACTTATCTAAGGTGGAAAGTTTTTTTTTCTTTGTTTTTGTTTGTTTGTTTGTTTGGTTTTTGCTTTGTTTTATTATTTTCTTCAAGCCCTGTGTACAGGAGCTGCATACAAAAAGATATTTTGTGAAAAGGGTTGGAGTAATAAGCAAATGCTTCTGCCAATACCTTTTGATTAGCCTTGTCTCATGCTTTCTTTCTTTATGGTAGATTTTTGTTCTGTTTTCACTGTTTGTTTGTTTTTTCACTGTTTTCACTGAGATTTGAATTTGAATGCTAATCAATCAAATCAAATCAAATCAAAAAACCTAAGAACAGGAAACCGAGGCTACAATTAGAAAAACATGGTCTGATCTGATGCGTCTCAGTTTCTGCTGCAACATTTGGATGACAGGGTCAGAATTTGGCATAAACATGAAAGTATGGACCCATCCTGCCTCGTGAGTGGTTAAGCTGCTGGTGATGGTGTAACGGTGCAGGGGATATTTTCTCGGTACGCTTTGGCCTCCTTAATACCAACTGAGCATTGCTTAATTGCTGCTGACCATGGCTATCCCTTTATGACCACAGTGTGTCCATCTTCTGATGTCTGCTTCCAGGGGGATGATACTCCACGTCACACAGTTTAAATAATCTCCAGCTTGTTTCTTAGATGATACTGAATTCAGTCCACTCAAATTACCTCCAGTCACCAGATCTAGGAGCAGTACGGCAGATTGTTTCATGTCAATGCACCAAAATCTCTGAGGGATGTTTCCAGCACCTTTTTGAGTCTATGCCACAGAGAATTGAAGCAGTTCTGAAGGTAAAGAGGGCCTAACCCATTATTAGCATGCTGTACCTAATGAAATGACTGGTGAGTGTACGTATATGCATCCAGCCATCCATTTTCTTCCGCTTATCCGGGGCTGGGTTGCGAGGGCAGCAGCCCAAGCAGAGAAGCCCAGACCTCCCTCTCCCCAGCCACCTCCTCCAGCTTATCCAGGGGAACACCAAGGCGTTCCAGGCCGGCCAAGATATAATCTCTCCAGCGTGTCCTGGGTCTGCCCCGGGCCTCCTCCTGGTGAAACATGCCCAGAAAACCTTACCCAGGAGGCGCCCAGTGAGCATCCTTGTCAGATGCCCGAACCACCTCAGCTGGCTCCTTTCGATGTGGAGGAGCAGCGGCTCTACTCTGAGCCCCTCCCGGATGGCCGAACTTCTCACCCCATCTCTAAGGGAGAGGCCAGCCACCCTTTGGAGGAAGCTCATTTCCACCGCTTGTATTCGCAATCTCGTTCTTTCGGTCACTACCCACAGCTCGTGACCATAGATGAGGGTAGGGACGTAGATCGACCGGTAGATTGAAAGCTTCGCTTTTACACTCAGCTCTGTCTTCACCACAACAGACCGGTACAGCGTCCGCATCACTGCAGCCGCTGCACCAATCAGTCTGTCGATCTCCCGCTCCCTTCTCCCATCACGTATATACGTGTACGTATATGTAAAAAAAAAAATTTGGGAAAAGCAGAATATATGAACTTTAAAAAGTTTGTCAGTTTGTCAGAGAAAGAATTTTTTTATTTTCATATTTACTTTAGCTGATGCTGCCATTGTGCTGCAGGTGTGATGACAGCATACGATTATGTCACATAAGCTCTCTTAAAATCAACAAACAAGACGTGTTAATGAGTGAACGGATGTCACGCTGCTGGCTGTTTCACCCAGTTTACAGCCTTTATGCTGAGCTAAGCTGATTGCTTTATAACGCCAGTGACAGCTTATTTCCCTTCAGTGATGGCCCACATCTCTTAGAGTTGCAAAACACAGTCTGTGCCGGGGTACTGGGGCAGGTTGAGTTGATATTTCTTCTCCAAGCCAGGTGGCACAAATCTGCCTCCCAAGAAGTGATATCGTCCTTTAAACAGGGAGGCGGATTTCTTTGGTGCAGTGAGAGAGATGAGCATGTCAGGCTGGAGTCCATCTGTGCTACCCTGCTCCACATCCCAACCTTTAACATGAAAACAAACAAAAAAAGGCTGTCACTAACCAGCTGAAATTTCTGTTTCCTGAGATAATCTGCAGTATGTCTGTTAGCGACAGTTGTTAGACCCAAATCAATATCCTCTGTTTGGGAGCGCGGACATGCAGCAGGCTTCATGCAGTTATTGATTATAATCATTCCAGACTGTTGACAGATGCACTGCAGTTTAATAAATCCTCACTGACAATAAGCAGAACTCCACAACATTGCTGGCAAGCCGTACTGCAGCGAGGAGGACTGCAAAACCACATGTTTTTCAGCTAAAAGCTGGCTATACATTGGGTTTAGTTTAAGAGGTAATGCTAGCAAAAGTTAATACATCCATTTTTATAAGAGACATTTCAATTCAAGGTTGTGGCGACATGGAGCTTTCCCCAGCTGCCATGAGCTGGGAGGCGGGTTATATCGTTGAAGGGTTAGCAGTCTGTCAGCATGGCTAACAAAGAAAAACAGCACTTCACATTCACATCTTCATGGTGATGTGCTAACCCCTGCCCCACTATACTGGTGCATGCCTTATTGATTACTTTTTAATGGCAGTAATTTTGTATTGTAACCAGTTACTTCACAAAGTAATGTCACCCAAGGACTGGTGAGGACTGACCTGAGGGGATGTCGATGCTGGCTGTGGGCACTGTGGACTTTTTCAGTGTGTCCAAGATGGAGCCAAAGGGCTCTCGCACAGCTCCCTTGAAGCTGAAGCCAAAGATGGCGTCTATCACCAGGTTGTAAGCTTCATCAATCGCTTTGGCCTGAGGAGACAGTTTTACCCAGATAAGTTAGTTTCAAAGGAATTAATCAATAGCTTGAAAGCACATTTATTTCAGTGAGTAAATCCATCAACTAAAGCTCCTCTTAGCTACCAATGAAATTATTCACTATCTAGTTTGCTGTAATAAAAACAGAGCTATTATCCCCTCAGTATCATTTAGACAGCTAATTTAAACTGGAGCCTAATTACATTAGCTCTGTTCATGTGTAACAGAGCATTTGTACAGCTTCATACAAAATGCACAGTCAGAAAACAATAAGCAGTGTGTCTGTGTGTTTACATTGGATAAAGCTGCAGCTACATATTTTATTAACACCAAACCTCAGGCATCTCAGTCAGGAAGGGGATCTCCATTTTCTGGCACTGTGTGGTTAGGCCTTGGAACAGCGGCTTGTTTGGCCTCTTTGGGTACAGGATGGTCGGCTCGTAACCCTGAAATCAGACACACAAAGTACTAACGAGGAAAAAGGAATTTAGGATTTTAAGGCTGAACGAGGATGTGAAAATAAATGGTTTACTTTCCTCTTCTGTGAAATTGAGAGACACTCACAAAGAGTTTCAGATGCCGGGCACAGACCAGGCCATCGCCCCCGTTGTTACCTGGTCCACAAATCACTAGCAGAGAAGGTCTGGCTTTCACCAGAGAAGTAAGTGGATATGCCTGAAGGAAAAGAAGAAAGCAAAATAAACTTTGATATATTTAACCTCCTAGGACCTGGCGTCCACATATGTGGACATCACATTTTGGGTTGTTTAGACCAAAATCCTAAATTTTGCTCTACAAGGGCCTGATATCCACTTACGAGGACATTATACTGCCACTGTTCTATCGAAATTTTAGACAAATATCCTCATATGTGGCTCTAATTTTTCTCAGAAACAAAAATCAGGTAAAAAATATGGCAATTCTTTGTTTTTACATTCATTGGGTCACAATCAGCCCAAATATCAAAGAGAAATTAAAAATGCATGTCATGGAAGAGTTTGGGTCTTAGGAGGTTAAGGGCCCGTTCTGTGTTAGTTACGCAAACCAAGTAAAGCTTCTTCCTGCACCTTCGAGCAAAATGCAGTTGTATCAAGTGCATCTCAATTCCACAACAGCAAACTTAAAAGTGCAATTGAAAATATTTCAGACTTTGATTGTGCAAAAAGACGAATGTTTCAACATTACTATAACGTCATCAAGTGTAATGTTACTTTAGTCTGACTACAGAAAAATAAAGGCTGACGAGTAAGATTAGATCAGAGTTTTGGGGGAAATTCATCACACGATTTTTGCGTAACTGGTTGGTAGCTGTCTATTTACATCAATGTTTAAACTTTTATTTTTGTAACTGGATTAAGTGGCTCAACCATAGAATAGAAGAAAAAAGTGAAAATATTTCTACACCCCACTTTCGACCCTTGTTTCTTTCTTCAAACCCTAAAGACACCAAACTCATTTTTGAGCAGCTGGAATAGGTAGAGGTCTCACATTAGTTCCTGAAATAATTATTTTACATTATAAAAGAGTTTGTTGCCAGTCCAGTGACTAATATTCCTCCCGTTAGATTTGCATTTCAAAAATAAGAGCCCACGGTGACGCTCACCCGTGTGACGGCTGTGGCACAGCTGAGTCCAGCCAGCTCCATCAGTTGATCCACACTGAAGCCGTACTCACTGAAGAGCTCCTCGTCGATGTGCTGGGCCTCCTCCTGCCTGTGAAGTATTTACAGGTCAGTCTAGACTCATGAAGTCTGGTTTTACTCTTATGTGTGAAAAGGTTAAAACCTTCACCCGAGATATTTGATGGCCTGGGCCATGGTGGACGCTGGTGTGCTGCTGAAACAGTCCTTTCTGTGGCTGTTAGCTGCAGCGGGCAACGGGCATGTCCCTGCCTGAGCGAGGGCTGTCGCGGCTCGTGAGGTCACCAGGAAGCCGATCCCAAACAGAGCTCGAACGCTCAACATCCAGATGATACAAGCTCCTGAGGAAATTTAAGAAAAGACCACAGTGAGCAATGTTCAGTCTGCTGATGACGCAGGTTTCACTCCTTTCGCTGTTTCCTTGCTTTTATTTGCTCACACCTGCAGACTGCAAACTTAGAATCAGTCATTCCCTTCGTCTGCGTTGCTGCTTAGTATGCGTTAAAGAAAGAGGTGAGACACCCCACTCTCACACAGTCTGTGCAACACCAGAACATGGTTGATTAAAACTAAATAAAAAAACCCATACTAGGCATTTAAAAAACAAAATTCCACAACAAAAATGAACTAAAATGATACTGTGTTATTACAAAACTAATACAGTAAAGATAAACTGAGTGTATTTTCTGTGTAACCATCAAAACAAAAAAATAATCTAAGTGCAGTAATATTTACAGATCTGACTGCTTTATTTCCTCCCACAGGAGAAAATCATCTTGAATTAGACCACTGCAGCATTAAAAAAATAAGAATAACAATAATAAAAACAAATGTAAATAGATTACAAGTAACTTATTTTATGTAAATACACTAATAATCAATACAGAGAAAACTATTATCTGTATCGCTAAAATTATGTGAAAAGGAACATTATCACAGGAATCTCTGCAATCCTGTGAAAAACTAATTACAGCCCATGATTCAGCAGCTTGTAGCACCACCTTTAGCAGCAATCATTTCCTGTATGAGTTTATCAGCCTCTAACATCACTAAGGGGGAATTTTGTCCTACTCTTCTTTATAACATTGCTTCGGTTCCTTGAGGTTTGCAGGTATTTATTAATGCACAGCTTTCTTAAGAGCCTGCTGCATTTTAATCATGCTGAGGTCTTTCACCTGGCCATTGTAACACCTTGATTCTTTTCTTTTTCACAAATTTGCTGCTGTGCTAGACATCACTGTCCTGTTGCATGACTGAATTTGGGTCAGGCTTTAGCTGTCAGACAGATTAAAGAACAGTTGAATCAAATATGAACTGGTGCAGACAGTCAACCTGGTGACTGTAAGGTGACCACATCCTGTGTCTGCAAAACACTCCTTCCAAACGAGCCAGACTTGTTTAATCTTTCTCTAACAGTTCATTGCACAGATCGATCTTTTGGTGAATTTGCTGGGAAGTTTGTGGTACTGTGTTGACACACCTGAATGTTGCAGACCAGCAAAAGTGCCTAAACTTGTGCTTTTACAGAGGTGCTCATGATCAATTAATCGTGATTAGCAGCACCTTACTGCTACATACCCTCTTAATTACAATGAAAGCAGTCAGGGTTTACTTATTAATCCACATGACTGCACAGAAATAAAAAGTGTCTGAACTATGAACACTGAAGTGAAACAGATTTCACTTGCTAACATCCAGTTCGATTTATGTTCAGATCAACGCGACTAATATTTGTTATAATGTTTATTAGCATTTGTATTTTTTTTTATCTACATTACACGGTTATGTGGATATTACTGTGTACACATTAATGTCGCAGGGCTACAGTAGGAGCACTCTCATGTCCACTTCACTGTTATCTAGCTCTGACTTGCTAGCTAACGTTTAGCATTTGCTCCACTTCGTGTCAAAACATTAGCGACACTCACCAAATTTTAACACCCTTTTCCTTGCAGACAGCTTCACATGCAGTTTTGTCCTTTTAAACCACAGAGCTCTTAGTTTTGGAACTTTGACGCTGTGCAAGAGCAACACTTGCACCCTGACCTTGTAGGCTACTTCCGGGTTTGAAAGCGACCTGAAAACCAGGATTCCAAAATAAAAGCCTGCTCTCAGTCGGAGAGACTGCAGTAAAAGACACACTTTTCTAATTAAAATGAGAAAATATGCGTAACCCTTACTATATATAAATGAAGTAGAATCCCTATATGCCAGCTATATAGAATCAGACCCATGTGACACACGATATAAGCCCATTTTATACATTCTTTTTTATATCCTTAATTTAACTATAACTAGTAAAGCACAAATGTTCAAAAACATTTCCATTAAAGATATTCCAGTAAATAATTCTTTATAAAAACAGAAGGTCTATGAGCAGAAATTTCATTTATGATTTGGAATGTTCATTATATATATGAACGATTTGATTTTGAAAATATTTTTATTTATTTTTTGTAATTTCAAGAAGCAGGAATTCCTTCTAAATAGCGGAGAAAAGGTACAAAAAATATAAATGAAATACTCAAGTAAAGTTCAAGAGGTGGTGAAATAAATGCACCTATAGTTTTATAATACCGTGGACGAGTATGAATACTGAACAGTTATAATCTGTTCTTTTATATTATTGTTATCATGTAATTGTGAGCCTGAATACAAATGTCATATTTTTCTTCATTTGAATGAAACTTTTTTTTTAAATTATTGATTTTTATTAAATCAATAAAACTCTTGGCCTCGTTCAAACAGATGAACTATATAGCAACACCTGACTGTGTCCTAATAGAGGAATTATTAGAGGCTGGAATTGCCCACCCCTGTATTAGATTCTATGGTGAGGCAGTAAATATTGTAAGAAACTGAGTAAATAGAAAGACACAGAAAAAAGGCAGGTTTCTGAAAACACGTTTATTCATTTTAATAAAAAAAAAAACCCGACAATATTCTGTAGATCTGTAGCAAGGTTGGGTTCATTTTACCTTCACCATGTAAGAAGATTTAATGAGAAAAAAAAAGTTTTCAATTTTGGTAAAATTGTAGGGGAAACCGGGGATAGTTGTAACATTTTTGACATTTCTGTCTGTAAATTGGAGCTCGTTTAAGGTAGTGGATTCAAAATGTAATGCAAAGTATTTACATGTCTCAGCTATTAAATAGTGCAGCTATTTTCTCTGCAGCACAATTACCCATTGCATGGTATGGCCTCAAACACAAAGAGTGAAATGTTACAATTAACCCCATAGTCTGGGTTAGTTGTAACATATCCTGGGGTGAAATGTAACACAATGAAATAAGGGTACTAACAAAACATTTACATGTAATCTTTGTTTATTCAACACATGAATGCACTTACATCCATTTATGTAGCTATGTGTGTGTGTGACAGAATGCAGACATCTAGCTTTTGAACATATTCCAACCCCCCAAAAAAGACAAGTTATGGAATTTTCTGCAACTGAATATTTAATTAATTTTGGTTGGTCTTCCTTGAGTTTGGCCTCATTGGCTCAGTGGGCATTATAACCCACAACTCTTGCACCAATTTTGAACATAACAATGAAGCTGAAAAAATGTAGTTGTTCACCAGCATCGCAATTCCATTACTTTTTTCATGGCTTACCTTGGTGAGGTTTGCAAAGTGCTTCAGAAAGATGAGGAAATCTGTTTCTTGCACCCATCCTGATTTATTTCCACTACCAGTACTTCCTACTGGTCCATCTCTGACACAGTGGTCTGCATAATGTATGTGTGGGAACACAAACAGTGGAGGAATTGTGTTGCCAATGGCATTAACCGCATATACAAAAGCAACCAGTGAACCTCTCTCGCTGATGTCGCTGCCCCAACTTGTTTAATATAAGTTAAAGTAATAGTGTGGTAAGTTGTAACATCTGCATTATTGTTACAACTAACCCAGACTGTTGCTGTTACAACTGACCCAGACTCCTATAGCCATGAACTAGCTAACATTACAGCCAATGGCTAAAACATTAGCACTAAAGACTTACACAGAATATATCCCCATAGACATACAAATAACATAATTTAAGTTTGATGAGTTTAACTGCAAAGCAGATAATGCTATTACAAATTGTCTCCCCTAAACTGATCACAACCCCGCTGTGTCAGAGTGTCTATAGAGTATAATGAAATTAATTTGAATTAAGTTTTTAAAACGAATGAATGTTAAAGTAACTGTTTTACATTTTCCAACCTTAAATGTCCCTAATATAAAAAAACAAACAAAGCTAACCCCAATTAACCTTTAGGCTCTGGAAAATTATTCTTATTCATGCATATGTACATTATAAAAAGCAGTATAAAATTTTCTGGCATTCAATAACTTGAAATTAAATTGAAAGTACATAAACTGAACTAAAAACTATACCAGATAACTCAACAACTGATACCTAAGAAGCTATAGAAAATGTAGTGTAGTGGCCCCAGGGCTTCACATGATTGGACAGCTCTCCATTCTGCCTCCAGTCTAGGAAGAAATTTTAACAAAATTAGAATGATCACACATGCATATTAATAGACAAAAAAGAGGTAATCTTTGCATGAAAGGGAAGTCATATATCTCCTGTATGAGCTGCGGTACTCACCTTGCGAGGTGTGCTCGTGCTGAACACGTAGGAGTGGGGCAGTAAACCCTCGGAGATGCCTCCGCTGCGGAAGGAGCGGGAAGCAGAGGACACGGAGCAGTTGCTGGATTTATCTGAAGGAAGTCCGCATGAGCCGCACACGACCGTCCGGCTCCGCAGGTTGTACTCGCCGTCCCCACAGGTGCTGTGAGCCACCTGCTGAGGCACAGACACAGCTTTTAATTAGTGTGTGTTAAAAAAAACACCCTGCAGTGGTAATAAAGGTCAAGTATGTGTCGTGGTGTCTGTGCTTATTTAATTTTCATTCCTTCTCACTGATATTTTCCTAATGTTTTGGTCTCTGTTTTGTCTTTCTTGTTTCCATTTCCTGTCTTATTTTGGTATGTGATTTTCTTTGTGTCTCTTGGGATTGACTTCCTGTCTTTGTCTCTTCCCCCCCACCTCTGACACTCCTTTGTGACTGCCTGCCCCACCCTTATTTGTTTAATGAGCATCTACTCAGTCCTGTGTGTGTAAATAGTCTGTATCTATGGGAGGACTGGTTTTGTAACAGCTTTTGTTATTAAACCGCCTTTGTCTCCTGTATTTTTGTAGCCCTGATACAATGAACAAGAGCCTAAAAACAATAAGTGAACTGTTTTTTGTTTTTTTTAAATTGTCTCTTTTAACAGTTAACATTGAGTTGCGTAAACAGTTGATGAAATATGTGTGTTTGCAACTATTCTTCACTACTGATAATCATTTTTCTAGTAAGAATGTAAAATATCCATTGGGAGCTGCAACTGTGTGAGATTTTGCTGTATTTCTTCATTTGCACACGCACATGTGTCCTTGCTTCACCTAACTAAAAACACATATATCCTTTTAAATATCTTTATTTTACTTACCAACCATCACCTTATCATGCAACACGTAATGCTCAGTTTCAATGTTACCGCCCCCACACAGTGATACGGATCCATTTGAAATGTTAATATCTGAATTAATGTGATTCTTATTTTAATTCAATGCAAAACCAGTGGATGCTGCTAATTGGATTCTGGTCCTGCACATGATCTCATTATGCACATGCTAGGAAAACTATCATTTCTCTCACCATGTCATCATCTTCTTCTTCAAGGTGAGTGCGGGTGACCTTCCTCATTGCCATTTCCTGAAAGAAAAGTGTTGTAGTTCTTATTTATTCATTCAGTTTCGGTATATTTTAAATATACTGGCCATGAGTTTTGATGTCTTGACACTTTAGGTCTGAATGAAATGTCTATCAAGCCCAATAAGCTGATTTAATTCAAAATACCTCTCCATTAGTGCTGATCAAAGTAGTCTGGAAGAGGTCTCCGGTGCCCCAGGAGGGCTGATTCTTCCACACCAGGTCAGATGGAGGATTATGAGTTCCACCAGAATTAGAGGCCCAGATCTGACCACATGGACAGTACAGAGTAAATCATCTGTGCTAATCAGGTGTTGATTGGTGATTCTGATTGCTGAATAAAGACGCTACTAACCGTCACCCTCTGACCAGCCTTCAAGGTGAATTTAGCTGGGAACTTGAAGGCGATGGGAGTGCCAGATCCCACCTGCCGCTTCACCTGCCAGTTCCCCAGATTCTGATCCTACAAGAGCAAGAGGGTAGTTGGGTAAAAACGTCAGAGTTCAAAGTCACTACATTACAAATAGTAATGTAGTCAGTCCACCTCCAACTTCTCCATCTCACCTCATCAGCTTTGTTGCTGAGTCTGACATATTTCCCATCCAGATCCACCTCGTCCACAGTGACACGTCCACTGGCCGAAGCCTGCTGGGTGATGCGAGTGCGGGAAACGGCTCCACCAGCGAAGCTGGAGGCCTCGCTGTCGGTGTCGTTAGGGCGACGTCTCTTAGCAGGGGAGTTCTGAGCGCTGTGGTGGATAGATCGAGAGAGAGCTCCAGAAGTAGAGGATCGACTTCCCGCCGCCCTGGTAGGAGGAGGGCTGGGCGAAAGACGCAGTCTGCAGAGAGAAACATGTTGATGACGATGATGAGATAAATGAAAAAGTTTATGAACCACACAGAGGAAACGATGAGCGTCGTTACACATACCTTTGCTCTTCTCCCTCCAGCAGCTTCCTGTAGGCGCATATCTCCATGTCCAGGGCCAGCTTAACGTCGAGGAGTTCCTGATACTCATCGAGCTGCTGCTGCATCTGGTGCCTCATCTCTGCCATCTCTCGATCCTTCTCACCCAGAAGGCGACGCGTGCTGTCCCGCTCCCGCGACAGAGCATCCTCGAGGTCCCTGATCTTTGCCTCACGAGCTGCCAGCTGGATCAAACCAAAGAGTCACAAAGTTACTGCCTGATAGGATCAAACAAGCAAGTCTGGAGACCTCAAGAGCAATCAAGGAGTGAGTTAATAATTGAGCTCAAAAAACAAAGGAAATCTAGAGAAACCATGAAAAACTGAACTTTTAAACAAATAAATGGAGTTTACAGCCAGCATCAATTTGAAGAGCCTAATTCATGTGAATCTATAAAAACAACTTCTGTTTTAAATTAAATTGATTTCTGTTGGGGTCTGTTTTTACTTTAAAACATGGATGTCAAACTGATTTTACATAGTGAGTCACATACACCCCACTTTGATCTTAGGTGATATTGAATTGGCCGGACCAGTGAAACTACATGATAAATACGCAAAACTACAGAATAATTTATGTTACTTCTTTCCACAGACTGTTCTGAAATGATAAAATATAAAGTTTTTGTTGTTCTTTTTACTATGGACTCAATATTTGAAAAACAAACTTTCTTGTCATTTAGTTGCTTAATTACTTTGATTTAGCATGAAAGTGGGCAATCTTTATTATCAGGAACATCTGTAAAACCTATGAAACTGCAGTTAAAAATTCAAAATCTATGCGCTTCTTTACATTTTCTACAGCTTTGGCGGGTCGATTGTGTCTTATGTTTTGCACCCCTGCTCTGAAATATGAAAAATATCACCCTTTTCTTTAAGTGATGTATGCTTGCAGATAAGTGTGTGCTGATTATTTGTAAGAACCTGTTTCTGTAGCTGGCTGAGCTGAGTCGACGTGGACTCCAGGCGTACTCGGATCTGCTGGAGCTCCTCGTGTGCTGCCCCAACCAGGTGGCTGCTCCTGTCTGCTGACTGACGAGCACTCTCCAGCTGATGGAGGGAGATAAAACATGGACTGTAACCAAATTATACAAGACATTTGTGAAACTGCGAAAGCCCAACAACTCGGAACTACACAACCATGTCACGATGTTTTAACTGGATATTTCTGCTGCGCAATTATTCAGTGCAGCTTTCTTTCACCACTGAGGACCAAAACAGAAGACATAAATGCTGCAAAGTAAACCTTTAGTAACAGTAACTTGATGGTCTACCTTGGTGTTGTAGGTCTTCTCGATCTCATCCTTGTACATTTTAATCTGCAGCTCATGCTGGTTGCGCATATCCACCAGTGCCTCGGCCAGTTTGCATTCAAACTCCTGCTGGTGGCCATTATCCAGTTCAACCATGCGGGACTCATGACGCCTCTTTATCTCCCGCAGCTCCTATTGAAAATTTACCAGCAATGATTATCAGTAAAGTCCAGCATGGGTACTTTTTAAAATGATTAACTAATGATAAGAACATATGCAAAAAGCGCTCAGACCTCAGAGTGGAGGTTCTTCTGAAATTCCAGCTCCTCTTTCAGAGTCTGGATGCGATTCTCTCCATCCACCCTCCTCAGCATCTCATCCTGCAGCTGCTTCTTGGCATCGGCCAAGCTGGTATCCAACTAAAAAAGAAGCACAAAATGGGCCGAGTATGAGTACAAAGTAATGCTGCGGAGTGGAAAATAAGCAGTCAGTGGAGTATGCGGGCAGGAAAACATGCAGAGAGGCTGTCCTTCAACCCCTGCTGAAATCTGAATTAGCTGACATTTACTAACAAAACTTGGAAGAAAGAGAGGAGGACTATGAAGGACAAACAGAGAGGTTCTGAGCTTGTAGACTGACTGCAGAAAGATTGAGCCCAGATGTGTTTCTATTGAGTTTTAAATTGAGCGTGGGTTTGACTTTACCTTGGCAACCTGCGCCTTCAGGTCCCTGTTTTCCACCTCGAGGTTACGCTTTTCTCCAAGAGCCGTAGTCAAGGAAGCATCCTTCGAATTAAGCAGAGCCTCCAGGTCTTTGAGCCTCTGCAAGGCTCCCCCCAGTTCTGACTCTTTTTTAGTGTTCCTATGAAAACAAAAATGGGGACTAAGTTCCACTTTAAGTTCTCAAAGTGCAGCTTTTGTTCATTTTTAGTGCAAGCATGAATGAAAGAATGCACTACTTTACATTTTCTATGACAGCTTTGAGTGAGATCAAGGGAGGATTTCTCATTCATGTTTATCTCCATTAGTCACCATAGCAACAATACTTGAACAAAACCTTAAACTACTATTACAAATGCCACTGAGACTTTCAATGTGTACATTTTCTCTCGTTTTACTCAAATGACACTCAATTCATTCAAGCTTTGAGAATCCATAGTTTAAGAGTTTAAGCATCTTACTGCATTTGTTTTAGTGACCTAAGACCTAAAACTGAATTACTATAGTTTCCTTTACACACTCTAATCAAACAAATATGAGCTATTTTTGAATGAGGATGTCTACAAGAAGCAGAAGCAGGGGAAAGACCTCGGTGCATATGAGTCATAGACCACAGTGATTTTCATCAAGTCCCGTGGATCTGGTAGCCACAAGCCACAGCCGTTGGTTTTTAGCTGAGATATTGCCATGGCAACGGTATGGCTTTGCCAAACACACTGTGGCCGTCGTTTTATTATTTACGGAAAAATAATCCAGGCAAGAGTGGAGCTCTTTAAACACTGCCACGTATTGTGTATAATGATGACTTTGGTGAAGGAGGAGAAGCTGGGGAAAGAGTTAGTCATCAGCCTCTGGATGTGGAAGCATGGGAAAGAGCTGGAGTCCCACTCCAGCTCTTGCCCAGTGAGCAATGAGGAGAATATGTTACAGTTATAGGGAGTGTTCCCAGCGGCAGGGTAACACAACTCTCAGTGCATCACCAAGTTAAAACATCAGTTATTAAAAGATTATGAGTAACTGCTGCTTAATATGTATCAACACTGAAGTCCAAACCCTTTCACATTTGTATTAAGGGACAAATAGATGCCTTCAATTGAAAGGGTTTGTTTGAAAAGGGGGATTTTAGATGCCTCGCAGCAGCGAGACATCTCATGATCACCAGACACTCTGCAGCAGAGTTCTTTCTGAGAAGAGTTTTGCAATCCTGACTTCAAAAGCTGTATCGTATAACTTTAGCTGAACAGCAGACACTGTGGGACAGGTGATAATTATGGGATAATAGTAACTGCTAATGTAAATATAACACAAACAGAAATGAGTTATGAAGTCAGCAGAATGACAAGAAACTCCTAAGACTTGCTGAAATTAGATACTGGAAGCTAAAGGTCAAACCACATTAAATCGTGCCGTGACAGCCCCTGAGTGTAAGGAATGAGTAAGGGTGAATTCTGCAGCTCATGATTTCATCTTGTTGTTACTATTTTGTCTTTTAAAGTTACACACTCCCACTATAGCTATAAAAAAAACAACAAAAAAAACCCCACCCACATCGATCAAACACACAGGGGTGAGTTTAAGGAATTTGGGGACCCAAGATGAGAGGGCACAAACCCAAAGTAATCAATCTTTTTTCTCAGCAGCTCCTGCAGACACGTGCAAAGACAGTAAACATTATACCTGGCTTTCAGCTCCTTGTGGTCCTCTCGCAGCTTGCCCAGCTCCAGCTGCAGCCGTGCTCGCTCTTTGGCCACCGAGTCCAGTGTCTGGCGGGCATCTGCCAGCTCCGTCTCATAGGCGGCCTTCAGACCCGTCAGCTCCCGGCTGACCTCTGTCTCCGACTCGGTGATGCGCAGACGCAGCCCGGCGTTCTCAACCTCCAGAGAGCGGACCTTGTCGATGTAGACGGCCAGTCGATCGTTGAGGTTGCAGAGGTCCTCCTTTTCCTGGAGACGGGTGATCCGGTTGGGAGAAAGTGGTGTGTTTGCACCTCGTGGAGTGTTTTTGGGTGTCGCCATTGTAACTTTCTTATTTTGCTGTCAAAACAGATATGATTATATTCATTTGAGTCTAAAGAGTCAATTTGAGCAGGTTTTATTCAAGTGCAAATGCACACCATTCAGTTTGATCCGACAGTCGACGTGGAACATGTGTCACAAATAAGATGAAAGAAATATGCCCAAGAAATATTCATTGAAACACACAAAAATGAGGCAACTTTTTGGCTCAAAGTTCAAAGTTAAAAAGAAAACAAAGCTTAATTCACTGGAACATATTGATTACTTCCAAATACATCCGGCTCTTTTTAATCCCCTAACATTAAGCACACAAACGACAAAGCACAATTAATCAAAAGACATGGGTGGGGTTAACAACTCCACCCAAAAATTAAAGTGATGTCCTTGCCCAAAAGATACTAACTTATAAAATTCGATTTACCTTTTTAAAGTTTGTTAGAGGATGAGAAATCTCTGGAGATCTTTGCAGAGTAGTTTGACGATTTCCTTACGTGATCCCAGTGTTCGTCTTGGTTCTCTCTTCAGTCTGCAAACTGAGCTGTCTGCAAACCCATCAGAGTGCCCATGTAGGAAAGAATGAGATGGGAGGAGAGGTTGGCCTCAAGTTTGGCACTTGTTAGGTGGCTGTTCCTCCCTCCCTCTGTCTCTCTCTCTCTGTCTCACTGTAATGGGTGTACAGTCTGAATAAATGAGTCACCCTCTGCACAAAGCCACGCACAAAGCCATGTGATGCCTATAAGGGATAATTTTAAGCAGATCTGTTGGCTGAGACTTGAATTGTAGTCGTTTTGTAAAAGCTCTGCAAAAGTTTTAACTCCAGAAGAACCCCACAGAGCTGGAGTCTTCACATCCTGTAAGGATGCATTTACGCAACATCTTTTCTTAAGCTCTTACACAAATTTCCTACTTAGCCTTTGGTTTAAATACCTAAATGGCCAGAAATGTATTTCTTTGGACAGCCTTAACTAAGAGATTCCGAGTCATAAAACAAAAACAGCACCAAAAGTGTGCTCTGGCAGACTGGTTTTCTTTTGTAGACCTTTAATTATTCTGATTGTAGCCCACTAAACATCACTAAACATCATACATATAATATGTATGAGAAGATACAAGATACAGTGTTACAGATACAGATGATACAGTGTCTTTACATTTCAGTGGCAGGATGAGAGGACTACGCAGTGGTGCAGATGTTAGCACTCACCTCCTGGTCGGCTGGAGTGTTTCTCTGTGGAGTTTACAGGTTCTCCCTGTGTGCTCCAGTCTCCTCCCACACTCGGAACCACAGACATGCTCCTCTATAGGCGCTTCCATCTCGCCTCTCTTATATCAGCCAGGTCAGTCTGCCTTGCTTGAGACCAAAATTTGACTAGGAAAATGAATGGCTGGACAGCTGGAGTGACTACAAAGACACTGAGGCTGAAGCATTTTACTAAATCTCATAAACTGATGAACAAGCTGATGGAGATTATATGCTAACTGGTCATTTTATTAGGGACACTTGTTTGACTGCTTGTTAATGCAAATTTCTTATCAGCCAATCGCATGATGAAAACTCAGTGCATTTAAGCAATGTGAAACAACTTACTGAAGTTCAAACTGAGCATCAGAATGGGCAACAAATGTTTCTCTTTTTCTTTGGACGCCCTTACAGTGCAAACCTGGTCTGAGTATTCTAGAAACTACTGATCTATTTGGATTTTACTGCACAACCATGGGGTTTTTAGAAAACTGAAAATATCCCGTGAGCAGTATTTTTCTCTGGGAGAAAATGTCTTCAGATTGCTGGTGATGGTGTAATTGCGTGGTGGATATTTTCTGGGCACGCTTTGGCCGCTTGGCACCAATTAAGCATTTTTAAATGCACAATCTTCCTATGTTCAGCCTTTTATAACCAGTGTGTACCAATCTTAGGATGACAGCCTCCAGCAGCATAACATAACCTCCACAGTCACCAGATCTTACTCCAGTACAGCACCTTTTGGGATGTGGGAGATGGATGAATGTGCTGCTGACAAATGTGCAGAAACTGTGATGCTATCATGTCAATATGGAGCCACATCTCTGAGGAACGTTTTCAGCACCTTGTTGACTTTATGCCATGAAGACTTAAGGCAGTTCTGGAGGAAAAAGGGGGTCCAACCCAGTACTAACTAGATATACTTAATAAAGTGGCCGATGAGTATGTATGTGGGTTTTTTTTTTCCATATGCACTTTTATCCCATTTATAACCTGTAACACAAGCTAGAAGTGGTTCATTTTAATAGTGGACTTTAAAGGGTTAAAGCTATGCTTGCAAAAATTCATTTTCCCCTTTGTGCTGGCTCTAAAAACTGACATGTAATAAATGGCAGACAGTTTTATTAAACACTATGAATTATGACTTTTGGACACACTGTTAAAGCCTTTATACAAGTAAATTAAACGGCAATGAATATTGTTTCAATCAAAGGATTTATGGATATCTGGTGTAAAATTACCAAGTATTTAAAAAACAAACAAACAAACAAACAAACAAACAAACAAACAAACAGGGGCCTAATGTGTAAAACATGTTCTTAAATAAATGTGATGTGCTTTGTGAGGCCTTACAAGCTTCAGTATGTTCGTGCTTTATTTTATAGACAGCTTCTGAGATTCTGTGTATGATAAAGGTGCATTTATTTGTGAATTAAATAGACTGTAAAAGAAAATCTGCTGATCTCAGTTGCGCAGATCAGCTGTGGAAGACGTCGTGCCTCCTGCCGCTGACACTCAGCATCGCCTCCTACTGTCAGAAATTGATGGGAAGGTTGGCTGTAAAGAAACAAGAACCCGTTTTATTTGTCTTTTTCACTCATTTAGCAGCTCAGCGATGTACAAACTGGGTCTGAATTTCAAGTAAAATGGTCACCATAGCTGCCCGATGTGTTAAAACCATGCGAGCTTCGGCTGTGCCTTGTTATGTAGACAGTTTTTGTCATGTGGTTTGAGAGAAAACCCGTATTGGATCTCTGTGGTCACCTGGGCAAAAGAGACCCGAAAAAAAAATCCCATTGAGGAACTGATTGATTGGGAGAGAAAAACGAGCACAAAAAATGACTCTCAGTGACAATATTTACCGCGCTATTAAATCCAAAGTCAAATAATTCGCGAGTAAATCGTTTTTAATAGAGAATTAACCAAACAAATCCCATGAAAATCCGTCTCTAACCAAACTGTTTGCACACCAGGAGTCACGTGAATACAAGCTCTCCAAATCTTACAAAGACAAAGCGACATTTAGAGCAAAAAAGACGCATTTCCTTCTGTCAAAAAACGAACAAACTAATCCACTCCGTGTCTTCTGGAGCGCATGTCGCAGCCGCTTTGCGCGGACAAACAGCAGCTGTGCGCAAACAGAGGACACGGAGGACATAAAGAAACCAATTTAACCGCAAACCAGCCTCAATCCGTGCATTCAGATCCGAATTTATAACACAATAACGATCATAATCCAGGACTCAGCCTCCCTCCACCGCCTCGGCACCGCTGCGGAAACACCCGGACTCTTTTTTTTTTTTCTTTTTTTTCTACTTTTCCGCACAGACGCAGACAGCTCCGTCCTGCTCCTCAGCGGCCTCCATTTTAGCTCCTTGCCCGGTCGGCGCCTCACGTGTCCTGGACTGTCTTCCTCACATGACCCGTGTGTTTGTCCCCGTGATCAGCGCTTCCATCTCCGTAATTCGGTGTCGTTGAATATCGGCGTTTTACACCCGCAAAAGCTTCATGGATATGCTGGAGCAAAGTCTGGACAGCTCGGCGAGGTGAGAAGCTGCTGCCCGCTTCCTGCTCAGACATGGCTCCACCACGGCCTATAAACCCCTCTGTTTTCCCCCTGCTCCCTGCAGCGCAGTGCAGTTAATAACCTGCCTTCTCAGTGTACTTTTAATATTTGTTTCGTGTTGTCCCGCACTGTCTGCGCACTTTTCTCAGAGGATTTCTGCACACATTAGCTGTGCGCCCGTTTCCAAATCTGTGCGCTTGTTTTATCCAATGCACAATAAAAACAAGTGCACAGCTGCAGTTTGTGACTGTTTTTAGGCTAACAAGTAAACGCACTTCACTGCTACTGTAACTGATGCAGCATCTCTAAGGTTTCAAACTCTTAAATCCAACTACATTGGGGCGTTGTTTGGAGTATTATGTATATTTGTGAAGTTTGCCTTTCCATGCGCAACTGGTCAGAGCAGTTAGACTAGACTTCTAGGTCTTAAATAATTCTCATTTCCCCCTTTTAAGTGCAGATGAACTGATTTTAAGTCTTAGACGCCAGTAATGTTTCATTTTATTTATATCTTAATGATTATTCCCTTATATAACCACCCGGGGGCGCCGTATTTCCTCAGTTGGTTCAGGAGAGCTGGGTTTTTGTTCAGAAAACGTTAATGATCTTATTTCAGAGAAATACTTGAAATTGACTCAGCTCTGCTCTGTTTTTGTTTTTAGTCACGACAAACAGGAAACAGAGGAGGTGGTGCAGCTACAGGAAGGTAGGAGCATCTGTTCTTGTAATCCACACGACTGAAACAAAACACACTTAAAAGTGAGACTTTATAGAGTTTTTCCAGGTTCAGAATGCATTTTTTGGACTCTCCACACAAGGAAGATTGAGTTGGATATAGTTAATTCAACAAAACAGTGGATATTTTTTTGTTATTTCTTGGCATATAGTGACTAAAAATGAATTTTATGGTAGTGAGGACATGAGTACTGTGAGTACACGAAGCTCCACTTGGAAAGTAACATGTCAATAGTTCAGACGAGGCCAAAACCTGTTTGGACAGTGGCAGATTTTTGCCCATGCAGAAAAACAAAACAGGCTTGCTGTTAAGCCAAAAGGCGTGCACCTGCGTTACACGGCCCTGCGCTTGTTTAGTGTTCGAGGTCTGAAACGTGGTGGTGTGTGTGTTGCAGGGGAAGCTGTGGGGACGGACGAGCAGACTGCAGTGACCATCACCGGTGTCCCTCAGACTGCATTTGCTGACCACAATGTGCAGTACCAATTTCGTACAGACAACAGCGGCGGACAGGTGAGCTGCAGGCAGCATTTCCTCTGTTGCTGATTTGCCATTCAGATATTTTCTAGTTGGAATGCAACAATAGAGCTTCAGATACTGGTAACCACGGTAACTGATAGCAGCAGTTGTGCCCTGGTTCAATGTTCAGGATCTGTTGATCAGGAGCTGAAAAACTTTCAAAGGATGTCAGCTCATTTTTATATAAGGAAGAATTATTTGTTTACCTCAACCAAAGGAGAAAAATGTAAAAAACTCTTTGGCGTCAGCTATCAGACAAATTGTTATTTTAAACATGAAAAATCTGTAGATCAGCCCAGAATTTCACAGTGGGAGTATAACAGTCTTATACAAGGGAGACGGACACAACAGCAAGACACAGAGCCATATTTCTAAAGGTAGCAGTCCATCAGCAGCAGGAGCGTCTGTCTACTGTTGGTGAAAAATTTACTCCTGTTCTGAGCTGTGACAACAGCTTTTAGTATCCTGGGATCAGGCGTCATAGTTTTACACAAAGGATGTGAGGATATCTTTACAACAAAGCCAGACAGACCTTAGTAATAAATATGTGGAGAGTGGGCAGTTGTGATATAGTTGCTCTGTCAGTGATTTTTTTTTTTTCTTCAGTTGACATATTTATTGTGGATCTTATTTTCTTTCTATCCCAGTTATGTTTCTTTAAAAGCGAGGCTGTAGCCACAGATTCAACTTTGGCAGCGATCGAATCGAAATCCGGGCGTCACGCCGCCTGAGGTCATTGAACGTGGGTGTCACTGTTGGTCTGTGGGGTGAAAGTGTAATTGACTTGATTGATAAGCACATGCAAAATTAGCAACGACTGTTGTTTTCACTCCAGACGGTCACTGACACCTTTGAACAAAATCTATTTTTTAAAATTTTGACCCAAATATTTGAAAGTGAACTTGAGAAGTTTCAGAACCAAAAAAAACTCACGAAATATGGTAACAAAGAGTTTCTGATCAGAGAGTTTATGAGAGGCTGTGAACAGTGATGGTGGCTGTCCCAGCAGCGCTGTGATTGGATCATTGCTGTCATCTTCAGAATACATATTGTGATATGATAAGATGAACGATAAGATGAAACGTCTGCGTGACGGCTACTCGATGAATGTGCATCACCAGGCTTGTGTGAGGTCGACTCGTACCAAAAACAAATTTCAAACACCCCCATAATGGTCACTGACTTCATGCCCTCCTCTGTCTGCAGGTGACCTATCGCGTGGTTCAGGTGACAGATGACCAACTAGAAGCGGCAGCTGATGGGACGGGAGCCGTCAGCGTCGTCTCCACTGCAGCATTTGCTGGAGCCCCTCAGGCAGTAGCGCAGGTCAGTTAACCCTGCAAGATGATCAGGATGCACAAAAGGCTCTAGAAATAAAAACAGACTGCAGTCAAGACGCAGCAGCCATCAGTCTGTACAGGAAGCCACAGATACACCCGCTTCCTTATCTGACTAATCTATCAGCTCGTGGCTGACAGGAAGGCTGAGGGGCATGCAAATAGGGGATTGGATCACCATGACGTCAACCTCTTCTACGTGAAATTTCACACGGGCTGTAATTATTTAGAGAAGTGTATATGGTTCGGTCTGGAAACGTTTGGGTAGTGACCCTATTTTAAGATTTATTTTTGGCTTTTACCATGAACACCTGTGACATTTTAAAAACACAGTCTGTGAAAAAGTGCATGACAAGGACGTGACCGGATGACACAGAGTCAGTCTGTATATCAAACATGGGTTAAAGAGTTAAGGAGCTCTTATTCTGAAAACTGTATTTCAGCATTTTGGTTTTCCAGTGGCAAAAGTAATCGAATTTGTATTTGAGATGATTCCAGCTGTACAAACTTTCTGTCTCCGACTTTGCAGGCCGTCATCCAGAATCCTTTCAGCAACGGGGGAAGTCCTGGCGGGGAGACGGTGGGAGGAGAGACACGCTTCGCTTATTTCCCTGCAGCCACAGTCAGCGATGGAACAGCCACGGCCGTGTCGGTGCAGGCCACCGCCGACCCAACAATTACACAAGCGGGAGGTGAGAAGCACTTCTTTAACCGTCAAATAAAACAGGCTCGTGTTGTCGATCTAACGCCTCGTGGTGTTTCGTCAAATCCAGGTCAGTTTTACGTGATGATGAGCCCACCTGAGGTGCTGCAGACGGCGACCCAACGTACCATAGCGCCACGCACACACACCTACACTGCGTGAGTACAACTTAAAGCTTCGTCGCACATTGATGCTACTTCCCAAAAAAATCTCAGAATGACCAAATCACCATAATCCCTCTGCACATCTGTTTGGCCGACATCTCACCTTTTTCCTCCCAATCTGCACTGGACTGGGTGTACTCTGCCTCTTGCTTTCCTTCTTGGCGTGATCCGTCTTGTCATTGTGTGTAAAACAATAAATATATACTAAAAAAAAAAGAAAAACCATCATTTAAATCATTTAAAACATCCAACATACTATGTCCTACTTACCTGCCATCCCCAGAGACCTTGGTGAAAGCGAGATGTTGCAGCATGGCAGTTCAGACTGGTGAGAAGAACTTTCACTTACGCCCCCCACCCTGCCCCCATCATGTGTCGTAGAATCAGACGTTTGGTGGCTGCTTAAGATACGAGGATTAAACTGGATTTTGGTCTGCCTGTGGCTTTGGTTAATAGCTGCAGGTTTAGTTCAGGCATCAGTGTTTCCCACAGATTTAGATTTCAGACCCAGTTTTCCACCTCTTTGCAGTTTCAGTCTGTGATGGTGAGGTTGGACTACATTGAGCCACTGAAGGACATCTTCATCTGAATGACTAATGAGCAGCACACGCCTGCGAGCCACCTACTAGCCACTGCTAACGCAGGACTAGTGGTGTAGCGGTGATGAGACTTTCAAAATAAAAGTGAGGAGGATAAGATTAACTGCAAAAAATGCTAAAATGAAAGGCTAACTATAATAAGGGCCCATTACTATACTTGGGCAGCCCTCCCAGGTAATAAGTGTGTGGGAACCACTGAGCTTTGGTGTTTAGTTTGTCACTGATTCTCCTTCAGAGAGGGCAACAGCAAACCATACTCATGTTTTTTTTTTGAGGGGGGGGGTTAGAGCCTGAATCCTTCAAAGGGTTGAGCTCAAAGAGCGTGCCCTTCAGAGGACTTAAAGGATCTGGGTCTGTTCTTCGGAGGTGAAAGTCTAGTTAACACAGACTCTAGCAGTTGGTATATTTGTGGGGTTCTTTACAGCTCATTAAACCTAAATAAAGATAATTTTCTACTAAAACCAGATGGGTTTTGGTTAACATGCTTTCCTTTATATCAATACTTTTTGTTGTTAACAGACTTTTGGGTCACAGTTTTGGCACATCAGCATTCAGTGTGGTGTCTTAGCATTTTTTTTTCAATGTTAATTTACAATTGTTGTGTTTTTTCTTTGTGCCTTTACAGGAAAGTAGATGGTCCACGGGCGCCCAGGGATGAGAGGCGAAGAGCACAGCACAATGAAGGTGCGTGATCGCCAAGGTTACGGATATTTCAGGGCTGTCACATCTATCACTCCTTTTTAACTTCAAGTTCCTAAGGAAAGACCAGATTTAATTTGAATAGTGAAGGAAGGATCTAAACTTAAATGAAAGTTTGAAAGCGATTTTATTTTAATTGCTCTTTAATCACAGACATGAATGGCAGTAACATGTCAAAGTGCACATTTCCAGCAGCATTTTTTTTTCCAGCTCGTGTGTATCTCCACAGGTTAGCCACAACATTAAATGAATCTTATGTGGGCTCTTGTGTAGAGCCTCTGTGTTCTGGGAATACACTCTTTGGGTTCTTCTGGTGTCCCTCATGTGGTTTCTGAGCAGTTTTTGTTGCATGGGATGGTGTAATGTCGTGCTGTGGGAGTCTGCTGCTGTTCACACACAGAAACTACCAAACACAAAGGTCACTGAGAGTCGGAAGCAGGCGAAGCTTCTTCTTCTATTTCCTTTCCTTTTTTTTTTTATTGACGGTTGGCAAACGAATTGGTGCATTACCGCCACCAACTGGTATGGAGTCTGGACCAGAATGTCACTTAAGGATTAGAGCAGGCACAGCTGGCGAGGGAGCTGCGCTTTTGTAACGATCACTGGCGAGTGATTGGCCTCATGTGCTCAGATCAGCCAATAGACATGTACCGATTAACTTTGAATGGGCCAATAGGCGGAGGCTTTATACCTGGAAAAAGAAGAGCAACAGAAGAAGAACAGAAACAGTTTCACTTATCGTGCATGTAACAAGAAGGGTAGCACATATCGAAGTAAGATCTGCGTGGCAGGAGCTGAGGTTTCCCAGCAGATGTTCAGTGTTGTTGACGTCACCAGTCGGTGGTTTTAATGTTGGGGCTGATCGGTGTGTGAAACCACAGCTTGCGAGAGCTAAAACTGAGCATCCTTTTTATTTTCTTTACAGTGGAGAGAAGAAGAAGAGACAAGATTAATAACTGGATTGTCACGCTGTCAAAAATCATTCCTGACTGCAGCATCGACAGCAGAACCGGAGCGGTGAGCGTTGTATTAAAAAAACCCTCTGACGTTCACTGAAAACTCGTGTATATTTTGCATGACCGTGTAAGTGCTGACAGATGGTTACAGAAGCTCCTGCTAGTTAGATTAGCTCAGTATGTAACGTGACTTCATTTAGTCTGAAAGCAGCTGTTTCATGTCACTGATCTTTTTAAATTTGCCTCTGTCAGGCCTTCATTCACTTCCTGTTCACCCTGTTCTTTGACTTCATTCATGCCTTCACCAGGCTTTACTACAGCCAGGGGCGTGTGACAGTGTTTACTTTATTTATTTTATTTTTAGCTCAGCAGGTAACAAAGTGTTTATATGGAAGGAATTTCAAAGTGTGTCAGCCGCTGGAGAAAAGTCAGCTCACAGTGGGAATGAAAGACTAGAAAGAAAAATATTATATTATTTGTTTGTTCCTCAGAGTAAAGGAGGCATCCTGTCCAAAGCGTGCGACTACATCCGCGAGTTGCGTCAGAATAACCAGCGGCTGCAGGACAGTTACAAAGAGGTGGAGCGAGTCGAGATGGACAACGAGCTGCTTAGACAACAGGTTAACTTCCCATCATTGTGCACACATCTCATATTTTGCTTTGCTACCCTTTGCAAACATAGGTGGAGGGGGCTTTGGGTCCTCACAGACAAAGCGGTGCAGTGCCAAGAGTAGAGAAAAACGTTGAACTCGAGTGTCTCGATCAGTCTGAACGTTGTGAGCGCACTGTAACATGACAGAAAATAAACACTGCAGAGGACTGCACCAATAAGCTGAATTAAATTCTGCTCAATATGAGTTTTGTCTGTTATTTCTGACTAATAGTGGAGGTAGAGTACTGAGGTTCCACTTTCTTTGCCTCAACACCAAAGCGGGGGACACAGAAAAGCGGTGGTTCAGTCCTGGCTCCTCCGGCCTGCATGTTGGGCAAGATACAGAACACGGATTTGTTTCCAGTTCATGCATTCGATTGTGACCATTAGGTTAAAATTGGGCATAGAAAATAACACTTACATGAATGTGAGAGAGAAAAGCACCGCCGCTCTCCTGTTTGCACCTAAAACACCATAAACGTGGCATGAATCAAGAAAGTTAGGGGCATTTTAATAAAAAAGTCTTTGAAGGATCAAGGATGAATGAAATTAAATACTCTGTCTTACGTTTTCAGATTGAGGAATTAAAGAATGACAACGCACTGCTTCGAGCACAGCTGCAGCAGCACGGTATAGAAGTCAACGGAGATGCAACACCTCAGTGACTGTGGACTGGACAAGTGCAGGATCACAAACACAGAGTCGCGTCCTCCCACACAGCTGAACGACACCAGGAGAGGAGCAAAAAAAAAAGAAAAGAAGAAATAACAGGAGACAATTTCTGTCTGAAATTGGACCAGAGAAACACGCAAAAGGCTCACGAAGAACACCGAAGGACTGCAAAGTGAACACGTCTCCTCCTCCTGCAGCTCCATGAAAAGCTTGAACGCTCTGAAATCCGTTAACTGAGTAGCTAACTGAACCTCTCACTTCTGCTTCAAGGAAATCGACCTCTGCACTCCACCGCCACGCTGCCGCCAAACTCTTCTTTTTACTTTAAATTATGAACCTGCCACACAAAGTTTATTTTTAGCGTCTTTACGTTTTTATCATCACACAAACTTTTTCCTTTGGGTTTGTTTTTTTTATTTTTTGGACATGCTTTGTTTGAAGCTACTAAATGGTCCCATTTTGTTTTAATTTATTAGTCTTTAAACAATGTGTACACAGAAGTTTAAAAAAATAGAAGCTGAAATCATCTCCAGAAATGAACAAATAATGAGCAAATCAGTTGTTTTGATCCTGCTCAGCACTGTTACTAAGAATACTTTTACTGTCAGTGGATTTTTTTTTGTTTATTTTAAATTTCTTCCTCTCGACACTGGTACTCCACACACCAGACGGAGCTCACACACATCGTCCATCGTCAGTGAATTCAAAACTATAATTTCTGTAGAGTCAAAGTGGGAGCGGCTTTGACATCACGGGCATGGAGGTTTTTCTTTTTAGTGTAAGGCCTTAATAGATGCCTACTGGAGAATATAGGTGTTAACATAGCTCAGGTAATTGGGATTATGCACTGGCAAGCGGTTCCCACGTTCAATGACGTCCTTATATAAAGAATTTAGAGCTCATATGTGTCCCCCGTTAGGTGCAATGTACAGATAAAGTAACACTGAGATGATTTTCAAGGCGAATCGTCTCTGTCGGGCATTAAACCATGGTTTGGTTGTGTATCTGCTTAATAGGTCACTGGAATACAGGTGTGAGGTCCTGGTTGGAGACCGGCCTCGGTTTTGGCCCACCGGTCCTGCTGCGTTTTGGTGACTTTTTATTTTCCCTATATTACTATTTACACCTTGGGAACCATTGCTGCTGATTCATGACCATAAAACAGCCATGGTCAGGGAGGGGATACGAGTTATGATGATGATGATGATGATGATGATTATACCTAACTAGATTTTTTTTTTTTTTTTTGTCTACACTGAAAGTCACCACAGCATGGAAATATAACCACTGGCATGACTAATTCTGATACTACAATAAATGAGTGTTTATACCCGAGTGGTGTTTATTATCGAGGTTACGAGGAAAAGCGTTTTGGGGCTGGAATGAAACTTCTGGTACAATATTTTGGTTGTTTTTTTTTGTTTTTGTTAGATTTTAACTACAATATGATAGATCACAACAGAAATCGGTGCTTGTCAAAATAGTCCAGCTTTAATAATAAACAGAATAAATAAAAAAGATGTGTGTGTATATATATTTATACACATGTAGATACTTACACATGCATATATGTATAGATACACAGATGCTTTCCCTCCCCAAAAATATGTAAATAAAAATTTTTGAATTGTTTTCTTTAATATATTTCCAACCTTCAAAGTGTTATATGACCCTATTTTTTTTTTCAGTTTTGCTACGCTATGATCTCAAATTGGTCACATTATTCAGATAATTTGATTATTTTTATTCATATTACATCATAACTTTAATATTTAGCTTTACTATTTTAGCTTTTTATCCTTCATAGTTATGCGACAGGAAGGGTGTGTAAAGGTGTCAGTTTGGTGCTACTACCACAGTAGTACATTTGAAATAAATTATGCGGATTTATCCGATTGTGTTTAGATAAGTACTGAGCCTTTTCTCTTTCCCGAAGCAGAATAAGTCTATTAAACTTAAGTCTGCTTCTACAAGTCTAAAAGGAATTTTCCCCGGCTGTCATTTAGGCAAAGTGGATTTAAGTTGCTCGTGTTCCCTGATGATTATTTCCTGGTAATCTGACTCAAAACTAAACGTAATGAAGGTATTTTAATTATTAAAGCCTTTTAGGCGCAAGTTGTGTGTACTTGTTGCCTAGAGACGGTCGCCACGGATAACAAACCCCGGAAAAACCAGCTCAGCTCAGAAGGTACCAGAATTCCGGTGAGTAAGATCGAAGTGACGAAACATTTCAGCTAAATTTAAACATTACAATATTTTTCAGATTTAGATCTGGAAAACATAAAAGGGGGTATCCAGATTCAGAGGGGGAAAACAATAAATATTCAAATGAGCTGGTCAATGTTGGTATTTTCGAACATTGAAGTACATTTAATCAAGGGCAGCACTTCGTTCCACATTTTGGCTATTTTAGCCTACTTGACTGTTTTTATCTTGTTGCATTTTCTGATTCCGCTCTATTGCGTTTAATGCTGTACTCGTTCATTAATAACTCGTACAGTGCTCAAGAAACTACCTGGTACCAGACCCACCTGGCCTTTTTGACGGCCACGTCTGGCCCATGTACCTGAAACATAAAATCAGTTAATTACAGATAAATCGGGGAGACAGCTGGTAGAAAGTTTTGGTTCATTTTTGATCCTTTATTCATGCACGTACATAATAAAAAGTCAAATATGATCTTCCTTTGAACTTGTTTCTACTTTTTGCTAAAATGTTATTTGGAAAAAGAATTGCAAAGGTAGTTTGTACTTTGATTTATTTATATTTTTTGCATGTTTTCCCGCTTTAAATAATAATAATTTATTTTCTTATATTTTTAATCTATCCTTTATTTATACAGGTAGTCCCACTGAGACTCAATGTCTCATTTACAAGAGAGACCTGTTTGAGAATAACAATAAAATTACAACCATAAAAGAAATAATTGTACGTGGTGGTGTAGCCTTTTAGACTCCAATAATTACTTAATTCCTAATATTTCACAAAGGTGTGTCATCTTGTTCTTTCAGCTGCTCCCTTTAGCAGTAGATCATCTGTGTCCATCTCATCAACTCCCTAATATCCTCCTCTGTCACACCAACCCTCTGCATGTCCTCCTTTACTCCACCCATGAATCTTCTCTGTTGTCTTCCTCTTTTCTTCCTGCCTGGCCTGAATTATTTTGATTGCACAATCCAAATTATTTATAATAATTAAATTAAAAAGGTCCTTGATATTCTTACATGTTTTTGCAGTTGCTAAGAGGTGATGTAACTTTGAAAGGAGTATTTACACAGTGTAGTATCTGTTTATTTTCGTGCTTTTATCACTGATGTTTTATTAATGTTTCTGTTTCTGGCAGCCCGTTAAATCTCAAATCTGCATTTAGTGTTATTAAATACACAGGGATGGTTTGTTTGTAAGTATGGTTTATTAACACAAAGCACACTCATTCAAATATATATTGTAATAACATCTATCAGTTTACTTTGTCAGCATTTCATAATGATATTATAACTAACGCTCCAGATGGCGCACTTATATAATTAATACACTATTGGGTTTATTGTGTGCAGTTTTGATAGAGTCATAAAATCTAAAGTAGTTGATTAACTGCAATATAGTCACTGACACAAAACAGAGTAACAAACAATGCAATATTTACCTTGGATCAAAGCAAATTACTATTGTGATATTTAATAAAATGGAAACATTCAAAATAAAGAGCAAAATTTTGATGAGTTTTTATGATCGTTCGGATTTTTCAGGGGATATAATGCCATTATTTTGTAATAATATCAGTTTGTAATTGCTACTCATAACTGCACTTTTTTCTGGTAGTACCTTTGCACTGGTAATATATGTGTTGGTGTTTGATCTTCACAGAGACATAGAAAAAGATCCCCCACATTTAGCTGTACGTGAAAGATCCAGTGAATCTGGGCCTTGTTTCAGCAGAAATATGATGCCTTCACTAAATGCAAAGCCTGGCCTGCACCGCAGTGTGTCAGAGTGGACCAGCAACAATCAGCAGCTATCTGCCACAGCTCAACACGAACGACACATTTCGAATGTCATCAGACAGGAAGGGAGGACACTACGCAACGAGACTAACTTTAAGGTGGGGTCTTGTTTTGTTGGCAGAGCTCAAAGGACACTGTCCACTGGACCATCCAACAATGTCCTTTCTTTCTCCACACGTTGTTAATAAAGCACCTTTTCTCCATAGACACGCTGGGATGAGACTGATACGTGTCGTAGGCTGAGTGACCGTGTTTGGGATGTTGCTCGGTGGAAGGAAGTGTTGGAAACTTGTGCTCAGAAAGTAGATGAAGAGATGGAGACTCTGACACTGGTGATTTATTCAGACTTTTTAAAAGCAGAGGTTGAATCTGTAGACTGTATAAGAAACACGGAAATACGGTAGCTGATATACTTCTTTGTCTAAAAAGTAAAGCCAACATTTCAGTGCCTTAAACCTGTTTTCTTTCTAATGACCAGCAGGTGGTGACACCATCTGGATGTGATAAAATCTCCTGACTCTTTATTTGGTTTAATAACTCAGCAAACATGTTCCTAATATGTTTAAGATCTCAGTCCCTGGTTTAAAGTCTTGTTTAACACAGCCTGATTTGCATTTTGTAATGAAGCTCTCGTTTGGAGACAATAAATTGGGATGTGCAGAGCCTGAGTAGACTGTGCCCTATAGTGGAAATGTCAGCTTGCCTCTCGCTAATCTTTGATTTCAAAATCCAAGATGGCCCCAGTATGACTGAGTGGTGCCTTTGTCCATTTTGTACATGTGCACATGTGTCATACTTAAAGAAACATCTAGGTGTTTCTTTGTCAAGTGCTCATAAAATCTTTACTCCTGGTCTCTGAGATAACTTTCATTTATGTGGGCTTCACGCTGGTGTCAGTCCAAAGAGCACACCGAGCAAGCTTTGGCTGCCACTGCTGTTCCTCTGGAGGTCACCACTGAATGCCTGACACTGAGGGAGGGACGGCAAGGGCACGAGCTGGTAACGGACCCCGTGGACGAACAGCTGAAGAAAGAGGTGGAGCTGATTGAAAGAGTGCAGCAAGTTCTGCAGCAGCACACTAGCAGGGCCTTTGAGCAGCTATGGTACGTTTCTGTTTTCCACTGCTGAAAATGCATGTTGACTTTAGCCAACTTCTAAGCTCCTCCCTTTTTCCTGGTTGCTAAGCATTCTGCAGGAGGTGCGGCACCAGCTGACTGCTGATCTCCAGAACAAGATGGATGCTCTGGATATTGACATGTCCTGTCTGTCACTTACGATAAAATCGCCCCACATCTCCCTAAAGACCAACCCGACTCGCATACCATCAGGGTAATCTTCAGATGAGGGTGTGCATGAAATATGAAGTATGCAGATCATAAAATGCTAGTGTATGATATAATTATTATCATAATTAAAAGATTGGTTGAATATTACTCCTCATTTGCTAAACTATGGAAATTCAATTCAACTTCAGTTACATAGAGCCAAATCACAACAAGGTGTTAGAACTTTTCATAAAGCTTTTGTAATATATACTTTTTTACATGAAATTTATATACAAAATTTGTTCTTTTACACACAAAAACCATAACTACTGAGTGTCACTGTAATATTGTGTATTATGCATTTTTGTGATGCTTGGTTACCGCTGTCTATTTAAACCGTATCATTCATAGCAGCTACTACTGTTATAACTGCTGTCTTTGGTGTAGCTCCTCCACCCCCCAGGAGTGGGTCCAGTTCAGCCAGCATAATGTGGCTCGTGCCCATGAGGCGATGCAGGTTTCCCAGCAAATAAGGGAGGATATGAACCTCACCCGAGCACAGGTAGGTGGTTTGCAACTAGTAGGAGTTCTTGAATATGACTTATTATACGACCAAGTACTATTCAAGTATTTTATTTAATTAAAAAAAATTAAAAAATGATAACCACCTAATGACTTTAATATTCATTAAACTGTGCACAAATATTGGTGCAACCCTCTCTCTGTGCTCAGTCTGTGTTCTCCAGATTTGACAAATGTTTATTTAATGATTAAAAGCTTTTTATGCACACATCATAGATCCATGTTTAAAAGCTTAAATTAAAGAGGAGATATGTAGTTACCACATTTATTAATCACAAAGATGCGCTTTGTGTATTAAATGTGTGTATTATATTTTTATTTTGTTAAAAAAAATCTTCTGATGTCACATTTAATTTAAAAATCATTGATATTCTAGGCAGTTTTAATCTATGGGATAAAGGTTTTACTTACATGTTAATAAGAACATTGTTTCACATGTCGGTGTTTGAACACCCGGGGGCGCTGCAGATGGTTAAAGGATTTCTTTAATTTGATTAATTTATTTTTATTTTGGTTTTCTTATATTGTCCACTAATCTTGCTTAGAGTAGGTGGGGCATATTTGCTGTTAATTTCTTTCTTTCTTTTTATTTCGTAGCTGCAGAATGAGTTGGAGACTCAACGCAGAGCCACAGAGTTTGCTCTCCGCAAACGTAATCACCTTGAAGAGCAGGCCCGACATGAGCTGGAGTGGCAAATAAAATCTGTAAGATCTTATAAATAATAGCTGTTAGCAGCAGGGTGAGGGAGTATAGTTTGTCATCGCATGTTCCCACTGCCTGTACATCCGTCTGTAGACTGAGGAGGAAATGGCAGAAATGGAAATTGACATCCACGGGCTGGATGCAGATCTGCAGGCGAAGACAGCCAACCTGAAGCTTGCTCACACCAGACTGGAGACCAGGACCAACAGGCCTAACGTGGACCTGTGCAGAGATGAGGTATATATCAGTTATATAGCAGCAGATGTGTCCCTGATTGCATTAGAAGTCTTTTCTCCTTTTATCGTGATGGTTTGCAGGTGCAGCACGGCCTCGTTAATGAAGTCCAGCAACTGGAGGCCACGATCGCAGCTCTGAAGCAGAAGCTCTCTGAAGCTCAGTGAGTCTTCATTTTTATTTGTGTGGCCAAACTAAGTAGTATTAACAATAATAATAATATATAAGTATTGTATATATTACACAAAACATATATGTGTTTGTGTAATATACTCTCAACCCTGTTTGGGAGTGTTGAAGCATCAGGGTAAGAATAGAGGTGGATGAAGTGATGCACTCATCAAGCCTGGTGCCTACTGCATAACCCTGTAAAGGAAGTGTTATGACTGGAGGTTGCTTCAGTTCAGCAGGTTGTAACTGAATGACGTTAAATGCCCGAAAAATTAGGTCAGCTTACTATTTTTCCACCAATTTCTTCCCTGATGGCACAGGTAAATTCCAAGATGACAATGTCCAGACCTTGAGAATCAGAGGGATGTGCTGGAGACAGAAGGGTCTGACTCTCCCATCACCAATATGAGATCTTATTGAAATCATACTATGTGTGGCATCATCACATCTCAAGCTTGTCCAGTTAAATAAATATTAGGTCCAATTATAGAATATGTATTCTATATATAATATAGAATATTAGATTGGGAAGTGTATAAACAATCTAATGGAAGAGAAACAGACAAGTTATAGAGTTACCGCTGAAATAACATAGGACTATAAAAATATATCTGTCACTCTTACAATCTTGAATATAAAGAGAAATACATTTTATGGATTTGTGATGTTTTAAAGTAATGATAAACCATAAAACCAAATTCAGAAGAACTTCTCGAGCATGCATGCCACCGGAGCTGATATTCATCCCTGCTCGCTGCTGTAATCCTCTCTCAGGCACTCTCTGCAGAAAATGAAGCTGCATCACTCCCGCATGCTGCAGGATCTTTCCAGAAAACAGGAAGCTCTGTCTCTGGAACAACGAAGCCTGAACACCCGCGCTCGCCTCACAGCAACCTCCAGCACCGACAATAAAAACTCGGCGCTCGTGGTCCCGCTGGCAAACTCCAGTGGGAGGAGCAACCTGCAGCTGCTGGCTCAGTGAGAAGATGGTCTGAATGTTTTTGAGGGAAAAAAATCGAATAGTTATTTTAAGTTTAATTTGTTTAACCCTGCAGTCATAAACAAGCAATGGACACACAAAAATCTACTCACACTCTCAGTAAAAGTCTGGGCACAGTTCGCTTCACAAAGTAGTCCCGAAGAAAAAAAACAAACTTACTCCAGCTGCAACTTTTCTCCTCTTGTAAAATTATTATTCTGACCTCTGTTTTGTGTAGTTAATTTGCATTTTTGTGTATCATAATCCAGCAAGAAATGATTGATTTATCATCTCTAAATTGTGGATTAAACAGTCTTTTGAGTAAAATAAAAATTCACTCTTCAAACTATATCCGGCATCATATAATTATCCAAAATTCACACGTGAAAGTGCACGTTTTCATGTCTGTTTGGTTCTTTTATGCTTTAATGGCTTTGTTTAGTTTTGCCACACTGTTTGATCAACTGACGCTGCTGGCAGCTTAAAAGCTGCAATAATGAGGGGAACTTTGACTCTGATAAAATAACCTGGTAAACAGCCTGCCTAAAATAATAAACCTCACCCGGCGCTGTAGTAAAGTCTTCAGATGGATGTGTTTGTGTCATTCACTGACTTTTTATGAGTCACCAGATGATCTCGGGTGAGCTGTTTTTAACAGATGTTTGGTGAGTAAGATGTGCTCAGATAAGAGAAAAAATTGTATGAAAATAACACTAAAAAACCAAAAAACCCTCCCATGTGAGACAAAAAAGAAGTTACTTTCTAGGACACGATTACTGCACCAGGTGCAAATTACACAGAAATAGTTCTTTCTGTGAAAGAAAGGTTCATTTTAAACACAGATAAACTGTTTACTGGTTAGCTTTTCAGTGCTTAACTCTCCATTTTTGCACAGCTGTGTTAAATTTCCCATTTCTTAATGTAGACATGATCTGTGATGCCCCTGTTTTCCCAATAATTGGAACCATTTTAAGCTGTTCTTTCCAGGAAATATCTCAGAAAAACATCAGAGCATAACTGAAGTATTTTAAATTTGTCAAGCAGTTAATTTTGGCAACACAACTACAACATAGTGAGCATTCGAATAGGTAATGGTGCTGCATTAATACCAATAACAGAAATGGAAGCGCTACCGGAGAAAATGACGCAAGACAGTGCAAACAGAAACGGCCTGAAAGGAAAAACAAAATCAGACTGGTAAATAAAAGCTGTGCTACTGTCACGTTCATTTAACAATACAGGAAAAGTGTCGTCAGTTCATTGCAAACATTCAGATCAAATATCCGAAGACTGGACGCTGTAGACGTTGGTTTTAAAGACTGGATCAATAGACTGATCAAACACCTAATAGCTGTGTTTTGAATGGCGGCAGCTCCATTCTTAGAAAAAAAAAATTGTCGAGTGAATTTTCTGCTCCATTTTCTTCACCAGCAGCCTCCCGCATGACACACCCACCTCGCCTAACACACTTTCCCACATGCACACACAGAACACCCACAATAAGGAAAACACCGTCCACCATAAAACTGTTCAAAGTGCCTTCATGTCACAAACAAATCACCATTTCCCAAAGCCCAACCCATCCTCTGCTCGCACTAACCATCGGTTTTCAGCACATTTATGACTTTACTGCCTGGCCCTCCAGTTCATTTACACAGCCTTGAATTTAAGAGGATGGGCATGTGCTTCCTGACAGGTTGAATTATTCTGAATCATTTCACTTAAGGGCCCAGATGCTAACTGTCTGTTGCCCTTCACTGAGAAGGCAATTAAGGTGGCCTGGTGCCGGCTAAATGCCCCCCAGCTTCTGCATGGGTGAGTACGTCTTGTTATCTGCATCTCTGTCATGATGTCGTATGAACCTCGTCCCCCTGTGTGCCCATACACATCCTCCCATTTGTGGCCACCACCTCTTTTTTTTTTTGGCATCACCTGTCTCTGTGCCTCAGACCTGCTTGTGCACATGATGGCGAGAGAAACCCGGCTCTTCTGCAGCCACTTTACCGCCTCGGAAAACATTCCAAACGGAGACTTTGCTGTTTTAAAGACGTTGTAGATAAACGGAGAGGACAAAAGGTCAGCAGTGTGCATATTTCCAGGCAGGACTTTTCTTCAACCTTCAAACTATGTCATGGTAAACTGGAGGCGGTGCTACCAGTTTAGTGAACTCATCTGAAGAGATGCAGCTGGCTGTCAAGGACTGCATTGCTCTCATCATCTACATCTTGACCTTTCTGCTCGGCCTTCCTGCCAACCTGCTCGTCTTCTTTGTGTACATGCGCAAGGCTCGTAAACATGGTGCCACACCCAACGTGGTCTATGCCCTCAACTTGTGTCTGGCCAACTTGGGGCTGTTAGTCTGGCTGCCTGTCAAGACTCTGGAGACTTTGCTTCAGGACTGGAGGCTGCCTGCTCCCGTGTGTCTTGTCTACAACTTCTTCCTCTTCTCGTCCCTGTATGGCAGCTGTCTGTTCATCACTGCTGTAACAGCGGGTCGTTACTTCAGCATAGCATTCCCGATTGTCTACAAGAGATGGCGCTGTGCTCGTAACTCCTGCATCATCAGCGCTGTCTTGTGGCTGTTGGTGGTGCTACACCTCAGCCCTGGCGTGATGGTCGAAGAAGGGGGGTTTTTTGTTTCCACAGGTAATAACTCCTCAGTTTGCTATGAAGTTTTTAGTGCGTCCCAGCTGGCCGTGCTGCTGCCACTCCGCCTGGAGATGGCCATCACCCTGTTTCTTTTGCCTCTGATTGTGTCAACTTTTTGCACGATGCGCTGCGTCACGCTGGTGTGGCGCTCGAAATTGTCCCCCATGGGAAAAAGAAGAGTGCTGGCTGTTGCGCTGTCCACGCTCGCTGTGTTTGTGGTTTGCTACGCACCCTACAACGCCTCACACGTCGTGGGGTTTGTGATGGGGGAGAACGTGAAGTGGAGGACGTACGCTATGCTGACGAGCACCTGTAACGTATTCCTGGACCCTGTGGTCATGCTGATGCTATCTCCAGTCATGTCAAGAGGCATCTTGGGAAGAATCTGTGGACGGCAAAGCCAGTTCAGCCACAGGGGGGGTTCTCGGTACCGGTGTAAAGCCGTCAGTGAAGCTTCAAAAGTTAGACCACCAACTGTCCCATCTGAGGGGAGCAAACCTGGGGCTTAGATGACCTGAGAGTGTCACAAGGAGACTGTGCAACAAATTCAAAAGAAGAAATGGTGCAAAAACATTTAGTCTGATATGACCACTCTTCATGTACCAGTAACCTCTGCAAACAGACCCAGTAAACCTCCTCCACACTGACTGTCCAGCTACATGAAGTCTGTTAATTCAGAGCTGACTGACTTCTTCAAAGCTTTGTGTCGTCAGGCGTTAACGACCTGTTTAGACCAAATGTTTCTAAAGAAAAGAGATGATGTAAAAGCCTATTTTGCAGACGGAATACAGCTGTAAGGTACTGCTGTGTCACATGTAATGTTTTGCTGATTCTTGTAACATCCTTGTTTTGGATTAAAATGATGTGTGGATAGTATGTGAAATCATTGTTTTTGACCAGGCACACTGTGTATGTTTAAACATTTTATTTCAGATTTCATGAGGAATGTTTATCGGCTGATTTTAAATGGCTCCATCTGGTGTCTCAAGCTGTAAAAGCTCACTTTAAAATCTGTCATGTTTTGGAAAGTGTTCAGTATTATAAGACATTTCTCACAGGTGAAGCTAATCACAACACAACTGCCTTGATTTTCAGTGGCAGAATTATCAGCACGGCAACATGAAACAAATCTTTAATGTTATTAGTTACACCTGTGTGTGTGTACATGTTTAGATATCTTTTTGAGGACAGAATATGCCTTTTTCCCAATAAGTGACTATTAGTCCCCACAAGTAGTGGGGACTAATAGTCACTTATTGGGAAAAAGTGCCCTTCCCCTCAAGTTTGAAGGCACTTTTGAGGCTCAAAATGTGTTTTTAGTGTCAGGGTTACAATTAAATTATGGTTAGGTTTAGTCTAAGGGTCAAGGTTAGGGTAAGTGTCTGGGGAAAGCATTATGTTAAAAACATGTCCTCACTAAGATATGAAAACGAGTTTGTGTGTGTGTGGCGTGTGTGTGTGTGGCGTGTGTGATGTGTGTTCTGTGTGTGTGTTTTAAACAGCTTTTTGATAAACTTTAATTATCAAAAATATGATGTCTGAAATTAATTACATTTAAATGAACATCATAAATTTTTTGTTTGTGCATAAATTGATCAGTTCCTGAAAAGTTGAGTCTCTTGACTAATAAAGCAGTGTGTTTACAAATGTGTTGTGTTGTTTGTCTTTTCAGAAAATTTAAAATAATAAATCTGACTTGTGATCAATCACGGGTGACTTTAATGCAAAGTTGGAGATGAGAGGTAAGTCTTGGATCAAGAAATAAAAGCGGTCAGCATCTTATTGGACAGATAAAGCAAAATCACTATATCATTGGAAATAGATGACATTGCCTTCAGTGAAAGCTTGTAAAGTGTATCCGGGGGCAGACTCTTGTAGTGATCGTAGTCCATTTCGCTTTAAGAAAACAAAGAAAGTCCTAGATGCCTACAATACCTGTCCTCATGTAAGTATGGATATTAAACAAGAAACCTATGAATACCATCAGTTCAGCAGAGATGTGAGTCATCATGCACTGACAGACTGACTAATGAAGACGTCTTAAAAAGAGCAAAACAACTTTGTAAAAATATAATGATTGAATAAAGATTCCCATTATAATAGATATGTTTCATCACAGGACACATATCCCTCTAATGGGATAACTACACTCCTCACAGCAGAACAGTGTTAGGGTCAAGTTTTCTCTTTAGTTTGTCACCTTTGTGAGACCCTGTGTCCTCATCCTGAACCTTATACTTCCTCCTGGTCAATAAAGTAATAATAATAATAATAATAATAATGGATTGCATTCATATAGCGCTTTTCGAGACCCTCAAAGCACTTTTACAATTCCACTATTCATTCACTCTCACATTCACACACTGGTGGAGGCAAGCTACACTTTAGCCTCAGGGCAGCTGTGGCTAAAGTGTGCTATACTTTGGTGACTTTATTGTCTGATGCTGTAAATAAACCCGTTGTCTTCATATGAGGACATTAAAAATTACTAATGTTATTAACGTTCAAAAAAGATGCTTAGAGTTACACCAATCAGGTAACACTAATCCCAAATAGCTAGTAGAAATTAAAGATCCTTCCTAAACAATAGCTTGGGTCTCAGGAAACACCTGTTTTGTTATAGCATGCTAAAAGAACATAGACTGTTTAAGTAAATACACTACACACATATGATAATACTTAAATAAAGAGATATGTAATACATACATATCTCAGTTATAAATTATGCTGTACTTTTGTGTTTAATAAATAAAAAATAATAAATTAACAGACTTCCAACCAATATGTATTAAGTAAAATAAATAAATACAAACAATGCAAAGTAAAAATAAAAAATTATAACATACAGACTAAAACACAATTAAAACACACGTGTTGATAAGCTTCTGTGTTTCTCTTGGATAACCTGCATGCAAAGGTTTTAGTGGAAAATTTCCAAATAAACACTCGGACTCTTGGCTCGCGTTCAGCGCTACTGTATACGAGCCACTGCATGATAAACACATCTGGTCTTAATGTGCCTATAATGTTCAGCTTCCACTTATGCACATCAGACTGGGGTCATCTGACGCTGTCCTGCACATAAATCCTTGTTGTTTAGAGATTTGATGTGCTCTGAAGTGATATAAAAAGAGAGGCTGGTGGGAGGGGTTGAGACACAAACACACCCAGTGTTAGAGCACAGCGGAGCTGAAGGACTAAGTGGGCAGCAGACTGATCACATCACGTCAGGTAAACCAAACCATCTGTGTCTTTATCATGCTTATTTAATCCCTATTATTGAATTTTTGGTGCCGTATATGACATCAAAAATGACTCAAAGTCATACTTTCAGGTAAATCTGGAAATGAATAGAAAAGTGAGGATTTAGAAACATTTTAAAAAGTGTAACCAGCTTACAGCCGTTGTTCATGTATTATATGCGTTTCATATTTTTGTTTTTAACTTTGCTGAAGTTATAAGTGAAATGCAATCAGGAATGTGACTGACAAGCTTCATGTTAGGCAACAGTAACAAGGCTCTTCATATTTTTAGAAAAAAATATTTTTCATTATTTTTAATAAACCCACCTTATTATATTTTACATTGCAAGCAGAGCTGGTTCTGCTACACTCCAGGTGTTAAACGTGGCCCAAAACTGGCCCACCTCACTGGATTGCTGAAAAATCATTAATTAACTCCAACGTTATCAGATCAGATCGAAATTTGTTGTATCCCAAGTTGCTTCATTAAGAATTCAATTCCATCGTCATTACTGGAGTCTGTACATGTTTTTTAATGTACATGTAATTGTCACAGACCCCACAGTTAATCCCTGTTCTCTGTTTGGTTTGTAGTTTTATTGATGGTTCAGGGTTTGTTTATCATTTATTCCAGAGCATCATGGGTCTTCAGTGTGTTTGTGGACTCATTATATACCTCTCTGTGTCACCTCTTCTGTTACAGTGGGGCAAAAAAGTATTTAGTCAGCCACCGATTGTGCAAGTTCCCCCACTTAAAATGATGACAGAGGTCAGTAATTTGCACCAGAGGTACACTTCAACTGTGAGAGACAGAATGTGAAAAAAAAATCCATGAATCCACATGGTAGGATTTGTAAAGAATTTATTCGTAAATTAGGGTGGAAAATAAGTATTTGGTCACCTCAAACATGGAAAATCTTTGGCTCTCACAGACCTGTAACGTCTTCTGTAAGAAGCTTTTCTGTCCCCCACTCGTTACCTGTATGAATGGCACCTGTTTGAACTCATCATCTGTATAAAAGACACCTGTCCACAGCCTCAAACAGTCAGACTCCAAACTCCGCCATGGCCAAGACCAAAGAGCTTTCGAAGGACACCAGGAAAAGTCTTGTAGACCTGCACCAGACTGGGAAGAGTGAATCTACAATAGGCAAGCAGCTTGGTGTGAAAAAATCAACTGTGGGAGCAATCATCAGAAAATGGAAGACATACAAGACCACTGATAATCTCCCTCGATCTGGGGCTCCACGCAAGATCTCATCCCGTGGGGTCAAAATGATCATGAGAACGGTGAGCAAAGATCCCAGAACCACACGGGGGGACCTGGTGAATGACCTGCAGAGAGCTGGGACCAAAGTAACAAAGGTCACCATCAGTAACACACTACAACGGCAGGGAATCAAATCCCGCAGTGCCAGACGTGTTCCGCTGCTGAAGCCAGTGCATGTCCAGGCCCGTCTGAAGTTTGCCAGAGAGCACATGGATGATACAGCAGAGGATTGGGAGAATGTCATGTGGTCAGATGAAACCAAAGTAGAACTTTTTGGTATAAACTCAACTCGTCGTGTTTGGAGGAAGAAGAATACTGAGTTGCATCCCAAGAACACCATACCTACTGTGAAGCATGGGGGTGGAAACATCATGCTATGGGGCTGTTTGTCTGCCAAGGGGACAGGACGACTGATCCGTGTTAAGGACAGAATGAATGGGGCCATGTATCGTGAGATTTTGAGCCAAAACCTCCTTCCATCAGTGAGAACTTTGAAGATGAAACGAGGCTGGGTCTTCCAACATGACAATGATCCAAAACACACCGCCCGGGCAACAAAGGAGTGGCTCCGTAAGAAGCATTTGAAAGTCCTGGAGTGGCCTAGCCAGTCTCCAGACCTCAACCCCATAGAAAATCTGTGGCGGGAGTTGAAAGTCCGTGTTGCTCGGCGACAGCCCCAAAACATCACTGCTCTCGAGAAGATCTGCATGGAGGAATGGGCCAAAATACCAGCTACTGTGTGTGCAAACCTGGTAAAGACCTATAGTAAACGTTTGACCTCTGTTATTGCCAACAAAGGTTATGTTACAAAGTATTGAGTTGTATTTTTGTTATTGACCAAATACTTATTTTCCACCCTGATTTACGAATAAATTCTTTACAAATCCTACCATGTGGATTCATGGATTTTTTTTTCACATTCTGTCTCTCACAGTTGAAGTGTACCTCTGGTGCAAATTACTGACCTCTGTCATCATTTTAGGTGGGGGAACTTGCACAATCGGTGGCTGACTAAATACTTTTTTGCCCCACTGTATGTTCATGCATGTTATATGTTTGTCCTTATTTCAGTGCAGCTCTTATTGATCCCCTGCTTTGTTTTGATAGTGTTTGTCTCTTGTGCCCCTTCTTCCTGCATGATTACCCTGAAATATGTCTCATTTCTTTCCTGATATTTCCACTCCTCTGATTAGCAGTCTGTGTATAAATAGTCCTCCCCCCATCCTTTGTAGAGTTGTCTGCTGTTCTGCTGTGTATGTGTTCTTGTGTGGATTTTATTTGTCTTGCTTTTAGACTTCTACTTGGACTCTACTATTTTGTTTATTGGACTTTTAAATGGCTAGCTTTTGTTTATTGGAACTGCTCCTCTCTGTTTTGGGGTCCTCTCACTAAAGCCCCTGTGAGAGTAATGACAACAGACTAAATCTGGAAAAGACCTTGTTGAAATAGTGCTGCTTTATCTTAATCATGTATTTGTAAATGGATGGTGCAGTAAATGTTTGCTTGCTTTTACTTGTCACAAAAGCAGCTGGGATAACAGTTGTGAGTTTGGACAGTCATCGTGCCATAAAATGGAAATACGATGTACAAAATTTGGATTCATCACTCTATCGCACTTGCTTCAACTGATTTTCAGACCAGTTGTTGTGTAATTTGGCACACCTGTGCTTTTTCTCCCCTTTTCCCTCCTTTAAGACTGGCAGCCTAAGAGCTGAGACTATTTCTGATGGGGGTTTGGCAAAGAGTAAATGGATCAGCGCTCCCTAGTGAAACAATTAAAAACTAGTTGTGTAAACACAACACTGGTTCATCTCCTGAATTTGGTGCCTTCTTCTGCTTGAATGACTCATAGGTCAGTGTTAAAAGAAAACAAGAGAACAAAACACAAATAAACTAAACACTCCTCCCTCTGAAAATGGTTAGGCACAAGGACTGGACTGAAAGAAAAACTTTGAAAGATAAAACTTGAAGAAAACTTAAAGAAATCAGGGGTGGCTCAAAAAGAAGCACTTTTACGGCTTCTTTTTTATTTTGACTTGGATTTCAAAATTAGGTATCTTGTAGTTTAATGCACTTACAGATCTTTTTGTGGGATCCGACAACGAAAAAAAGAAGAAAAGGAAAGTGTAGCTTCCTCTGCAAAACTGCAGCATTTTGCCAAAATGTGTTGATATAGAAAAAAAAAATTTGCTTTTTAAAAAAAGGTAAATTCTCTTCTCTGGTCGCAGCAGAGCAGAGAGAGGAAACAATCTTCCTCCTCTCTTTGTTTGTGCCTTGGCCTTTTACACGAGAAGTTCTGATTAATCATTTCCACCTACGCTGCGCCGAGCTTCTCAGCGGTTGCTGGGAGATGATGTTTGGAGAATGGTGAGAACGAAATGTCCAGAAGTTTATTAAATTTCCGCTGGCGAAGGAGAGACTGTAGGCGCAGAAGGATGACAATATTAGGGGCAGTCTTGTGATGTGATCAAACAGTCTGTTTCCAAGAGGTGAAGAGAGCTGCAGCACTACAGAGCACTCTGTGATGGAGAGGCTGGATTTCAAAGCCTGAGTGAGGTGAGTTTATCTCCAGCTAACTTCGGACGGGGCGTATTTTATTTCTGGATGTCTTTATATGCAGAAATTTTGTCCCACTTTCTCCATTTCTTTGACAATAAGATGTTGCAGGTAAATCTGAGCCAAATGGACTCAGATGTTTGTTACTTTTTAACAGTCAGCTTTAAAAGTCTGTGTTGTTAGAAAGTTTGGGGGAGTTTCTTTCTGATTGCAAAGAAGAATAAAAAGTATTTTATTCCTCTGTAGCAGAGAGCTCACCAGTTGCTCCAGTTCCTTTTTTTTTTTGTTTCCCAGAAAAAACGTTGACACTTCATACACCACACTAATTCTGATGTTCTACTTTTAAATAAGAAAAAACAAATTTGTGCATCTTTAAATTTAAATGTTTTCTAGATGGTAAGGTAGCAATCAACTGATGTGTTAGAATATTCCACTGTGGATTTTTTTCTTTTCTTTTACGGAAATTATTATTTGCAAATGTTTGAATCTGATGTCAAAGAGCGTGTGAAGCTTTAGAGAAGATAATGTGCTGTTGTGACCGCTGCTTGATTTGTTCTGTGTTTAAAGCCAAAGTTCAGTGCCTTTACCTGGTAGTGGCAAGGAAAGAGCAGGCTGATGACTTTCTGAAAAACCTTCTTTTGTGTATTTTTTAAACATTTTAGCTTAAAAAACAAACAAACAAACAAATGCAAAAGACAAGAACTGGTTTCCTTTGCAAACAAGATAAACTGACTTATTAATATTGATGCATGGAGTTATATAAACATTCACATCTCTATGGCAGATGAAATATATTAGCTGTTTTTCTATTAAGCTTTCTTTCTTTCTGATGCAAAGTTAAGAAAAATGTAAGTATGAGCTGTTTCTGAGTCTTTGGTGCTACTTGATCACAACTTGCTTTCTTCCTCCCTGCAGTGTCTGTGAGAGTGTGTCCCTAAGAAGACACCATGGCATACAATCTGTTGCTTTCTGTCTACATTATCACCTTCCTCATGGGAGTTCCCGCCAACATCCTGGCATTTGGTACCTTCTGCCGCAAGGTGTATCGCAAGCCAACCCCGATAGACATCCTCCTCCTCAACCTGACCATCTCCGACCTGATTTTCCTGGCTTTGCTGCCTTTTAAAATGAAGGAGGCCTTTGATGACATGGAGTGGTTGCTGCCCTACTCCCTCTGTCCCTTCACTGGGTTTCTCTTCTATGTCACCATCTACAACAGCACCCTGCTGCTCACCGCCGTGAGTGTGGAGCGTTACCTAGGGGTCGCCCACCCCATCAGGCATTCCCTCCATCGGCGGCCTCGTTATGCTTTGTTGGCCTGTGTCATGTTCTGGTTGCTAACGTCTCTGAACCTCATCGTCGTCTACATCATGCCTTACCTCCAGTGGAGACACACCAATGGCAGCACTCCCGCCACACCTCCACCTAGCTGCTACCTGAATTTCTCCGACAAAGAGCTTGCAATCCTGCTGCCGTTCCGCCTCGAGCTCTTCCTCGTCCTCTTCTGCATCCCCTTCATCATCTGCTGCTTCTGCTACGTCAACCTAATCCTTATCCTGTCCCGTCTCCCAAATATCAGCAGGCGGCGGAGGCTGCGATGCATTGGTCTGGCTCTTGGCACACTGATCGTATTCTGCGTCTGTTTTGGTCCTTACAACATCTCCCATGTGGTAGGCTTTGTCAATAAGGAGAATCAGGAGTGGAGGACTGTGGCGTTGCTTTCCAGCACCTTAAATGCCTGCCTGGATCCATTTATCTTCTACTTGTCCTCGTCAGCCGTTAGAAGCATGTTAAAGCACTGCTTCAGGAACATCACAGCAAAGCTGCACATCCTGCGGTGTGAAGAGACTCAACACCGTCCTCAACAGAAACCAGAAACTGAAAAATACAAGAAAGCGGAACCTTCTTGAAAGTTCTAGAGAAATTCTGAACGTATTTATTTTATACAAAAGATATGGACAAAATGAAAAGCCAGGAAATGTTGTTCCACTGTGAGACTGAGTCAGTTCCTGTTGGTGTCAGTGGTTTAATTTATTTAAGGTAAAATATTTAAAGCTGAGTTTGAGTGATATGAATTAATTTCTGTATTGTCATGTGTGTTAACTGTGTTACTGTTGATTTTATAAACTGATGTCATAAATGACCATAATATTTCGTTACCAACTTAAATAGGACTTTAAATAAGAGCTAAAGAAAAATCTGGTTTAGTAGATTAGTTTTATCTCCTAAAAATACAGTAATTATTATTTTTCCCCCTGAATCAGGTCTTATTGTGATTAAGATCTGAGAAAATGAAAACAATTAGATATAAACACAGTCTGCAAACCAAACTAGTAGAACTACACAACCAAAGAAATAAGAAGCTATGAAAACAAACTCTGATAAATGTTTCAAAACTCTCCAAAGGAGGATAATGTATTTTAAATGAAGTTTTGTCTTTTTTTAGGTGGATAAAATGCTGAAAAATTGAGTAGGAGAAATAACTTATTAGAAAAATGCAAAAATAAGTGCGCCAAGGACGGAGCCCTGTGGAAGCCCATTTTGGATTGGTTGAGATCTGTGGACCAGCTTTTGAAAATGAAAGTTATTATTTTAATGATGAAAAAGAACACTTCTTTATCATTACACTTTAAATACAGTAATGGCTAAAAAGGTGTTTTGTTTGTTTTTAGTTATTTGCTCAGGTGGAATGGTAATCTACGGAGGTCCAGACTGTTATAAAGTTAAAGCTTATTATCTTTTTGTTTATCTTTACTCCGAGGCTAAAGGTGCACTCCATCTGTCTTTTGGCTATAAATGTAGCAGGAAACGGGCCCTTCAGAGCACCTGCTGTATACACTGTGCTGTACTCATGTCACTCAGAGTTCAACAAGGACACCGTTTAATTAAAGATAAGTGTTTTATAGAGATAAAGCAATTAAAAAACCCACGTTAGACCATATAGGCAGGAAGCGGAGAGACTGTACATTGCTGAGCTAATATGAAGTTATGAGCACAGACGGCCCGGAAGTGTAGACACAGATTAAACATGGATGTAGTGACACAGTTATAAAGTGTGTGTATTTGTGCTCTGCAGAGACTTCAGACAGTAACTGATAACCGACTTCAGGCCATTTCCTGTCAATAATAATGAACACCGCACTCGTGCGCAGGTGCAGAGATGCACACAGCTCATAGCCCTTTATCGTATCCAAGTATACACTGCACTCAGTGTGCACAAACAGTTTATTTTGAGCCGTCAGGCTGAATGCTGGAAGCAGGTGTGTTCGAGTACTACTTACATGGTTTTTGCATGGATGTAGAAATACCTCAAACACGAATAATGCACTGTAAAAATACTAACGTGTTTAAAAGAAAACTGGAAATACATTTTGAAAACATTTGCTCTGGACTGCTTTTATTACTACTTAATTACTTGCGTAGTAAGATACTAGTGCATACCAAGAGCTCAGCTAGTTTATTAGTTTAGCTAGGACTGCAGCTAATGGGATTTATTTTACAGCAGCATTTTTCGATATCACAATAACAACAACATAGTATTTGTAATGTTTCTGCAAAGAGCAACACCTTGATTTACAAAGAAAGGGCAAGTCCATCCATATTTGGATGCAACAGCACTTTGTGTTTCACTGATGACCGAGGGCTCCCTTCAGTTTTTAGTCTAGCAGTCAGGTGGTGGAAGTAAAGCCATTATTGGAGAATCAGCCTCAGCTTAAAGCTAAGAAGGACAGAAGTAGCTCTCCTTAGACTCATGCGTCTCAGATTTTGCAAAAAGCCTCAGTGTGATGTTTGGAAACAAAGACTGGATGTGACACTTTCTTCAAATCACGACAGCAACACGACTTTTATACATAGAGTATTTATTCCAAAAATTAAATATGACAAATTAAAAAAAGAAAAAAAAGAAAAAAGGCTCAACTTAGGACCAGGATCAGGTGAGTGTTAAGACAAACTTTAAAAGTCCTTTAACATACAGTTGTACTTATTAATATCATAAATTAAGAAAAAAAAAAAAAAAAACATTTTCAAACTCAAATTTTTTTTTTCCTTCAAGAATGATATGCAGCCAACCTTCAGAGGCATCTAAAGATTCATTCATTTTGTGGGGAATCCCTTAACATGGGAGACGGGCACTCGTGGAGAAACAAAAGCTCTTTGTCCAAGTCTGTAAACGTCTGAACTTGGCATTCGAAAACAAAATGAAGTTTTCATACAGAGACACGCAAACACGGAGAAAAAGGAAGGCCGGCCAAACCGATTGCACAGAAATTTTACAGCTGCTTCATTATTGCTGTCCATTTAAGAATGAACACACAAAACGCCAACCGAGGACAACATGCAGTACGCCTCACAGAAATAAATAAATATGCTACATCATGTCTACACTGAGATATTCGTTACCTACGAGTCATGAGTGCTTCTTACCCAACCCACTCGCCCAAGTTATGATTTGTATTACTGAAAAATGTTTGGTTTTAGGTTGTGCTCGAGTGCCCGTTCAATAAACCAATCCCTGCAGGCCTTTTGGTCCTGTCAGCTCAAAACGGATAAATTCTGCATATTTTTGTGTTCTTGGCATACATGTCAGAGGTATCCACACACATTACAGTATTTCCAGGTATTAATATATACGTATTAATGTAGACTCTGGGCTCAGCACACTTTGAACATTTTTTTTCCAGCACCATCAGAAAAAAGGCACAGTCTGTAACGGACAGGAAAACAACCCCCCAAAAATAAAGCCTCCTCTCATTAATATGCAAAATAAAAGGTTTAGTATATGAATAAAAATCAATGTCCTAAAGCTTCTCAGATGAGCTTTTGAGATGATAACACAAACAGAGTGTGCGGAGGGCTGAGGATTCATCTGATCGCTCTATGACAAGACAAACCTCGATCACATACATAAACCTAAATTTGGAAAGTTATCGCAGACCTCTACGTTATTAGTTATTAGGCTTCTGCTTTAAATAGGACTTTGTTAGAAAAATAAGCAATACATGTATTTCATTATTAAATGTAAATATAAATATGTTTTTTTTTTCTTTAAAAGGGGAAAAAAAAAGGCATCTGAAGTCCTGTGGCATCACTAGTGGAGAAGGGGGTTCCTGTAATAAGGCTGTCTAAAGGTCAACTTACAGAGACGACCAGAGCACCAGCAAACAACGTTAAATATGCCCGCCATTACTTTTGCTATTGTTCAAGTAAAAAGCAAACAACCCCCCCAAAACAAAAACAACTAAAAGAAATGCTGGTAATGTCTGACATTAAGAAACAGCCTCGGCCAAACATAAAGAAACCTAACGAGCACTTCTCTCCCCCGTGAATTTCTGTTAAGTGCAGTAAAATATCCTTTTTGCTTTTTGTGTATAAATATACAGTATTTATGTTTATCTGCTGAAATATTAAATAAAACTCCTCTTATAGCAGCTGATTCTGGTGACACGTGGCAAGGAGAGCGTCAGCACTCACCCCGACCAGGCACATGGGTTTGGTCCAAGGGATGAAACCTGAAGGCTTCATGTGTGTTAAAGTAAACTGAAGGTTTGAGATGAGCAACAGCCTGCGTGGGGCTGGGTGTCCAACAATAACAGCAGTGCAGAGACGTCAATGACGGACTAAAAGTTGAAAAATAAACAAAGATGTCAACATCACCACCTGCAAATCCAAATAGAGGAAAAACCCTCCAGGGGGAAAAAACAAAACGTAAAGATAACTCTGCTTTTGAGAAAAGTGTCATCTTGGCACTCAAACTGCAACGATTAGTCGATTTTCGGGGCCAATTTATATCAACTTGTCAGATACTGGTTTTTGTTGTCATTATTTCTTCTTCTTTTAAATAAAGCTCTTTCCATAAATTTTTCATGTCTGGCTAGCTCAAAATGGATGGGATGCACCAGATAAATACTGGCCCTGCATCAGTGATTATAGCTGCTGAGATCAGTCAGCAGGGCCAATAGCAGCTGATGCATTGTGCATTTTTATTTAATTTCATTATATTTCAAGGAAAACACATTACCGTTCTTCATCATACATGATAATGAACCACACATATTTAGATTTTAGACTCTTGGGGGCCAACAAAAGAAATTTGATGCATCGCCCTCAGAGTTTACAGACTTCTGATTTATTTTTTTAAACATGCAAATGACTGAAAATAAGGCCTTTGTAGCTGCACTAATCCAAATTTGTTTGTGAAAACAAATGAGACAGAAACCAGCAATAAAAAGCTGAATTTCAAAGGCTGGGACAGCGAATCCTTCTCAAACACAAAATTTATAATCTCGTTTGAGATTGTTAAATACATTTACCAAAAAAAGGGAAAAATAAATAAGAATCAAAGCTGCTGCCTTGAGTTTGATCATTTCATCATCGGGAAAACCAGGTTGGTGAACAGTGAGTGTATTTTTGTTTTTAGCCGATGTAAAGGTTTTCTTTAGTAAATAAACCAAATGAAATGCATTTAGAGGTCTGGAACCAGGAGACCAAAAGCACCATTTAGAAAACATCATGACCAAGGAGAGCGGTCAAGTATAATTACTGTTCAAATCATCTATGTGCCGAAAAAAAAGAAAAAAAAAAAAAAAAAAAAAAGATTAGCTGTAAAAATCATGAAAACAATTTTTTCTGGTTAACATGATGAGTCTGTAGGACCTCAAACATTTTTCATATTCAGATCTGTGATTTAGAAAAACAAAAAACGCAGCAAACATTAGCAATCACACGTGGCTGGCGGTAGGATCATCTACAATCCAGTGTGCTGTGTGTGTTGTTAACAAATCGACTGTTTTGAGGCACCCAAACTGTTTCAAAAAGACCTTCCATCCCACCAATTGTTCAATTTCTAAACATATCAGGCACTTTAACAACACAAACCTCCTCAAACACAATCAGACCTCATCACGACCGAGCCTCACGTCTGAGGCATCAGTCCTACACGGTCACCAGAATGTCAAATACTGCACATTCCTGATTCCATCTTCATTGTCACTTCCCAGATCTCATTAAGAACAACACAAATACTCATGAAAACACACCTGCGCTCTCCATTTTAACACGTTATTGCACTGAAGGAGTTCTTCACAACTGAATCGGTCAGTTTTTTTCCCCTCTCTTTAAAAGTAAAAACTGGGAAAAGTCCAAAGGTTTGTGGTCATCTACACACTATTGCTGTAAATTATTCTTAATTTAAGTTGAAAAAGAAAAATCATAAATAGTCAGACAAACAAGAACAAAGTCCATTTCATGGCAATGACTTTGAATCTTATATAGTTCTGTTTATGCACCTCGCCTCACAATAAGGCGACAAAGCCTCAAAACGGCTGTACGTGGCTCTGCTTAGAAAAATGAAGATTTCATTCAGTGTCTGTGTTGGTAGAGTGCAAAGTTATGCTGCTTACTGTCTGGCTGACAGACTGAGGAACCACACAGAACTGGCTTAAAGGGAGACAGAAGAGAAACCACTAAGGCAGCCCGCCCATTTACAAAAGGTGCCAAAGCTAACATGCTGCCACGTCGATCACACATTTGCTCAGAGAAACAACACAGACAGGCTCTAGAAAGCCAAAGAACAAACATGAACATTAGGCTCAACATGAGGTTACAAAGCAGGTCAGGTCCTCTGTGATTCTACCACCAATGCACCAAAAATAATATATTTTTTTTGATTACTGGCTGCTCCACCATCCTTTAAAACCCCAAATAATCCCATAAAAATAAAACTGAGTGTCTGTAAAATGCAGAAGGCGAGGACACGGCTCACGGGGAGAATGAGATGGAGGTCCGGAGCACCTTGGCTGGTTTCAGATTACATAACATGGCTGGACTCCTCTAGGACATTCCTACACAGCCGTCGTCGTTGTTTGGCTTCAGCAAAGCTGCGCCAGCATAGAGTCACTCCGGATCAGGAGGAAGTTGGGTACTAAGACTGGCTGAGTAACTGGGAGGTGGAGTGAAGTGGAGGGGTGTTTAGGCGAAGTACATGGTCCTCAGTGTGTCGTGGTGGATCTGAACAGCCTTGGCCAGAGCCTGGGGGTCCCTGCCGTTACTCTGCCCTGAGACATGGCTGCCCTCCGCACTATGACAAAAAAAAAAAAGTTATTAAAAAAAATAAGTACAAGGATAACAAAGGTATACAGAGATACCTGAAATGGTTAGCCCCCAGAAAACCTATGGTACTATGATTATTTAACCCTCACTGATGCGGTTTAACCACCATATTGGACGACATATGCTGTAGTTGTATTAAAAGTCATACTATTGGCCTACATCAAGCTACAAAAACTACTACAGAGATAACAGCAAAATATTAATGCTAATTTGGATTGACTGAAACAAAAAGGTGATCATATGAAACTGTTGTTTTCGAAGGGTACAGGCAATATTAGTCATTAGAAGTTCAAGTCCTCTGTTTCATGAAAAACACAAATACAAACATTAAAATATTCGGGCCCCACCTGTCATGCTCCTTGTCGACCAGGTGGTAGCGAGCGCGGAAGGCTACAAGGTGAGCATAGTAGGCAGGTGCTGGGATGGACACGGAGCGTGTGCAGCGGACGTAGGTGTGGCACAACTGGTAAGTGAGGAGCTGGAAATCGTCAGCGGTGAAACAGTTGTCATCCCATAGTACGTGGTAGTGAGAAGGACGACTGGTACCCTGGAGGGAGGAAAGCGGAGTTAATCGCACCCAGGAGAGAAAGCAGCTCCAGCGAGAGGCAGCAAACAATGAGCGGCTAAAATTAGGTGAAGCTGGTAGGCCTGTGTGTTTGACAGTAACAGGGTTCCCTTCTCCAACAGCTGCTGAGGTCTCAGTTACGCAGTAGAGTGAGAGGTGTAGTTCTTAGGGAAATGCTTCAAACATGAACATGAGTGAAAGAGGCAGATTCCAGGTTTAACTGACAGGTGGCAGAAAGGGAAATTAATTCTGGTAATTAACAAGTAATAATTGATCAACACGTCACAAGCCAAATAATTTATTTTTTTCACAAATGAGAGACGTGCTCCAAGATTGTTTCAGCTTCACTTTAAGGCAAAGTCACCTGAAAGTTTGCGTCTGTCCTTAAAATCTTACCTGGATTCCAGCGTGACTGCAGAGGTAAAAGTCAAACTCATATGGGTGGGTGATGTCTGTGTCCACTGTGGTGCCAGCAGGAATGTTTCCACTTCGTCCCACCTTATAAGAAGAAACAACGTAAAAATATACTGGTTGAAAATAATTTGAGTTTATTTATTACAAAAGCAAGTCTTTTTCAAATATGCATTGACTGGTGTCCAATTACATCTTTTAATCTTATCTTTTAAAGATCCCAAATCTATTTCAAGAGTACATATGATCAATTTGTACATTTCATCATCCCTCCTCCTCCCTCCTCCTCACTCCTCCTCCTCCTCCTCACTCCCACTCCTCCTCCTCCTCCTCCTCCTCCTCACTCCTCCTCCTCCTCCTCCTCCTCCTCACTCCTCCTCCTCCTCCTCCTCCTCCTCACTCCTCCTCCTCACTCCTCCTCCTCCTCCTCCTCCTCCTCACTCCTCCTCCTCCTCCTCCTCACTCCTCCTCCTCCTCCTCACTCCTCCTCACTCCTCCTCCTCCTCACTCCTCCTCCTCCTCACTCCTCCTCCTCACTCCTCCTCCTCCTCACTCCTCCTCACCAAGCCTGATCTCCTGAACTGAAGTCAGGGCTCTAATAACCAAAAACGTGCATAAACATTCCTATTTCTTTCCAGTATTATCACAATTACTTATTGCCAGCAGATTAAACATGCAACCCTCCTGTCTCCAGACACCTTACAGTGATTTGACTAAACATCATCAGCTGGTTACACACTGTACCTTTAACTTAAAGTTACAGGTTGTTTTTCCATCCAGCTTTCCATTAACCATTACAGGCCATTGTTTCCAGATTTTAACCACATTATACAAAAACAGTAAGTTTCTAATATGACTAACTAATTAACTCCTCGGAGGAATGGGACAATTGGGAGAAGTGGTAGTTTATTTCTCACCCGCTCAGTGCGATCTGCGCAGAACAGGCGTGTGTGATGGCGTTTCTGCACGACGATGTAGGTTATCCCGGGCTGGTATTCCTTCTCGAGACTGATGCATGCCTCCCTGATGGCCAGCAGCTCATAGTACAGCACCTAAACACAAAATAATACAGTACACATTCAAAAAGTAGATTTTAGAAAATCTTATTACAATACAAGTGGGGAAAAATTACTTATTCTTCGTATCTGATGTGCACATTACCTGTTACTAATTTTAGTTAAACATTCATGGTATAACAAACAGCATTTCTTTGGTGTTATTTACCAAATAATAAACAACTTCGTGTACAAGTTAAATTGGTGTTTATGTGGTGCCTGAAAGAGTTTCCACCCAGAGGAAAACTAACAATAAGCCTTGAACAATATTTTTTTTTTTTAAAGTACCTGTCTGAACTGGCCCTCTGACACTCCATCCCTGTAGAAAATGATCCTTGTTGGCTTGTAGCGGGTCGACTTGTAGAACTGGATTAAGAGCTCTCTCACCATAGAGGCCAAATCCTGGATGACCTCCTGTCTAGGCCTCTGGACCCGCACTGTAGCACAGTACCTGCAGGGGTGGGCATCCATACTGCCTACCACCTATAGGAGTGTAGACAATTGCAAAAATCATACAAAAAACAAAACCCTGCCATCATTTTCTGTTAAAAATTCAAAAGTAATACTTTAACCTAGCCAATTAAATAGTATCAACAGTGCAAATAATCTTCAACAACATTTCTATTTATCCGATACATTTCGGCCTGTTTTGTGACTCATCACTGCAAACATGAGCCCGAGAACAAGTACTCAAACCACTATTAACAACAACAACAACAACAACAACAACAACGATTAATTGCTTTTTAAAAGGTCCCCACAGTCAGCTGACTGTAGTCACAGCTTGACCTCACAAATCTTAAATCTTGTAAGAGGAACTAACACTCTGAGCCTGTGAAATGCTCTTTAGTGCTCTGTATTCAAGTACAGGAATTTTAAAATAAATCCAAAGATCTACTGAGAGTCAATATTAAAAATAAAAAATAGGAATAATGTGAGCTTGCTTAATAGAGTGAGTTAATATCCTGGCTGCAGCCTTTTGTACAGCCTAAAAAGATTTATCCAAGCCGGTAATCAGGGCATTACAGTAATCCAAGCACGATGACACCAATACATGAATAATTTTCTCCAGTTCAGCTAAGGAGGGAATATGTTGCAATTTATAAGTGTTTCTTAAACGAAAGAAACCAGAACAGGAAAAAGATGTTTCCTGACGAGACGACTCACCGCTGCAATAGATGGCTTCTTTCCATCTCCTGCAGGAGGATGAGTGACATCAGCCCCAAGGAAGATGATAGGTTGCTGAAACACAGTGGGTCTGGAAGTAAGAGAAAAGAAAAAAAAATTATCTACCAACCAATGTGTCATGAAATGACACAGATCAAACGATTTTTGGCAAACAAACCTCAAGGAGAAAAACAGAGGAGAAAAAGCGCCAACTGTTTTCATAGTTTTAAACTTTGAAACAAATAAACATTGTAAATCATTTATTTCACAGCTTTTTCTAGCTCATAATGTCATAAGCAGTGTTGGGAAGGTTACTTTTAAAATGTATTCCATTACAGAATACATGCCCCAAAATGTATTCTGTAACGTATTTCGTTACGTTACTCAATGAGAGTAACGCATTCTGAATACTTTGGATTGCTTATTATATTTTCATGCATTTTTACAACTACGTGAACTATTGCTGTGTGATTTATTACTATTACTGGAGGTAAAGGGACCTCTGGCTAATAGGTCGGTTCGTGTCGGGCTCGTAGCCGAAAAATAGCTTTACTTTGTTGTGTGGGTCAACTTTTCTTGCGAGAGAGAGAGAGACCTTGAAAGGCTGCTGCAACAGAACTTATTGTTTCGGAGGAAAACACGAACACAGCGTACAGTCGAGTCTTAATAGCTTACTTACAACTGGGCTCGTCAGGCACTCTTCTTGGCTGCAGTGGTTATTATTACATTTACATGCTTCCAGCTCCCGTTTTTGCTCGATGACAACTCGTACCTTTCCACTCCCCTTTTTCTCCCACCTCGCGCTCACAGACACATAACGAGTATGGCAGTCCATTCTCCCTGCAGCACGGACTACACTGCCCATGAGGCTACATTCTTTAGAGCAGGGGTGCCCAATCCCAATCCTCGAGAGCTACCGTCCTGCAGCTTTTAGACGCATCCTTCTTCTGACACACCTGAATCAACTGAATGGCTTGTTATCAGGCCTTTGCCAAACCTGATGGCATGCTGAAGAGGTAATCACACCATTTGATTCAGCTGTGTTGGAGTAGGGATGCATCTAAAAGCTGCAGGATAGTAGATCTCAAGGACTGGGATTGGGCACCCCTGCTTTAGAGCGATACCTGTAGCATTCTGCCTATTAGCTTAGCACAACAACAACAAAAAGGCGCTCTCTCACCCAGGAAACACGCAGAGCGAGAGCGTCACCCTGTAACGATGGCAACCGCAACGCTGCCGCCTGGAACTACTGTCAAACAAAACCGAAATGGTCCTGACCGCCACAATATGAAACAGGAAAGTACCGCCGTGTAATCCATTTATTTCAACAAAGTAACTGTATTCTAAATACCACCTTTTTAAACAGTACCTGAAACGCAATACAGTTACTCATATTTTGTATTTTAAATACGTAACGGCGGTACATGTATTCCGTTACTCCCCAACACTGCATATAAGCACTTCAGTGAGAATGTGTTTAAAAAAACCAAACAAAAAACCATCAAAGTCTGTTAATTTCAGTTTGAAGTTTTGTGAGCTTACCGCTGATGTGGAACCAGAATGTTGTTGATGCCTCCCAGTTTGACATTGATCTTGAGGCAGAGGTTAGAGAGGGTCTGAGGGGACGTTTTTACTACGTTCTTCACCTGGACGCATTGGGTGGCCATGCCGAGGAGGGTGTCACCCACCCGCTTCACCTCAGCTGTGGGTAATCAGAAATATTAGTCATCCTTTTACTCTATGCAGGCATGCTTGATAATCATATGTCAGACATATAAAGCCATTTTCTGCTTCGATAGAGTTTAACTTCAAAATCTCTCTTTTTTTTTTTTAGAACACAAAGATATTATTGTTAAACAACACTTGGTTTAGAAATTAAAAGATCTTTGTACCATAGACTGGTGTTTTGCCAGGTAGGATCACGATAATGAGCTGTAGTCCAGCGTAGGTGTTCTTCAGGTGTCTAAACATGGGCTCCACGCTGTCAGCTCCCTGGGCATATTTACAGAAACAGGGCTGGCCTTGGATAGGCATCCCAGCATCCTTTGAGATTTTCCGCAGCTGGTCAGTGAAGCTCCTGAAAGAAGAAGGGGGGGGGGGGGAATTAAAGTTTAATGAGCAGTATGGTTCTGAAGATTAACAATCCGTACTTAACTTATACCTCCATAGAACAAATCAAATACCTTAAATAACCAATGAAACTTTGTTTCAGTTTACTTTTTGAAACTACAACAAATTGTTACTAAATTAACTTCTAAAGCAAGTCTAACATATGTATATCCACTAAGTGCTGTTTCACAGTTTAACCACTTTGTAAATAAATAACCAAACCAAGCTCACTTGAGGATCTCTTCTCTGCACTGCCTCTGGGTGGCAAAGCAGGCGATGGCCCACATCTTGATCTCCACTCCAGTGTGAAACTGCTTCCCTCTCATGTCCCAAACCCCGTGACTGGGTGTGGCCACTGTGCGGTTCTGCAATGACAGTGTAGGGTTGATCCGCTGGGGCTGGCAGTCACACAAACAAATATAATACATGGACAATGACAATGTATGGATTCATAAAACGTAAGCAGCTAGTGGGAGCTCAGCTGGTTTTCTTAATCAGCTGAGTGACTGATTGGCTCATTATTTAGTACGGTAATATTTTTGCTGCTTTTATTCTTTCTTTCGTCATGCACATGCAAAGGGAAAAAAATTAATTTTATGATTGACATGCAAAACAGAGCCACTAAAAATAAATCAACATTATCTGTGTAGATGATCTCCCTAAACAGCATTCATGAGTTAAGGTGTAATTAAACAGAAATCACAAACATGTTCAGAAAGATGAGAAAATGTTAGCTGAATTAGTTTGTAGTCGAACAGTGGAAGCAAATTAAAGATGATTTCTCCTCCCAGGGTTTTCTCCACAGGAAAACTAGCTAATTCATTTACTTAATGAAATTAGTAAATTAAATTCATTTACTTTTGTGTTGCACATCTCCACCTGCTAGCATCTCCTCCTTTTCACACAATTTTGGTGTCAAGAGCCACAGATTTCTGGATATTTTGGAAAGTATTGTGCTTTGTTAAGGATGGATGATGACTTCTTTTTTTTTTTTAACATCATGTAAACATTTAGAGTTGTATTATTGTGGATGATGTGGTACGGCATAGCCGTTCTGAAGTGAAATTCACCTGCTTTATAAATGTTTTTCATGTAATAATTCTGACTATGCGGCACACTGACCTTTGAGAGAGAGTTGCATAACTGCACATTTTTAATCATAAGAACAAATCTTTTTAACATGAAAAAATATACACAATTTGCAAAAAACAATCACCAACACCTTCACATATATGAAATCTCATGGCTGAAATACATGTTGGGGAACGCTTTCTGTCAGTCAGCTCCTTTCTTCATCCTCAATTTAGGTTTATTTAACTTGAAAGTAGCACAAAGGTGTGCTAAAGGGGGCAATTTTGCTTCATTTCTGGTTTTGCTGCTTCTGTGTTGGACTCTGCATAGATAGGGTTCAAACAGCTGATCCCAAGTGCAGCAAAAGGAAACCAGGTGAAGCAGAGGCTAACAGGTGCCACAAAGATTGTACCCCATTTGTGATTGTCAGTGGAATCAGGACGATCCCAGGATGCCACTTGGTTTTCTCAAAGCAACGGCAAGGACTTTTTTTGGCTGAACCTCATCTCTGCTGATATTTCCTGGTGCAAATTTGCCTCATTACACATACTTTCTGCAACTGCGCTGAAGGAAAACTGTGCTTCTAGTTTGTTGCAAACACGCCATAAGACCATACTGTTTTGGTTGTGTAGGTTGTTTCTCCCCCTCAGATTTCAGGCCCCTCTTCTACGAAAGCAGCGTCCAGTTTGGATTCAGGAGACAGACACACTCTACTTTTAAGATTAGATTTAACTTTTTTTTGATAAAACATATAGTTAGGGCTGGATCAGGTGACCCTGAATCCTCAGTTATGCTGCAATAGGTGTAGGCTGCTGGGGGATTCCCATGGTCCATTGAGTATTTCTTATTCAGTCATCCTTTTCCCAACTCACAATGTGTTAATACACCTCTCTGCATTTAATCATTGGTTCTTATTAATCTCTGTCTCTCTTCCACAGGATGTCTTTTATCCCGTCTTCCTCCCCTCACCCCAAACCGGTCGAATCAGCAAGTCGCCCCTCCCTAAGCCTGGTTCCTCTGAAGTTTTGTTCCTGTTAAATTTGAGTTTTTCATTCCTACTGTTACTAAAGCTCTTGCTCATAGGGGCTCATTTAATTGTTGGAGTTTTTTAATAATATAAATCACCTTGAGGCGACTGTTATGGTTTGACGCTGTATCAATAAAACTGAAAAAAAAAAAAAAAAAAAAACAAACCCAAAAAACCCCCAAAAACTCTTCCTGTGGCTAAGTGGAGGAAATCCTGTTGTCTGCAACACACACAGAGACATGTAGAAGGACACACACATGCGTATGAAGCGTGATTTAAAGGGGAAGGTACCATAAAGGGTTCAGAGCTCACCCTGCCACCATACTGCAGCATGGGGGCTGGCAGGACTCGACCCGTCACCTGAGCCATCTCATCTCGCACACGGAACTGAAACTCCTGGACAAACGGGTCGGCGTCATAGTTTGCACTCCGCACCTAAGAAGGGGACAAAAGTCTATTTATTCAAAGACACCAAAAAACTAAATCTCCCATGCTGCATTACTTTTGGCCTACAGGACACTCACCAGCCTGCTAATCTCCTCTTGTCTGTCTGGTGCAGAGCGGGCTGTGGCTTTGATCATGGTTGATGTTTGGTTGTCTGTTAGCTTTTTAATACAGCGCTGTCCTGCTACAATGTTGCACACCTGAAAGTAAAAACAAAAGTGTGGAAGCGGTGAATCAACTGCATTTCTCAGGAAGGTATTGAACCCAAACGAGTCACTGACAAAATGGAAACTACAGTAGACCGACTGCAGTGGAGTTACATATCTCACATTTATATCTTTTCTGTGAAATTTTAATCAACTTGTAAAGCTATATTTTACATTTTCATGTATTTAACAAGCCAACTACCTACTCAAAAGAACCCCTTTCTAAACTTCCATTAGTTGGAGAAAACAAACAGCATCACAAGATGGATATAATGGTAAGAACAACAAAAAAAACCAAAACACAACCCCCCCCCCCCAAACAAACAAACAAACAAAAAAAACCAACAAAAAAAAAAACAAACCCTCCTAATTAATCCTGTATTTGGGAAATTCTTTCAGTTAAAATGATAGTGTCCTGACTTATTACAAGTTTTGAGTTTTCCTGTATGATCTTAATCATCAAGAAACCGTTCTCAAACCAGGGTAGTTTACACAAAAGAGAAGGCCCAATGCTGCTTAACACCATCCATCCTTCTCAAAGGAGACAGTGGAGCTTGTTGAAGCTGTGGCTTGAGCCACATAGTGTCATAGACCAAACTTATTCAAGGATTCTGGTATTATAATACTAAAGGCTTGAAACGTTAAACATGAAGGTAGGCTACCCAAGATGAGGTAGGTTAATTTTTTTTAATATGACCTACCTATTGAGTAGTAACATGCAAACTGAGCCCAGGTTCAATAAATCAAAAACAAGTAGGCCAGATGAGGACATGGCAGTGTTTCACTGGTAGTGCGCTGCTCTGAGTGTTAAAAATAATGTGTCAGTGCCATTTAAAAACAAACAAAAACAAAACAAAAAAACCCCATTAATGTAGTGCGTTTCTTGTTATGAATCCAACACAATCATTGTGAGCTTACTGGCCAAACAGTCGACCCTATGACCCTAGATGCGAAAAAAAGCTCATTTTCTAAAACCTTTATTTAACCAGGAAGTGAAACTTGAGATTAACAATCTGTGTTCATAGGGTGTCGTCATCCAACATAGGCAGCATTAACCTAACATTCTTAGATGCCAACTTCATGGAAACTCCATAGAAGGGCCCTGCCAGGTTTAAACCTCGCAGTCCCAAGAATTCATGTCACAAAATTCATTTAGACCTCAGGAATCAACGTGTGTCGACTGTCTTTTGTAGAGCGAGAAATGCACATTGTTCTCAATCCCAGTAGCAAGTAACCTCTAATGATTTAAAATCCAGAGACTGTTCTTTTAGGGTTTTAGGGCAAACTCCTACGATCAACATTAGTTCTTACCTCTAGAGGCAAGTAGGTGTGTTTCTGTTCCTGTCCCACCTGCAGACAAGGCAGGTGGGGATATTTCAGCTGCAGATTGTACTTCTCTCTGAAGTACTGAGCCACTGTGCGCTCAACTGTTTGACCGTTCTCAAGCTGCAATGGAAATCTGAGGATTTGAAAGTAACAAGAATGTGTTATTGTAAGCCAGCAACAGCTTTGAGTGCGAGTTAACATCTACTGGGGGAGCAATATGGAAACGTACGTCTGGAGGCTGGCAGGGCGCCGTGTTACATTGCAGACTCTGTACTTCCTACGCATGGTTCCACAGTGTGTCACTTCCACTTTAAGACCTGTAAAGATTTAAATGATAAGCAGTTAGCTCCCCCCCAACAGTGGAACTACTGATACCTCAATTACATACACGATCTTAAATTATCTGCAGCAATAAACAAAATGTTATTACTGTGACACTGTGATAAAAAACAAGCAGAGGCTGTCACTCCTCTGTGATGTACCTTTGATCTCTTTGGTGAACTTGACCCTGTGGGAGTCTGTGAGAGGGCGTGGCTGCTCGTCAATGTTGTGAATGTCCAGAACCTCACACATGAACTGAATGACTGGCTGGGCTTTGTAGAAAGCTGTGGCTGACACTGAGAAAACACAAGATGAGTTAGGACAGTCAAAATGGTAGGCCAGAAAGATTCATTTTCAGTCACATAACCAAAAGTTACTTTTGGGAAAATCTAATTGTTGCAACTTTGACCAGTGCCACAACAACAAATCAGATCAATATAAGAATGGTGAAGCCTTATGTAGACAGCCAAGACATGCCGAATTGGTTTAGAGGCTTTGATTAAGACAAAAAGGGAAATCTGAATTTGATTATAAGTCATTAAACAGCTGGACACCAAGAGCTGTAGCACATTCTGGATTTTGTTGTGACAAAACAGTAACAAATACTGAAATGTCTGCTTTTCCCAAAATTTCCTAATGACATTAAAAGTTACAGTTTTGTGCTTTTACTATCGTGCCAAAAAAAGAATTATAATACGTAAGTTAATGTGCATACACTCAGAAGACCTTTCCAAATGTAATGAAATGTAACACAAAACATCCAAAGCTTACCAATTAACATGAAGAATTCAACTAGAAGAATTAAAATCAAACTGAAGTTTACAGGAATTTGCAAACCTGCTTATAAGTCAAACAGGTCTAGAGACCAGTCAGTGTGGCCTTTCAACGTGGCAGGGATCACTGACTGGTTATGGATAGGTGACTAAGGGGAAGGCAGAATTAATTCCCTGACTGGCGAGTGGTTGCTGGCAGTCTCCGAAATCATTTGCAGAGAGAGTACAGCAGCAAAAACCTTCTTGTGATGGCTTTGGTTGCTAGCAGATTGCTCTGGTTGCCCACCGAATGCATGAAGACACCAATTTGCTTGCCAACACTCACGAACTACCCACACTGTGATAAATTCCTGAAAGTGTGACGGAAACTGAAAACAGAACATTTGTCATCAAAGCAATAGACATACCTTTTGAAATAATTCAGCAATAAGATGCAACTTTTACTCTGAAGGCAAACATTCTTAGCCTCTGTCACATTATGAGGTTCCACTACTGTACTGCAGTGAAACTTCCAAACGCGTTGGTCCATAAATTGCATCCTCCACGCAAACTATGGGCAACCGCAGCAATCTGCTGGTGACCAAAGTAATCATAAAGCAACTAGTTTCATCTAATGACTGCCTGCACCATTTAGCGCCCACTCACAACCAATCAGGAATCATATTTTCTTTGAGTAACTGGTTGGCAGCCATTCCCCAACCTGCTAATCTGTCTCCAAGTCTGTGTGACTAAAAAGAAGACAGCTGAAAAAACTCAGAAAAGAGAAAAATGGTAAAACTTGTAAAAATTTTAAGACCTTTACTTTTGTACAGATTAACTAGTAGTAGTTAAGTTTAGTGCACACACAGTAACAATCATGTCATCCTAATCTGGGCAAGAAAGCATATGCGTATTCACTACATGCATTCCTTTTAAATGTTCCTGCTTTCACCATCCTTACCATCAATATTTAGCATCATCTTCCACATGGCTGGCCGTACTGACTGATGGAAGCCGAACCAAACTTCTCTTCCTCCACCTAGTGGATGGTCATAGTCCTTTGGGGAGGAGAAGAAGGATCTTCCAACAGGGGTGTACCTGGTGACGATGTAGAGGACACGCAGAGGTAAGCAGGGAACAGAAATTACACTTACTGTGATAGGAAGCGACATTCCCTGTGGAGTTCACTGGGTACAGCAAAACAAGCCATGAGTTTCATGTCTCAAACCACAGGAGGCTCAGAGGGTTTGTGTTCATGTTACTGAAAGTTATTTTGGTTAATGGATTCACCAAATGACACATCCCAAGGTAGATTACATAAAAAGATGCTTTTAATCCATCTCTGCATGTCAAATTCAAATCCCAGTGGGGTCATCTACTAATCTAAAAATACATCTACCTGAGGTATTGTAGATGAAATGCAATACATGAAATGTGCAACTCTGTTGTGGTTGAAATGCTGCATAATAAATTAAGGGAGCTGTATATCTCCAGGATGCGAGCATCTTTGGATCATATTTCCTGACTTGAGAATTAACTAACAAAGACACTACTCACATGTTTAATTCAGATTACATTATTTAGCCTTTACAGTTTTTAATCACTTAAATGTAAAATGCAACAGAGTAATGGCAAACAAGAAGCAAAGACATTCTGACAGAAATAGGACAAATGAACGAAATCTATGATTAAATTATGCAATAAGATGGCAAATGAACAGCCCTAAGAGCCAATCAGCTAGGGCTGCACGATTAATCGTTAGAAGATCGCGATCTTGATTCATACTTATGTGCGATCTCATTTCCAAATGACAACGATTTAAAAAAAAAAAAAAAAGACGACGACGACACCGCATTTTGACCCGGGACGTAATCTGCATGAAAACAAGCGCTCACTCTTCCTTGTGACGTGTGATGCTAAAATTAGCAGGGAAAAAACGACGGAGAACACGTCAGGGATGACGAGAAAGTGACAGGAGAAAATCCGTCCCGGTCAACCACCCAAACATCAATAACGGGAACCTTATACAGCGCTTCCCCCGTCGAACTCCCGCAGGCACAAAGAAATTACGGAGGCCATCACTTATCACCTGACCAAAGATATGGCTCCCATCAACAATGTGCAAAACGAGGGATTTAGGAAAATGATCAACACCCTAGACAAACGCTACACAGTGCCGTCCCGCAACTATTTTTCTATTGTTGCACTACCTGCTCTATACACGCAGTGTCGAGCAACGGTGGAGACGGAATTTCAAGCAGTACAACATTTTGCGGCAACAACAAAACGTAAGACATTTGTTGTTTTTATGTTTATTGTTTTTATGTTCAGTTTCAACTGTTACGAAGTTGATGTGCAGTTAATAAGTGCAATAAATATTTATACTGGAAAAGAGAATCGAGAGAATCGTGATCTCAATTCTAAGCCAAAAAAAAATCGTGATTCTCATTTTATGCAAAATCGTGCAGCCCTACAATCAGCAAGGTCAATGGGAAAAAAGTACATTGTTAGGACATGAGTACACAGCTGAGCTTCGCAGCAGTTTCAGCTGTGAGGTTGCAGGTAAATCTACTTGTTTTCATAAGAGCTTGGTAAGTGTACTTATTCTTATTGTATTCAGAATGTAATTTAGCATTTCATTTGCTCAAGTGCTTTGGTGGAATTAACCAAAGATGGCGAGGACAGCATGATGGATTGAGCAATTTATGATGCTATAACCTTATATATGTAAACTGCAGAATAGTTTAGAGATAATCTGCTGGATTTTTAAACCAGATCATCCTTCAGAAATTAAATAGAACAATTCAGACAAAGGCTTCAACTTAATATCCAGGAAGTTTCCAATTGAATGTTTCCAATTGAAGACACTTGCTAAACAGTAGACATCAATGCCAGTTATTTTGAAATAACATTAAATAATTCGAACAAATGTTTCATATAATTTTCTAGTTGTTCAGTTTAGAAAGGTGTTTATCAGCAAAACAAACCTTCACACATGTGCAAGACAAGAAACTCACTTCATGGAGGGCAGATGCCGAAGGACAACATCCACAGCATGAACAGGGTTAGTGCTCAGAGGTTTATCCAGGTCCATTGGCCCTGGTGCTCCGCGTCCTGTCAAGACTTCATGTAGCATGTGCCAGCTGACTAATGACACAAATTTAATTGAGACTTTAAAAGGTCGGTCCTTCCCACCTTCACCTGGCAGGGTGACATCCAGATCAACCTGTTTAAGAAAAGAGAAAAAAAAAATGATACAGGGGTTATACTTAATCAGTGGTACCAAGTGTTGAGTTCTCATTTCTCAATTAAAAGACAAAAACTTCTAGGACTCTACAAAATATGACTTATTTATGATGATCAAACTTTTTGCCCTTAATTTGTGTGTGTGAATAAAAACTATCTGTACAATCATGTCACATTGGAGCACTTTATGAATTTCATCAAAAGTGGGCCTAAGCATAAAAGTGAACATGATGTGCTTATTCGACAACATTAAATCCAATAGCAGGCTAAAACCAATCAGATAACATCTGAGTCAGGCGTCATATTTAACTGACATCGCTTTATGCAAGCAAGTTTCAATTTGACTTCTTTTCCGTGCTTTCTCTGCACATCTCTTTGGTGGGAGGGACCAAGACTTGAGTGGAGGTGAACAAGATTAGAAATGAAGAGGGGAATTTATTTCTAAACTGTTAAACAGCTTTATACTTTGATATAACCCCATGTCCAGGGTAAAAGGTTGCTGGAGTTAACTAAACCTAAACTTGTGTATTTAAAACTAGCTCAAATTTAACCCTTTCATCAAAGTGGTCACATTTGTGTACACTGCCTACTTTGATGCTGGGAGTACAATTTATTTGCATTCCAATTTCTGTAATTCCAATTTGTTACATTTTGCTTCTGATAATGCCTACATTAATTAATAAATAAAAGACTCAAGCTCACATCAATAAAAGTGAAAACTGAACTAAAACTCTGGTTACCAAAAATAAGAACCACCTGAGCAGGTGAGTTTTAGACATACAAATGCGTACTGACAAGTTCAACTCTCGGGCACTAGAAATCAATATCATAGATAAGAAGCTGCTGACAGGTGCAACCTAAACAAACCAACACCACACAGAGGATCTAGTTTCTTACCCCACCAGTGGCCACAGGAAGTGGGCTCACAGTGTAGAGGCTCTTCTTCCCATCATAAACTGGCAGCCGGTCACCAAAGATGGTCACCTTAAAATGCTGCACCATGGAGTCCACTACCTCCCTGCAAATGATCACACTGCAGCGTCACTATTAATGTATGCATAAAAGTGTAGGTGTAAAATGCAAAGGAAAAGTAAATAATGTCCTGTTAGTTCTTCTGTAAAAATCTACACAGACAGTAATGTTAAATATGAGCCAAATTACCAAATAAGTTTGGGGATTTTCCCTTACCTATTGACCCGCCGCGGGCATTTATCAGGCTTAATGTCCACCTCATACAGGTAGACATCAATCTTGGGGATTTCCACCTGAAAACAGTTGGCCAGAAGCTTGATGGATTTTCCAAGGGTGCCATAGCCCGGTCGCCGTGGCAATGTGAACAGCGCTTGGGCTTCAACGGCTCCTAAAGCAGTGACAATAAAATTATAATTATTGTTTTATTCCAAAATTAAAGTAGCCAAGAGGCCACAACCTTGGGCAGTTAATACAATGAATCATTACAAGACAACTGAAATAAAACCATCAAGATGCTATTTCAATTTGACAGCGGTGTCTGTCCAAAAGAGACACACCCTTCCTTTGCAGTAACCCCCAAGTCACTCCCAAGCTGCAGGATTACTTTAGTCTACATTTATCTATATTTGTTTATTTTGTTAATTATATTTTCAGCAGAAAAAGCTCAAAGGAATGGAAACAGTTTTATGGACATGTTAAACAACAGCAGAGTTTTAGCTTTTACCGACTAGTATTTACTGTAAATCTAATCTCACTTCTCAATTTTTGCTCTTATACACAAATGTATTCAGTGTACGGTAAATTCATACAGCACTTATTCTTTGTACGAAAGCACATAATCTATGTTGCATTCACACCTACGGCTAGTGTGGAATCACCGATTACCCAGATGTGCATGTCTTTAGACTGTGGGAGGATGCTGGAGTACACCGAGGGGGAGGAAAGGCCCCCACCTACCAGGAGGTTCAAAACAACCTTCCTTCTTGCTATGAGGCAACAGTGCCAACCACTGCACCACAGTACCACCGAGTGTAGAGCACCCTTACAGAGAGAAAGGCAAACTGAAGGAAGGAAGTGGTTAATAAGGAGGAAAAGTGCAGACAGTGTAAGCCGGTTCTGATGGTCAGGGATGTTAAGCATTGCCTCATTTTAAACCGACAAAACTGAAAGACACAGACGAACACTGCGATTCCCACATCAATCTGATAATGGCCGTAGGAAAGGTTACAGAGTTGGGTGACATTTTAAAATAAAGACCAGCTTGGCGGTCACAGATTTCTGACTGACATGGCCTTTGCCAGACAGGAGAAGGCGGCGAGTGACACACCACGCTTATTTGACATCAATTTTCATAAAATACCAAACTGGAAAATACACATTGAAAGAAAAAAGAAAATGAAAATGACATCACACAACCACACAATTTCCACGAAAGTGACTCAGAGGATCCGCAAGACAATGTTTGCGCATACATACACAGCTGAAGCTGTAAAGGCACCAAGACTTTGAGCACTTGGTTGCTGCTGAAATGAAAGTGTGAATCAGAGAAAAGAAATTCTACAACAGTGATGAAGTGAGGACTATGGCTATGAAATCAGTGCAACTGAGAAACTGGGGGTTGAAAAAGTTAAACTGTTTCAGGTTCTGAACTCTCATCTGGATCTGAATGTGTGATAAGGAGGCATTATTGACTAAAACAATACACTTTCTGCATGATGGTTACCCCAGGTTGTTTTATTCCCTTGTGCCATTCCCATGGTGACGGCACCCATGCTGCCATAATTCTCCATGGTAACTACAACCGTGCCGACAGGAGGAGGGAAGAGCAGGCCAACATGGATTTACCTTATTTATCCCTGAGCTGCAATGAAGAAGGAGAAAAAAAAGAAAAAGAAAAAAAAAAAAAAAAGGTTCTTCCTGAGAGATATGATAGCTCAGGCAGGTAACAGGGTGCCCATTATCTATTTAAGAGCCATCAGTATAGCAAAATAAAAGATCAAAAATGTCAAAATCATGTATTCTATTTAAGCTTTTATAAAAACACTAGTTGGGTATATGTCTATTCAACACAAGGATAAGGATTACTACACTTAACCGAAACTAGATGTGAAAAATTAAAAACAAAAAAATAACCAAAAACCCCCCCCCCCCCCCCCCCCCCAAAAAAAAAAACAAGGGGGGGGTGAATTTAAATATGTGCCGTTTTAAAAAAAAAAAATGAATGCAATTTCTTTTCGTCTTCAGTGTGAGTATATGACCCGGGTTTTTCCTGCTTTCAAATAAATTTCCAGCATCTATCAAAGAGGTTTTTCGTCTTTGACTAAAGAAAATCACAATTACGAAATATTTTAAGATCCCCCCCCCCCCCCCCCCACCAGTCTGGTTTAATCAACTGAAATTCTAGTTCAGCTAAAGGCAAAAACTAAAAAAAATAATAATTATAATTAGACTTCTATTCAGATATCGGACTCTTCTATCACTTTCCATGGTTTTTATATGTAGTTTATTGGACTAATAAGTTCTTACATGCAGTCGCCTCTCCAAAAAGCTCCATTCTGAGTTAGGAATTACCCAGAAACTTTCAGCCCAACAAGCTTCGGAGTATGGATTTTGTAACCGAAGTGCTGACATTTAGCTCCATGAGTATTTGGACAATGTCACAATCTTTGTAATTGTTGCCCCTTTGATTTTGAAGCGCACTGTGATGGTATAAACTAACAACATATCATTAATGTACAGCTTTAATTCAAGGGGTTTAATAAAAGCATCTTTAGGATTTAATTATCTTAATACAGTCCCTCATTTTCAGAAACTTGAAAGTAACTAGACAATTGACTGACAAGTTTTGTTTTGTTCCCTTGCATTCTTATGAAAAATTAAGGCAAATAAGAGATCTGGAGTTGATTTCAAGTGTTGAACTGAAATGTCCATTACTGGCACTTCCAGAGGACAGGCAGCAGCTACTGCACCAGTAATGTCCCAAAAAGACAAAGGCTCACTTTAGCCTGAGCAACAATGGAGAGATTAATAACCACTTATCAGGCTGCTTCAATGTACAAATGCACCACACAACCAGCAGCCACCCACACATGGCTGTAGTTAACCCACATATTTTAAAAGAACTCCACTGATGAGATACTGTACAGCCACCACAGCACCAACACTGGAAGCTAAAAGTTTTAAAGTGCATCCTGGAATAATAAAGCAAGTGTTGGTTTAATCTCCTTAACTTTATAGGACACAAGTGTTTAAATAGTTGTGGTGTGAATATAATTTGCTTAATTAAGCAGGCAAAGTATGATCATCAAGTAGAATTTAATAGGCAAAGCTGAGTCAATCCTCACGTGCAGAAAAAATAAAATCTGAAGATGAACTCTTTTTAATGTCTCATTCTCAAGTTAATAAATAGGTATGAATTGTTCAAACATCTTATTACCATCACACTCAACATCACAGCTCTAATGAGGGGAAAACTGAAAGCAGGATTACCGCAGGATAACTTCCGCCTCAGTTTTTATTGTTACAAATACATTGGCATGGTTACCAGCTCTGCAAATATAACCCTGCACCAGAGCAGATTATGTTAAAGATTAGAGATCAGTGCGTGACAAATTACCAACTACTGGCCAATCAATTCTATGAAAAGTAGCATCACCATTAAGACCTCTTCTGAGGGAATGCAAGGGAGTCAAACATTTCTTTATAGAGCATCTAAAGTTTGTCATTTTCCTGATGAGCCTTGGTAAGAAATACATTCTCTGAAGCAACATTATTCTGTGATTTTCATACTAGCTGCAAACAATTAAAATTTTATTATTCTAAAACCCTTAATATACACACTCCCAAGAGAAGCAGATGAAAGACTAGGACTTAACAGTATTGCAAACTTTTAAACAGAAATTCAATGCCATATGAATAATTCTGTCTTAAAAATGGAGCTGCGACACTCAAATCTGTTGACAAAAGATCTTGCCATTTTTTCTTAAAATACACTTCAATTAGACCAATATAGTAGCACTTTTTCAGACTAAAGTGAATTTCATGTTGCCATGCTTCTGTTTGCATAGCATAGCCTATGCAGAGTGAAGGATTTGGGATACGCAACTTATAAAGACGTGCATGCATGCAGTCAGTCATGCAGTTGATATTCACCTTTGTGTGATCATTTATCTTGACTGCTTATGTTTGGTTAAGCAAAGTCAAAACAAAGATCCTGGGTATAATAAAATTTGCATTGTATTACAGAGCCTTGCTTACTGAAGGAAATAAACAGATACTTCCTGTGTTTAACTTATTAAAAAACAAAACAACAAAAAAAAAAAAAACTTTCCAGAATGAAGTCTAAACAGGATATGAGAGAACCACAATAACTTCACTTCCAAAATATCTGTGTACTGCATTACAAAAATTAATAAATAAATAGAAAAATTATAAACTGAAGCTGAGCTGGGGTTGTGCCGCTTACAGCTTAAGGTGCTGTATAAAGTCAATGACATTTATCAGTCTTTGAGACTCCAGTGAACCACTCCATTAACTGCAAATAGGTTCACAATGGTTCCAGGTTTTCTCTGTTTTAAGAGCACATCAATGACTCACCCAGGAGGTCACAGATCCCAGAACAACAAAAACAACCACCAACCACAACAACCAACAACAAAATACTGGGCAAAAATGGCATCCATGGGAGAGTTCTAAGAAAAGAACCACTGCTGAGCTCGTCTTACATTTACCACCCTTTACTACCATTGCTACTTCAGGACTTTGATGACTTGCCATAATTGAATTCTGAATCCATTAATTCTGCTCTAACAAAATGCTGAAGGAGAATGTGCAAAGTACACCAGCAAATCCAACACTGAAAGACTCTACAAAAAAAAAAAAAAAAACAAACACCAACCACAAACATGAAGGTTTTGGAGTGACCTTAAAGTCAGAGTTCGTGCTTAAATCTGATCGACATGCACTGGCATGAACTTAAAAACAGGCATTCATTCTTAGAAGCCCTGCAATCATGAGTTAAGACAACCCCGTAAAGAAGAATGAGTCAAATTTTGAAAGAGTCATTGCCAGTTATGGAAAATACATGATTGCAGTTCTCACTGCCAAGGGTGGCACAGCCCATTACTCTGTGGTAATGGATGGTTTTACTTTAATAAATTCAATAATTTCAAACCTGCAATTTATCTTTACTCGGGTTCTCTTAATCTAATATCAGAATTTGTTTGATGAGTTGAAACACCCAAACCTGAAAACATGACCAAAAAAAATATGAAATCATTAAGGGAACAAATACTTTTTCACAGCAGTGTATTTACAATGGTGCCCTGGCAAAAGAGAAAAAAGTAGTGCCGGTATGTCTGAAAACAGACAGACACGCTGAAGTGAAAAAGTTTATTGTTAAAACTTTTCAGGCTTGAAAAAGGCCCAAATCTGAAACGGGTAAAGGGGATGGAGAAAGTATGGGTCAGCTTCAATGAACCAGTCAACATCTATACCTCGTCCCTCCCAGTCCACCACTGGACTTTTCCCAACACAATCATTAACACAGAAACTGCTACCCCTGGCAAAAAATAAATTGATTTATGACCCTCCATGCCTATCTGATTCATAATTAACAAAGACAGCAGTTAACTAAACATTATTCAGTAGGCTGAGTAACTATGGCAGCAGTGTGGGTGGGTGGATGGATGGATGGGACATACCCCCTCCCTCCCAGTCTTCAAGCACACCTGGTGGCATCACCACCTGCTTTTGACAACCTACACAGTCAAAAAAGAAACCCGTGAGACTGGTTTGGGGGCAAACACGCAAATACTAAGGGGCTAAGTTTGCCTTTAAGGGTTTGTTAATACAACATTTTTCAGGCTTAGGCAACAGCAACTCCTTGGTTATGCTTGGGGTTCAAACCCAGTCTAAGAAAAACTGGTAGAAAACCACGAGGTCAAATGTCTCCCTTGTGCAAGGCGCTCAACTGACCGGTAATCTCTGGGAACAGACACCACTGAGCTTTTTTTCTGTATGATAACCTGAACACTTTATAAAAAAAAAAAAAAAAAAACGTATGACACCAAATTGATTAAAGGAAAACTCCTAATTCAAAAACCTGTAATGTTAAATGTATGAGAAGTACCACATACGGGCTCAAAATAACTCGGCAGCACCTGAACACCACATTAGCACATTTAGGCACGGTGGTTAGTTAGTCCGGGATCCCACCTGTTGTTCCGATTTCCATTCATGGGGGTGTCTGTCCGGATGAACCGGCACTTTATGATCAATAATCCTCGTAGATTAAAATGTTCAGTGTGGTTCCGCTGGCCCCGCACGCATCAGCCAAGCTCCGCCGTTCGTGATATCTTCTCCCCGGCTTCGTTCGGTGAAGTCGAACCGGGCCGCTTCGCTGTCCCGTCGGTTAGAAGTCTTCTTGTCTCCCCACTACACCTGACCTACATAAACTGGCAGATTAAAGTTGAATGAAATGTCTTAACTCCGGACTTTGGCGTTGTAACTGAAATAAGAGCAGAATTATTATCGGTGTTAAGCTTTTTTTTAAGACACGAAGTTGGTGAAATGTCTACGGTAGCGTTAGCAACTGTGTGTAAGCTAACGACGTTAGTTAGCTTTAGCCAGCGACAACTAACAGCTAAATGGCAACCCGAGATTGACATTAATATTTACCTGCTCGACTGCTGAGTTTACTGTCAAGTCTGTTTAACGTGACAATCCCGATTTCAACTTTTTTCAAACAAATATAAGAGGCTCTCTACCTCGGCGTCCTCCTCAGCGTCGGCGATAAACCGGTCTGAAATCTGCTCTTACGCCGCCCTCTGTCATACTTAAGGGAACGCTAACGGGTACGAGACATAGCAACTTCCGGGATATTCTTTCAAAACAAAATACTTATTCAAGTCTTCTTCCTCCTCTTCTTATTTGTATTATGTGTTACAAACATTGGGACTCATTCTTTAAAAAAAAAACATACACACAGGCTAAAATTCATGAAACTCATGTTACAGAAACTTACACAAGTAATATACGTAAAAACACTCAGTTTAAAACTTTTCAAAATTACTTCTCAAAAAACTGCTGAGTCCAGAAGGTCTGTGTATTGCGTTAACCAACTGAGGCTGAACTAGGGTCAGGCTGCACCTTCACATAATGCTTATATCACATGATGGTGCAGTGAGTCAGTCTTAACTCTATTTAATCAGGTAGTCATTAAGAACACATTCTTTTCAACAGTGTCGCCCAAAAGACCTGTATTATTGCCAGTTTTGATGTGTCTAATATTGACTAGCTGAGACCTAATTAAGGAAGGCACAAAGGGCACAGGTGCAGGGAATTAGAGACAGGAAGAAGTGACAGTTTTTCAACAGTGTGTAGTTGTTGGTTCTTTTGAGAAAGTGGTGCTAACTGAAAAGCTATATCAAAACTTAAAACACAAAGTAACATTTTTTTCTGTATTGTACGTTGAATAGCATTTTCATTTTCTGCAATTTTCTGCTTCTAATCCACTATATATCACATCTTACTATCCTTTATTGAACATTTGATCCACCACATAGATTGTAGGGCATAGCTAGTGCATGTTAACAATATGATTAGCACCTTCAAATTAAGTTTCAAATATCACTAGTGTTCAAAGAGAAACTTTTAGTTTCCTTTGTTTTTTGTCTGCTAAAATGGTATATTTTTAAAAAAGACAAACAAGATGAAAAGATGCCTTTCCTCTCTAAAGACATACCATCAGTTTGCTAAGTTGCACCTAAACAAAGCACAAGACCTCTGGAACAACCTCATACCAACTATTAAGCATGGTGGTGGAAGGTTGAGGATTTGGCCTTGTTCTGCAGCCATAGAACCTGTCAACCATAAACTGTATACAAAAGTATTTTACATGAGGCCATCTGTCCTCCACACAACAGCAAATCTGCAGCAGAATAACTGAAACAGAAAGGAAAGGTGTTGCAATAAGCAAATTGCTGTGATCAGATCTTAAGAGAGTTGTGCAGAAATGAATGCCTGCAAACCTCAATGAGCTGAAGCAACATTGTAATGAAGAGTGGTAAAAATTCTACCTGTCGTGATTGTTAATATATATTTTTAACATTATACTTTAACAGTAAGCTAGAATTTTGAACCATATAAAGCAAACAGGATAATTTGTAGGATTTCCACTGTTTCATTGAGTCTAACTTGACAAAGCTCTTAGTCCCTCCTCTCCTCCTCCACTGAGGGAAATCCATCAGGAAATACCATCTGTAGGCAGTAACGTCACATCCGTGAAACTTTTTTCTAAAGTATGTACGTCAGGTTTATAAGTAAGACGTATTCTATTTGCATTTTAGCTGTCGTAATTTTCCGTGGCTTGACCTGTTTGCTCAGGTATTGTAACAGTCAGAGCAAGTCAAAGACACAGTGACACACCTCATGCAAGTTGCTTACTCCGTACTGTAGATGTCCCCAGAAACCATTCATATAATTTTACATCTGCCTCAATCATAAACCTGGGAAATACAGACTGAATGCACAGGCAGATAGAGGAAATTCTATTATGAAGGCAAATACAAGTAAGAATAGGAAAGAAGTGAGCCCTTTATGATAAACAACTTGTTTATGGATAAAGATGAGAGTGACTTTTCACTTTCTGCAATAATGAAAAGAGGAAGAAATTTAGAGTTTCTGTGAAAAAGCTAGAGCAATTAATCAGATAAGTACTGAATAATGAGTCTGTAGTGAATGGCTATACATTAGTTAAATTCTATCAAACACTAGGCTCTAAAAGAAAACAGATCAACAACACTGACCCTAACAGACAGTGGTGTGCATATCCACAGTGTAGCATTTAAAAAAATAAATTGACTGAAGAAAAGAAGCCTTCTCGTGCCCGTATTACCTCAGAAGGGCTTTCTACTGTCGCGCTTCACTACGTTGTCTGCGACTTTGTGTCCTCAGTCCTGACACAGTCTGTGGTCAGCAGTGACTTCAGAAAGGCTAGAAATCCTGGACTGAGCCTTTTATATGTATACTACTCCTCTTTGAGTAAGGTCATGTATGAGTGTGCGGTTGAAGAATTAAAGAAGGAGTAAAGGATGTCATTCAGTGACATTTTAAACATTCACTGGTCATTGCTGCGTTTGTAGTTTCCAGTCCATTTGTTCCAGTTTGTCATGGTATTGTTAGGGTTGTTGAATGAATACGTTTAGTTTAGGAACATTTCCACCAACCTTAGTAATGATTGACAGGTTGATTATCTTGTAAATAAATTGACCTGTTTATGACTCGGGATACTATAGCTTATACCTGGGAGTTCTTGACTCCCAGGTATAACTCTCAAACGCACACCTTAAGGCAGATAATGTGTAAGCTGGAGAAGAAAAGGCGTTTCACATATTTAGAAGATCATCATTTATCCTGGAGAAATAGTTTGGTACTTAAAAAGCCTTCTTTAATGCTAGTACATCTTACTGTTCATCACTGATTGAAGAAAGTAAGAACAAGGTTTCTCTTCAGCGCTGTAGCCAGGCTGACAAAAAGTCAGAGTACTGTTGAGCCCATCATTCCTTTAACGTTAACTGGTAATGACTTCATGAACTTCTTCACAAATAAAAATTTAACTAGTAGAAATAATTAGTCATAATCATCTCACAGATGTAAAATTATCTACAGCTACTTTCAGCACCAGTAATCTTTCTGAGTTAACTCCAGTAATTTCTCCAAACCATCAACGTGTCTTTTAGACCCCATTTCTACAAGACTGCTGAAAGAAGTTCTACCATTAATTAATGCTTCAGTCTTAAATATGATCAACCTATCTCTAATAATCGACTATGTACCACAGGGCTTCAAGCTGGCGTAGTTAAACGTCTTAGCTGTCTTAGCTAATTATTGCCCAATCTCCAAACTTCCTTTCAGCTCAAAAATCCTTGAAAGAGTAGTTGTCAAACATCTGCAGAGGAATGGCTTATTTGAAGAGTTTCAGTCAGGTTTCAGAGCTCATCACAGCACAGAAACAGCTTTAGTGAAGGTTACAAATGATCTTCTTATGGCCTCTGAGAGTGGACTCATCTCTGTGCTTGTCCTGCTAGACCTCAGTGCAGCGTTCGATACTGTCGACCATAATATTCTATTAGCACGATTAAAGCAATCCTGTAGGTATTACAGGTACTGTGCTGCAGTGGTTTGTATCATATCAATCTAACAGACTCCAATTTGTTCTAAGGTTAATTATAGAGTTTCACAGGCTTCAGTGCTAGGACCAATTCTGTTTACATTATAGATGCTTCCCTTAAGCAGTATCGTTAGAAGGCATAACATACATTTTCACTGCTATGCAGATGACACCCAACTTTCTACCAAATCTATCCATGAAGTCAGATATAGCACGCCAATTAGTTAAACTGCAGGAATGTCTTAAAGACGTGAAGACCTGGATGTACCTCCAACTTTCTGCTTCTAAATTCAGATCAAATTGAGATTGTTGTACTTGGCCCTAAAATTCCTAGAAATATGGTATCTAACCAGATTCTTACTCTGATACTTACCCAGGAACAACATCTGAGGTCTCTGTCCAGAAGCGCATGTGAGTGTGTCAAGAGCATTTACTTCAGGTTCTAAAGTCTCCCCCACCCCCCCAAATAAAACCACAGAACCCCCCAAAATCCTAAAAAGATTTTTTAAAAAGCGGTATCGCTATGCTAAGAATCTGAACTGTGCTATGAATCTTGAGATGAGTGCATTGAATCTGTGCAAATGTTTAAATAGTTCCCACTGCAGTGTGTTTGCCTCACAGTTAGATCTAAAGAAATGTTCTAAGGCTGACATGGAAATCAAAATCAAAGCCATATTTCTTGTTTGCACGTATGCAAGTGCTACATCCATATATGGTTAACATACATCAAATGCAGTAAGTATATACATGCTTCATATAAATATAGTCTACAACTTTCTTCTTATCTTTAGCCCACATAATTAAACATGCAATAAAACATGTGAATTTTGATTGTATATACTGTATAGCCTATATAATAAGTATGTAGCCCAATAAGTACAAAATCCAGAAAGCTACTCAAAATGGGATGGTTCATTTACAAACACAATTCTAACTTAAGTTTCAAACTTTTTTTTATTAGAAATGTTAAAATTGTTTCATGCTTAAATTTAAACAAAATGACAGAAATCTGCACTTTCATGAACACACTTTTGACCAAAAATTTAAACCTAATTTTTCATATTTTACTTGGTTAACCCTCTAAGGCCCACAATTTAATTGGCCATTTTTGATTACTTTTGATTTGACCTTTATATTTACCTAGATTAGCCTTGCTTGGTATCGTCCTTTTCAGCACAATTTCACATATTGAAATTTATAGTTATTTTTTTTTATTGACATACTGTATTAACACAGTTTATCTGAAATCACACAAAAAAAACAAACATAAAATCCTAGTAGGAAAATCTTATATAATTTTTAATGTAATAACCACAAATATTTTTAGTGAATTATTTTCATAACTTGAAATGCAAATATAAACTTTAAAATGTTTTGTGCAAATTTTTTAAACAATAAAGTTGTACCTAAAAATGCAGCCAATGCCTCAGGTGTTTTTGTACAACCATTCAAAAATACTACTAAAATTGAAATTACAAAGCAATCAGGTGTCTGAATAAGAAGCCACACACAACACACAAAACAACAACTACACTACACTGAGTACACAAGACAAGACAACGCACGAACTACACACTCCAAACACGCTAAACGTCACAAATCTCTCACATCTCATAACTCACTTTTTCTCGCTGCAATCACTCCCCAAACGTTCCCCTCTTACTTAACAACCAAATAAAAAAACAAAAACAAAAAAATACCAATAACCCCAGAGGGTTAAGAACACTCACCTTCACTCCAATTCCAGAGTGTAACAATCCATGTCCATGGTGTTCATTCAAAATGTGCTCTGGCACAATCATAAGTTGATTGCTACTGACAACAAGAATTAAAGCTGGGCACCACTATGGGATGAACCATTTTTTAAGGGTGAAGTGTGTGTGGGGTGGGGGTTGGCGGTAACACTATGCAATAAATTCAGTTTTAGAATTCATATTCAGTTTATATTCAGCTGTGCTCAAAGTGTTAATGCTAGCTTTTTTTTTTTTTTTATAAACAAAACCATCGCATGCAAAACTAGGGCTGCACTATAGGGATGGCAAGAGATTATTTTTATTTTTAAAAAATAAAAATAATAAAAAGTATTTTATTTGACCCCATGCCCCCTTGTAGATCCACCCATGTGTGAAAGTTGATGCCACATACTGTGGAACCATCCTTACGCCTACTCGAAAGCTTACAAAGATCCTGCGTGATGAATGGAAGATGTGAACATCCATGTGCATCATTGACCTATGCAGGATTTTATTATGCTAGTAATAGTATGTCTCACATTGACAGGGAAAATAGTGCCCCCTGGTGGTGAAAGCTTTCGTTGTATTGTGCAAAACTATTTTAAATCACTCTATTTAAACCCTGTTGTTATTATTGCTATATAGAGAAAATCCACATCATTTGAAAAGTTTTGGCATCATATTAAGATATTTTTAAAAATCCTTAAATAATGGTTTTCAATGGCAGATTCACTACAAACCACAGATTATATGAGGGTGTTCAACATATCTTTTATGTTGAACATGAAGGATTTGTTTCAGTGCAGTTTTTCTTTGTCAAGTGAAGGCTGAACCTAAAAACAGCAGGGGTTGTTTGAAGAGCACAGAGGTTTGAAACTGTGTATGTTCTGTGTAGAAACACAGAAGCTAAACACAGCTACGGAAAAGAAAACATTTCCTTGTCAATATGAGAGTAGATGTCTGAGGTTTGTTTTATGTCTTTGTCCCAGGTTCAAGTGAGACAGAACAGGGTGTTGGGATTGGGATCCAGTTACATGTGGCTACTGGGAGGTGAAGGAGGAGGATGTGTTGGTGGCAGCGGCAATTGATCATTGTTCATCTGCTTTGTGTCAGTGGAGCGAGTGCTGACACGAAGAAGCCCCAGGTGGCGCATTTCCATCGGTGATGTGGGCGGGCTTGCCTGGGCTCGCAGTGACGGAGCCACCATGCTGCTGTCGAGCTCACCCTCTGCCAGCCAAGGAGGGATCTGCAATGACTCCGTGGGGTACAAATCTGACACAAAGGCTGAGTTCTCAATCCCACCTTGATGAAAGAAAAAAACTGAATTAGTACCTCAGGGTTCAATATTGGAGACATTGCTGTTCTCTGCATTATTATTATTATTTTTATACAAGTGACACTATTATTGGCTGCTCCTTTTTATTAATGCACCTGAGCAGTACTTCATATTTTATTAGATTACCTCTGTTCTCTAGATGCTAAATCTATATAACTCTTTATGTCTGCAGATTTTCATTGTGCTTGGTCCTTCTTGTCTGTGTACATAAATCAAACTCAACATGACTCAGTGCTGTCAAAATGTTTTATAAGTGTTCGCTTGCAGAGTGAGAACAGAATTAGGCAATTCTATAATAATCCTATGATAATGCGTTGTTTTCACACATGTACTTCACCTTTTTTAAATGTATTGCATATGTACTGTCTATTTAGTTCCCTCTGTTATATGTTGTAATCTTTGTGTTTATAGTAAAAGCATTTTCTGCTCTTAATTATTTCTGAAAAATATGTTTTCTCTCATTTTCATACGGGATGTAGAAAGTGGATTATTTTACCTCCTGGTTTGGAATCTCTCATGGGGAAAGAAGGGTATGGCAAGTCATAGCCAGAGGCGCTATCTCCCTCTGAGAACCCAAAATCTATAAATGAAAATGAGAAAATTTGTTTTAAATCTATAAAACAACAACAACAACAACAACAACAAAAGCAGACGTACAAACCTTCATCACCCGAATAGGAGAGTTTAGTCTGGCTTATTGACTTTCCTTTTGGCATCTGTAAGAGGAGGAAGAGTCATTTGATCACACGCTATGTTTCAAAAAACATGGAAGGTGAAGTAAAAAAAGAGACAAGACCAATGGCCTTCAACTATGTTACCAATGTTGCTGTTACATATTTTGTCTAGCAGAGGGCACTCTGCAACTTCCCTGATGGCAACAAGCATGTTTGCAACACTACAAACAACAACCAGCTGAATTGAGGAAATAATTAGACATCACAAATGTATCATGTCTACTAGTGTTTCATGTATCTGAAAAGAAAAAGGTATAAAAGAATATTTAACTTTTTAAAAATATCTGTGTAGGTATCGGTCTTAAAGTTCTATATGAGCTCTGGTAATAAACCAATATGATACATTTATTACACAATACTTTAAATATATTTGAATATTGTTCTCTGCAGCAGTATGAAGCAGAGATTGGCACTGTTATGGTCGGTGATGAGCACAGTTGCCTCCCAGCAAGAAGGTCCTCTCAAGACATTCTGTTGGTAGGGTTAGGTTAACTCTATTTTGCCCATAGGTGTGAATATGAGTGGGAATAGTTTTGTGTCTCTGCGTGTTAGCTCTGCGACAGACTGACGACCTGTCCAGTCCTACAGTAGCTGAGATAGGCTTCAAGCCCCCCGTTACCCTGACAAGGACAAGAGGAAGAGATTGGATGGAATCATTCAGCCCTGCATAACATGATAAAAAACAGAAGCACTTAAATATCAATTTATGTCTGCTAAAATGGTATAATCCCAGTAAAAAAACAGCAACGCCTTGATTTTATTCACAATAAATCAGAAATAATTTGCCATTTTAAGAACAATATTAGCTCATGTTGAATTGGATGACAGCAACACAAAAAGACTTGGAGCAGGACAATTAAAAGCTGGAAAACTATAAAAACAATAAGAAAAGCTTGGAGGAACATTTTTCAGCTTTTTAGGTTAAGTGGCATCAGGTCAGTAATGACTGGAAGGAAAAAGAGCACCTTAAATAAGTCTCAGTGTCTCAGAAGCAAAGATGGGCACAAATCTGCAAAAATCTGGGTCTACAAATTGTGCGATAACTTCACACTAATTCCTAGTTCCTTAATGTAAAATTGTGAAGACACTGAATATCTCAGCATCTATAGTACATAATATCAACAAGAAATGTAAAGGATCTGCAAAAGGGGCAATGTTAAAAATCAATATTGGATTTAGGTAATTTTCTGGCTCTCAGGCAGCGCGGCATTAAAAACACAATTCTGCCATGGAAATCACTGCATGGGCTCATTAACAAGTTAATCAAGTTAATCAACAAATGCAGGTCAGAGCTCTGTCCTCCAAAGAAGAAGCCATTTGTGAACATGATCCGGACACTTCTATCTTCTTTGGGCCAAAGTGTCATGGTCCTGAGTTTTGGACTGACCAGACAACATATTTTTCAGGGAATGTCGGGAAGTTTATGGGCTGTTCTGTGTGCTGGCACACAGTGGTAAACATGGAGATGTCCTAACTCTTTTGAGATGTATTGCTGCCATCAAATTCAAAATAAATATCTTTCTTAAAAATTGACATCTTCTGAGTTTAATTTCTCAGTTTAAACATATGATATGTTTTATGATTCTATTTTGCTCTATTTTGAATCAAATATAGATTTGTGAGATGTACAAATCATTGGAATTTTGTAGTAATTATATATATAATAATAATATATTTTAAACAACTTCCTTTTTTTTGGAATTGAAACTGTACCAAACAGACAAAAGAAAAATTAAAAAAAAAAGATTGATTTTACTTAAATTTTACTTCAAGAAGCAAAATCCAATATTTTTGTCCACTTTCACACATGGAAGAGAGTTTATGAATATTATTTCAAGGAAGTTTAATAAAGGCTCAATAGGGAATTATTTACTATTTTGTACAACAAAAAACAGAACTGAAAATAAAGAATCAGTAAGGGCCGTATTTGCAAAAGACACTTTTCTTCTTCACTGAACCTCACAAAGACATAATCAGCTCTTTGCTCTTTGTGGTAAACTCATTCCCTCTCTTTCTCTTTACCTTCTGCTGGTGTTCCTTCTTTGTGTGCTTGATGACCGTCTTTGGTGAAACGCCCGTCTTTGCAGGCTGGAATGACTCCATTCGGTTCTTCATGGTTCTCTTGAAGATCTCCTGGACTTCTTTCTCATCTTTGTTGATTATGAATTTGCTGCGACTGAACCTGTGGCGATGCTATGAACAAGAAAAGAAAACTCACTGATAAAAACAAACCATGAAGACCATGAAGTCAAGCTCAGCCACAGTCCAGGCAATTCAGCTGGTCTCAGTGCTGATATACAAATATACAAATTCTACAAATATAAATCTCAGGCAGCTGGATTTGAGGTGCATGAAACTGCTCACAGTTGCATCTGTAACTGCTGTGCCTGACTTGATCATTTGCATCTGTTGATGCTGATTCCTGGAAATATCTTTCTACCGTGGTCCTGACTGATATATATATATTTTTTATTAGTTTTATTAGTGTCACCTTTAAGGAGAACAGTAGAATAACCTTTCATATCTTTTCACGGGAATTGAGTGACTGGCATGAGCAGGACATAAGAAAAGTGTTACATATGCATTTTTTGTTTTGATTTTACTTTGATTTTGTGTGTGTGTGTGTGTGTGTGTGTGTGTGTGTGTGTATGTGTGTGCATGTGTATGTGTGTGTACATGTATGTGCGAGCATCTATGTGTGTGTGTGTGTGTGCATACATGTGCGAGCATCTGTGTGTGTGTGTGTGTGTGTGTGTGAATGTGTATGTGTGTGTGCATGTATGTGCAAGCATCTGTGTGTGTGTGTGCATGTGCAAGAATGTGTGTGTGCACGTGTGTGTGTTTGTGTTAGGGTGTGCATTTGTGTGACCTCCTGCACACAAAAAGGATCATCTACCCTGTATATGGCTTAACCCCTCCAATGGTCTCAACATACACAAACACAGGTGAGGTCAAAAAGGCAGGAAGTAAAACATCCTCACTAAATAAGAAACAGAACGCTAACCGTAGGATGTGCCCATAATAAAACACTACAGCCTCCCCCACCAACAGGCTGGGGAGGTCAGAAACAAAGGAATGTCTTTGATCATGGTGCTTGAACTAAGACTTACAAATTTAAGTAACACAATGACAACATTTAACATTTTGTCTCCAATGAAATGAAAGTGCAGCACTAAGCTGCTTTAGTAAGCCCTCCATGTGATGACTGAATGTGCTCATTACCTGCTTCCTGCTCTTGTAAAGATGCTGATCCAGAAGGTTGTGAGCGTTAACTGCCTCAGCTTCGTTCTTAGCCTTCATGGCGTGCTCGTGCATTTCCACGCTTACTGATGGAATAGGGTCTCTAGTACAGAGGAAGACAATCGTGTCAGTGATTTAAAGTAATACTAGAATATTAAAAGGGCTATGTTCCCTCTGGTTTATATTTTAAAATATGGTTGTGAAATGAGCTGTTTTCAGGCACTGAATAGTTGCAGTGCTCCTAGTTAGCTAGTTAGATTTTTCTTCAAATTAAAATAATTTTTTGTGGCCTCTGATTCATCACCACCCAATTATATAATGGCTTGTAAGTCTGCTTTTAGCTCTCCTCTTATTATCAGAAAAATCCAGATTGCTTACCTCGTAGTGGGCTTTGCACAGTGACCATTTGACATGTTCGCCCTCATGCCAGGCATGTCCTCTGAGTGTTCACTTTCAAACTTTTTCCTGAAATCAATAGCAACACTTTCTTTACGGATAAATTCCAGTGAGCCTCTACGCTCGCCCTGCAACAGAAGAAGACAGAGCTTTCTTTACATGCGGCAAACTTATTAGTTTTCCAAAATGAGCATTTCAGCAAAATATACTTAAAATGTACAAATGATGCTCACTTCAGTCACATATTCCATAGCATCCTTGAGGTTCAGCTGATGGAAGACATCAAAGACTTGGTCTTGTTTCTTCCTTGCAGACGGCTTCATCAAAATCCTCGACATCCACTTCTCCTCAAAATACTTCCACCTTAGCAAAAAGAAAACAGATCACTGTAGCCTATTTTAAAATGAAAAGGCATTTTGAATTTATGTATCAAGTCTTTTCATACTTGCTCCTCTGACAGTTGTGTCCTATTTGTCCTGATATGTCTTCTATGGCGACCAGAGTGTGATTAAACATCTAAAGAAAGGAGAAGGACTCTAATAACTGGACAGAAAATGGTTGTGTAGGTGAAACATGAGATGTTTTTTAAGATTTACCTTGTTTGTCATTTTTTCTAGGAGTGTGAGCTCTTTCACTTCAGCTCTCTTTACTTTCAGCCACGTGACCAGAGGTTTCATCGTCATTCCCTGCAACAATGTGAAGCAGTAATGTGCAAACCTTTAGCTCTAATGCGGACTGTGTAAGAAGAAAGAAAATAATGTATACATTTAATAACAAAAACCAAACTTTCACTACCTGCCAGATGACAGTGAAGTAAACCACAATGAGTGTAGTGCAGACCATCAGGTTTTTCTCTTTTATCTTGTTTTCATCCAGCATCACAGCCAGGCCATACGCAACAGCCCCTCGTAGGCCACCGTAGCTCATAATCACCTGATCTATGAATTCCAGCGGGACCAGCCTGTACCTGTTAAGGATCCAGGTGAGGAAAAACACACCTGCAGTACAAACACAGAAAATTTCTTTGTATAACACACAAACCTTTAAATCACAATGTGTGCATGTGATAGCAAAAGGACCAAATCTCACCAATGAATCTATACACAAAGACGAAGAAGACTGTGAGGAGGATGAAGCCCGTGTTCCAAACCCAGATAACCTTATCGATGGCCGAGATACCGAGGAAAACAAAGATGATGGTTTCTGATCCATTGGCGAAAACCTTCATGGCATATTTGACAGTTTGGACTGAATGCTCATGCATGTTTGCTCTGACGTACTTCTGACATAACACACCGCAGAATGTAGTCCTACAGAAGGAAACACAAATATAAATTGTGTGCATCTAAATATGTTTACTACATTTTTACATATAGAAAATGGATAAGACACAACAAAATAAATGATATTTCAATTGTGAAATACTCACGAAAGGATAGCAGACAGAGAAAGCATCTCAGCAGTCAGGTAGGAAAGGTATCCCATGACAAAGATGAAGCCTGGCTCGATGATCTTGACATTTTTTGTGCATCTGGTCAGAAGTGAAATTAGTAGGCCGAATGCTATGCCCACAAGGGAACCACCAAATGCAACCACAAAGAAGGAAACTGTGGAGAGAGAGTCCCAAAAAGTAAATTCTGTTCATCTGGACAAATCATTTTCAGTGGAAGAAATGTTTTGTGATTCACGCAAGTGACTTCATCACTCAGCCCTAGTTTATAAGGTTGTGGAAACATGCAGTCAGCTGCATGCACTGATAAATTCTCTATTAACAGCTTAATAAATGTCATGTCTTACCTATTCCTTTAGCAATTTCTGCAGCATCAATTTGGGATCCTCCCAGTGACACAAATGCATCAAACACATTGAAGAGCACCTAAGAGATGAAAGAAAAATTGGATGGAAGAAAAATTAATGACTGGTCATCTGGTAAAAATGTTTTCCAGACTTGTCCATTCTAGCTTGTACCATTCAACAGGAGAAAAACTTCTATCACATTCTCAACATGGCAACGCCTTATGATTTAGGTGAGGGTGCTGAGCATGCGGGAGTTTGTAGAGTGGTGTAACAGCTCCAAACTTGAACTGAACGTGAGCAAAACCAAAGAGATGGTGGTGACCATCTCCAGTAGGCAGAGGGATCTGGCTGCTTCAGTCACCACCACCATCCATGGGAAGCCAGTGGAGGTAGTTGAGGTATACAAATACCTGGGAACCATCTCTGACAACCTCCTGAAATTCTCTGCCAACACAGAGGTGCCACCAATGGCTATATGTCTGTGAAGGTTCTCAGTCGCTTTTCTTTGCAAGCTCCTTTGACTACCAATGGCTATACCTCCTTAGGAAACTCAACTACTTTGGAGTCAGCACACCCATCATGATGACTTTTTACTATGCCTTCCTGGAAGGCATCATGACCTTCTCCATCTCCTGCTGGCTCCACTCCCTCAGCCTTCAGAACAGGAACAGACTGCAGCACACTGCATCAGTGTGCTCTAAAATCATTGGCCTGCCTGTCAGAACTGTTGAACAGGTTTTTCAGCCAACAGGCCCTTAGACAGGCAGCCAAAATTATTAATGACCCCTCTCACATTCTTCACGCCGCATTTCAACGGCTCCCTCTCTGGGCGGCGCCTCCACTGCATTTTCTGCAGGAGGAGAAAATGCAGCGAGCCACCTTTGTCTGAAAGCCACTCTGCTTTTTAACTCCAGCCAATAAGCCCATTTCCCACACCATAAACATAAACTACTCTACACTCTTTTTATACTGCCGACAGTTTATTCACTTTTAGTCACCTACAGTTTTTTATTCACTTATTCAGTGACTTTAATTTTAAAACTGTGTATATACTGTGTATTTTAAGTATTTTTTTTCTCATTCGTTTTGCCTGTTTACGCCCCGTCCTTGTTTTTAACATCATGCTGCTCTGTTGTATCTTAATTGCCCCTTGGGGATAAATTAAGTCTCTCTGATTCTGATTCTGATTTTTCCAAGAGTTCAGTAACAACTCAACCAAGAGGTCACAAAAGAACCCAGAACAACATCCAAATAACTGCAGGCCTAACTTGCCTCAGTCCTGGTCAGAGTTCATGACTCCATCATAAGTTAGACACTGGGCAGAAATGGCCTGCATGGCAGAGCAAACACTTTTTCACACCACTGTACATAAATAATTCTGTCTTCTTCTTAGTCCTTGTCAGACTGTCTCTTTACTCCCAGTGTGTTCCCTAGTGTTACTCCAGCTGCTTTTGTTAATGTTATGTTGTTGCTGGACATTTTAACCAATAAAGGTGTATTTTCTGTTTATTTCTTCCTTTTCTGCATATCTGCATCTTGGTCTTCAACTTAACACTCCAAATGGGTCTGCAAGCGCTGCAAACTCATGACACCTCTGGTTTGATTCACCTAATTTTGAGACTATTAAGGACCAGATATTATTTACTATGTCCTGATACGTAAAAGAGCTTTTTTCTTTTCACCACGACTGTACATTTACAGAGACGAAGGAAGGAGGAAAGAATTCAGCTGGTCAGATTTTGTTTCACTGTCCTTATGCAGTACAACATGCTATAGTTACATAAATGCATTTTGTTACCAAACTGACCTTTCATAGTTTCCTTTTACAAATTGCACATTGCATGTGCAATTTGTAAAACTCTTACACTAGAGGGCCCAAGTGTTTACTTACTCTACTACATTGCTATGATGGGTGTCTCAGCAAACTCACAAACTGTTATGCTACTTAAGTAACGCTAAACAAAGCAATGATGCATACGAACCACTGTTACACCATCGTTGAGCAGCGACTCTCCAAACACTATGATAAAGAGGACGTCGTTAACGTGGACCTGCTCAAACACAGCGATGACGGCCACGGGGTCCACAGCAGCCATCAGACTGCCAAAAAGAAGGTACTGCAGCAGACTGATGTCCAGGTCACCTGTACAGATACAAAGAGCAGGAAATATATTCAGTTTTGCTCAATTGTACTGTAACTATGATCAATCGGGCACTTTGCTGCAAACTGAAATGCTGGAATGAAATGCTGTGTCATTTGGTAAAACATTCTCATTTATTGGTAGGAAAAGTCCATGTCAAATCTCTCTCCAGTCTCATCCAGTGCACTGGTTTGGCAGTGGTCAGACTCAGTATTCTTCACCCAAAGGTTTAAGGCAGGGGTCCCCAATCCCAGTCCATGAGGGCCGGTGTCCCTGCAGGTTTTAGATCTCACCCTGGGTCCACAAACCTGAATCACGTGATTAGTTCATTACCAGGCCTCTGGAGAACTTGAAGACATGTTGAGAAGGCAATTTATCCTTTTAAATCAGCTGTGATGGATCAAGGACACATCTAAAACCTGCAGGGACACCGGCCCTCGTGGACTTGGATTGGGGGATCCTGGTATAAAGTCTCAGACAAACCTGGAGCTGTAATGAACTAAAAATCCACTTAAATCTTATTTTCATTTGTCTGCATTTTGATGAAGTGTTAAAAGGAAGTCAAATTAGCTGTTAGTGATGTCGATGTTTAATGTATCCAAACAAAGAGTAAAAGGAATGTTTTAAAGGATTGGTTTTATACTAAAGAAAACTCTTCTCAGGCAGCTTTCCTGAGTCACCACGGATGTAGAAATATCATTTGTGTGACGTGTCTTTGTTTCCAGAACAAATTTCAAGGCAAAAAAACAAAGCCAAGGCTGAAGTACTACAAACTGCAGTTCCTCTAGTGGCCACTTGATGCTCGTTCCAAAGGCAAATTAATCTCTATAGACTCCCACTTAGAGCATTAAAAGTGCCATGATCCAGTGAGTGTTGGTCTTCCTGGAGTAGTTTTCCACTTCTCTCCCGAGATCCTGACTCCACTCATGCTGGCTCATTGACCGCAATCAGTGCACAGTATTTAAGACCAACTCTGACCTGCACTCTCCACCAGATCATCAGCTAAAACCTTGTGTGACCTCTCGGTCTTTGTGTTTTCAGCTTAGGCCTTGGATCAACATTTACTCGTCTCAGGCAAGAACCAGAAAAACCAGAAAAAATTTATTTCCCATCACATAAAAAGAAACAAGAAAACAAAAATATTCAGAAATGATAAAAAAACAAAAAATCACTAGAAGAAGCCTACGTGTCCCACCAAGATCAGGAAACATTGAACAAAATACGCATAACAAAACTAGATTTAAATGAGATGATTGATTAAAAAAAATTCTTAGTACAAAGACTACGCTTACAAAATTATGAACATGGTAATAAATCCGGTCAATTTCTGGCAAACCAGCTAAAAATAAATTAAGAAAAAACAACTATATGTGCTGTTCAAGATTCATCTAGGAACACAATATGTGACCCGAAACAAATAAACAACATTTTCAGGGATTTCTATAAGACGTTGTATTCACCACAAATAAACCCATCTAAAAAGGAAATTGATCAGTTTTTGGACAACATAACTCTTCCAAAATTATTAGACACTCAAGCAATGGCACTGGATTCGCCACTGACATCAGGTGAACTCCAGGAAGCCCTGATAAGCATGCCCAATAATAAGGCTCCAGGTCCAGATGGCTTTCCTGCAGAATTTTACAAAGAATTCTGGACGATTTTAGCACCAGTTTTTTTACAGAACGTCGTTGGAAATCAAAGAAGACGGCAGATTTCCATCAAATATGAATTCTGCAAACATTAATCTCTTGCTAAAACCAGGAAAAGACCCTTTATTTCCCTCAAGCTATCGTCCAATATCCCTTATAAATGTAGACCTTAAAATAATCTGCAAAGCTCTCTCAAAGAGACTAGAGAAAATAACCCCCCTCTTAATTCATCCTGACCAAACTGGTTTCATAAAAGGTAGGCACTCATCAACAAACGCACGTAGATTATTTAATTTAATAGACTACTCATACAGTAAAAACATCAAAACTACAATATTTTCTTTAGATGCAGAAAAAGCATTTGACAGAGTTAACTGGAAATTTCTTGACCTTTTTTTTTTTTACCTTTGACCTGTCTCTGCTTCCCCCACCAAGATCCCAATTCCAGCCAGCATAGTGTCCTCTCACACTTCATGTTATTTGCAACCTTCCCTTAGTCTCACAGTTCATGTTCATAGTCCCTGCTCAGTTCACAACCTTAGCTCTGTTCACCTTGTGCATCACGCCATTGTTAGATAAAGTTCTTTTGTTTATCACTTTCTCGAGTCTCAGGTTGAATCTGCGTTTGAGTCCATCTCTCGTCTCGGGCCGCTGAGCTTTGACATCACTTCCTCTATGTGAGCCGTGGTAGCAGGTTTGCTGAAATGAAACAAAATAAAAATCCTCTCTTACCCATGAATCCTCCCATGTGACACCCCCACAGCGACAGCCCCAAACTGGCAGCATTCCAGCAGGTCCCAATGACAGCATAGACCAAGATGGCACCCAGGTTGGTGAAGAACAGTTTGTTTGGCATGTGGTAGCCTGCGTCCAGAATGACTTGAGGCAACAGGAAATAGAAGAAGACTGTCGGGGTCAGCCTGAAGGTCTGCATCTTGTCTGCACCCCAAATCATGCCACCCAAAACAAAACCGAAGCAGATGAGCAGGACGCTCTCGGGTATGACGTTGGTGACATGGTGGTTGGACTCAATGACTGAGAGGAGAAAAAAAAGATCAAGACAAGAACCATTAATCAATACTATCAACCTTTGTAACAACCTTTGATTTTAAGCCAGTCTGCTTGTAGTCAGGTAGGAGCTGGCAAACATTCAAACCTTCACTGCACTTTAAGTAAAACCATATACATAAAACTCCATTTGATCATTTGCAACTGTTGCAATATTTTATTTATATTTAGGGACTGTGGACAGATATATAGCAGGTAAGATAAGTCACCAGTTTTCTAAGCAAATATATTTCTAAAGGTGCTATTGAAATGATATTCTCACCAGATCTTGGTAACAACCCATCCAATTCACATATGCAATGAAATAAAACTATAGATGTTCAGAAATTAAGTCATGTGTAATAATGAGGAATGACATGGGGGGGAAATAATTGAAGAGGTGGAGAATGTGAGTTCCAATAAGCCATGAAAAGTCATGTCACCAGCTGTAATTTATCAGTAATTACAATATAAGCAATATAATATCACCTTATTCAGTCCTACCTGATGGCTTAATAAAAATTGTCTCATTAGGTCAACAATGTTAAGTTATAACATTTTGCTAACTGTCAAAGATGTGCCTTAATGCAGATTAGTCATAAGCTGGAGAGGAAATGGCGTATCACTAATTTTGAAGATCATCATTTAGCCTCTAAAAAGTGTTTGCGACTGCTGGGAAGCTGGAACATCTTCATCAATCATGTTCATCACTGATTAAAGAAATTAAGAAAAACCCTACGTTTCTCTTTAGCCTTGTTTCCAGGCGAACAAAAAGTAAGAACTCTGTTGAACAAGCCATTCATTTAATGTTAACTGGTACTGACTAGTGCTGTCAGCGTTAATCTCGTTAAAATGATGTTAACGCCATAACTGCATTAACGCGGCAAATCTCCATTAGCGAGTTAGCGCAGTGTGCGGGGCTGCACGGCGTAAAAGCGTTAGAGCGGTTTTAACGAGATTAACGCTGACAGCACTGGTACTGACTTCATGAATTTCTTCACGAATGAAAATTTAACCATTAAAGAAAAATTACTCATAATCATTTCACAGATGTAACCACTTTCTGTACCACTGATATTCATTTAGTCTTTTTCTCAAATTGATCTTTCTGAGTTAACTTAACTTATTGCTTCCTCCAAACTATCAACATGTCTTTTAGACCCCATTCCTATAAGACTGCTCAAAGAAGTCCTACCATTAATTAATATTTCAATCCTGATTATGATCAACATGCTTCCTTTAGGCAATATCATTAAAAGGCATACCTTACATTGTCCCTGCTATGCACATGAAACACAACTTTATCTATCCATAAAGCCAGATAACACAAACTGCAGAAAGGTCTTAAAGATAAAGACTTGGTTGACCTCCAATTTTCTGCTTCTAAATTCAAAGAAAAATTTGGTTATTGTACTTGGCCATAAAATCATAGAAATATGGTATCTAACCAGATGCTTACTCTGGATGACATTAGCTTGGCCACCAAACTTGGGGTAATTTTTAACATTCTGTCTCACAGTGACGCTGAAAAACTAGTTCATGCATTTATTACTTCCAGGCTGGACTACTGTAATTCATTATTATCTGGATGTCCTAAAAACTCCCTGAAAAGCCTTCAGTTAATCCAAAATGCTGCAGCAAGAATACTGACAGGGACTAGAAAGAGAGAGCATATTTCTCCTGTTTTGGCTTCTCTTGATTGGCTCCCTGTTAAATCCAGAATTGAATTCAAAAACCTGCTCCTCACTTACAAAGTCTTAAATAATCAGGCCCCGTCTTATCTTAATAACTTTATAGTACCATATAACCCCATTAGAACACTCTGCTCTCAGACAGTGGGCTTACTTGTGGTTCCTAGATTATTTAAAAATAGAATGGGAGGGAGAGCCTGTAGCAAACCATGTCTGCTTTTAAGATTAGGCTTAAAACTTTCCGTTTTGCTAAGCATACTGTTAGGCCTGGATCAGATGACCCTGAATCCTCCCTTGTGATATAAGATTTGGCCCTATTTGAATATAAGTGAACTTACACACTCTTTTTTTATAACTATTTTTATTTATTTTGTGAGTACTTCCTTGAGAAATAATTAAAACAATTAAGAAATTGACCCAGTGACAAAAATAGATGATCAGAATAACCCTAAACTACATACATATTTAAAAATTACAAAATTTCTTGGGTGCAGAGGAGTTTATAATGCCGGAAGAAGAGCACTTCCATCAATTTGGCTTTGCAAGACTTACTGAGTTTGCAGAGCCAGGCAACCAGGATCCACAGGGCCACCAGGTACTGTGTGGTGACGTGATGCCACTTCCAGGTCACAATAGGCAGTGTAGTGATGGGCACCGCTCCATGACCACCCTCTTCAGTTGCGTTAGAGTTTGAGCCCGTCCCAGTGTCTGTTTGAGAATTTCGGGGTTCTGCTTCTTCACTAGCCAGGCTCAAGCCTCCACACGCCATCAGCAGCATGCACAGAATAAGTGTAAATTGCCAAGAAGTTGCCATTCTTGGATACAATGCCTTAAAAATTGTAATCAAACTGTTATTTAGACCGTTAATACAAATGCTCAGGTCAGCCTCAGACTGTAGCTTAATGTCTCATTCCCTTTGCTGTGCCTTCTTCTCACTCAGATCACTCTCATTGTCCTCCAACATCTACTTTCTGGATAAGGATACAGCTTTTCACAGCAGGTGAAGCTCAGCCCATTATGATGTTGGTCTTTCTCCTCCCACTCGTGTACCCAGACCAGTAAGTGTGGCCACATCATTCAGTGGTATAATTAAAGTCCGTGAATCCCTTTATTACCAAGTTTTCACTAATATTTAAATTCTCTGATGGAGTTGATTAAAATATTTTTGGAAGAAACATCTTATTTACAAACTTATGAAGCTCTTTTTAATCCTATTGTAAATAACACATGTTAATATGAGCTTGTTTGAAGCATGTGTATGTGAACTTATCAATTCAAAAGAAAGAAAATACTGTAACTTTGGCCACCAAACATATTTTCTTTCCTAGGTTCACACTTAGTATGGTGTTATGACAGGAACATTTACAACAATGAGTCCCAAAAATGTCTGTTCCTTTAAGACTATTCATAAAAACTATAATAGCTATATTATCACTACTTCTTGTGTTGATCTTTTTATCAACCTAAGTTGTTATGGACATTACAGTTTTTGAACATGTGTTTGTACTTTATGCCCTGTATGTGTCAATATTCTGACTTTATATGCTTTGAATTCGGGTTATAAAAGGGATCATTTCAGGATTATTTTGACTATAAGCAATAATCGGATAAAATATAGGATCCTGTTGATCACAGACCACTTTGGGTCAAAGTTACCAAGAACATTTGTTTTGATACATTTTTAAATTTTTATGCAGTCATATAAAGTAACACCTGTTTTAACTGAGAATATTTTATTTGTGTACAGAGGAAATTATCCCCAAAGTACACGTGTCTGACACAGCTTCTTACTAAGACTTCAGGTGATGAAGAAATTATCATCTTATGTCCATTCAGACCTCCAATCGATCTCCAGAACTACAAACCTCACTTGATTCTTTTCAGGAACACTGTCTGCAGGTTTCCCCGTGTAAACCTGTATATTCCAGCTATAACTTGGCCCTGCAGCACAAGTTGCCCATATCTTTATGCAATATTTAGACTGCTTACTTGACATATACTGCTTAAAAGGTCAACATCCCCCAAAGGAACCGGATACTCATTAAGAGTAAAGTTTGGAATTCGAGTAAATATGGGCTGGCTGGCGCTCCACACACTTGTCTCAAACTTCTCTGATCGCTGCAAATTTGTCTTGTTAGTGACGGCCAACCAGCCGGTGGAGTCAGAACTTTCTTGCTGTGAAGCAACAGTGCAAACCACTCCACCACCGTACTGCCTGATTACAATCGATTATTTGCAAAGTTTAAACAAAGACATAATTAAAGTTGACATATTATGCTCATTTACAGCCACAGAAGTTATTCTTGGACTGGATTAGCGTTCCATTATTCACGTTGTCTTAATAATCCTAATTTTATCTTCTGCAGAAATATTAAAGAGAAAAATATAAGATATATGTAATCTATAATGTTTATAAATGTTTTATAGTAATAAAAATAACAGAAAAAATATGATAATTTATTGAGCACTTTTTAAAATTCACCCTGCAAAGTCTTTCACAAGGGCAACGAATCAAACACAGCATGAAAAATCAGTTCTGAAAGAAGTATCATGAGTGTAGTGTAGACGTGCCGAGGACTCATGAACAAATGAACGGCAAACACATCTCTTATTAGGCTGATCCAATGTCCAATAAATCCACCAAACCCAATAAATCTATAATAAAACATACTTGGAACGAGTGCAAGGAGGCTTAAGAAATCTAGTTCAGAAACACTAGCTTTGATTTTTAGAATGTGTAAGAACAGTGTCTTTATCATTACAGCTATGCAGAGAGACTGTCAGGGAAGAAGGAGGATCTGTCTTTTTGGACACCATAATGAAGAGTGGACAGGAAAGCAGGAAGACACGTAGCATAGCACCTCAGAGATGAACCTGAGCTGCTGCATTTATCTATGCAGCATGTGGTTGCCCATTTACCCTGTCGGCTAAACGGGCACTTGAAAGATCTGCCTCAATGATATGTCTTAATGTTTCTTGGAAAAGACTTTGAACGGCCTTCCTGGAAAATGCAATAAATAAATTGTGTAGTAAGATAAGTATTAGTCCCAGAGATAAGATATTCACATTATTGCATAAGCAAAACACACAGGTCAGCAATAAAAAAATTAATTCAGCATATCTAACAACAATAACAACATGCAAACATAGAAGAAAACAAATATTGTTGCCAGTGTACTGCATGAGCCCACACAATTTGCAAACCGATAGTGTGATATGAAGTGCTACTATGTAATTAAGATAGTGATCTCTTTTAAAGCACTTACACAACCATTATGAGCGTTCTATGGAAGCTGAAAAAAAACTGTTTTGCCATCCATAACTCAAAATTTCAAGATGTGTGTTTCAAATTTTGAGTTAAGAAGTCGAGGTTTCTTTGAAAAAACTTGAAATTTCAAGTTACCTCTGCCAATCAGGAAGCTCGGTGAAGGTACGTAAGTAAGTTAATAGTAATAGTCTTGTTACCATGAAGCAGAACGTGGAAGGCATCAGCTATCAACGCTACTGATAAGCTACCAATCTTACAGCTAATGGTTATGAATGAGTACACTACTGAGTACTGCATGGTCAGCACGGTTTCATAGATGACATAGCTACATTAATCCTACCGTAAAACAATAAGACAAGGTACGACCTCTCCCATGCTCCTAGGATGTGGGGGTGAACACTCTAGAATGTTACAGACCTCCTAGGATGAGACATTCTTTCAATATGCCACCAACTATATACTTCTACACACAAATGATTACATGCAGCATTCTACCATATGCAAACTTATATCATTAAAAGATTATACTGATTACTAAGTACAATTTTCCTATTAACATATATATTCCTAGCTCACTGATGCTATCACTACCTGATTTTGAGTGTGTCTGTGTCCACCCGTCTGTTTCCAAGTAACAAGAAAATTAAGCCATTCAGAGTAGCAACAGGAGAGGGAGGGAGAGAGAATGAGGGGAGAAGAGGCAGCTGTGCAACGTAAAGACAGAATAACTTCAGCTTTGTGCCTTTTTTTCCATTCTAGCTAAAGTACGGGACTAATCGCGTGATGATCATTGGAGCTTCTCTTCCCTCCATCACGGACACTGGTTGTGACACCTTCATACATGTCACAACCAAGCACTTATCTGCAGTTTCTCACACATGCTCACACACACACACACCTTCAGACACCAAGTTACTTTTTGCACAATACTCAGTTTTGTGCATATTTCCATTGCACTGTCTTGTGCCTGTATCGTCCTGGTCTGTCTAGTGTTGCACTGTTTTGTCTTGTGCATTTGCAATTTTTACACATTGCACTTTACGTAGTCCTGTGTTTGTCTGTTATATGTCATATGTAGCACCAGTACTGTACCACTGTACATGTTTGAAGTGACAATAAAAGCCACTTGACTTGATTGGCAGCATTAACTCGAAGCTTCAACTTACTAACTTAACATTTAGAGAAACTAACTTCAAATGTTGACTTATTAACTCGAAATTTTGAGTTATTTTCACAATAAAAAATTAAATTTTGAGTTATGGATGACAAGCAAGCTTTTATAGCTTTCTGATTTTAAAGTACTTGAAACTAAAGAAATATTTGTTAGATTACACTAGACTACTGTTAAAAAAATGTCTTCTAGCAGCTCAATCATTGTCTCATATGTGTCTCATGTGCATAAATGTTGACTATTTTCCAACAGCAGCGATGGAGCAGATCAGGAGGCCGCCCACGACGGTGATGATATCCAGCCAGCGGCCCAGAAAGTGGCCAAGAATGAAGACTCACAAGTGGCTTGGCTGGTGGTCGACGGCAGCGTGGCCATGGAAAAACAGCCTTGTTGGTTTTCCATAGACATGGATTGGCGGGCGCCGGACCAGGCTTGGTGAGCGCCGGACCAGGTGTGCGACGTCCTCGGGCTGAGGCGTGGCAGGACCAGGCGTGGCAGGACCAGGCGTGGCAGGACCAGGCGTGGCAGGACCAGGCGTGGCAGGACCAGGCGTGGCAGGACCAGGCGTGGCAGGCGAGACGAGCAGAGGCGTGGCGTCGACCTCTGGCTGGGTCGTGGCAGGGCCAGGCGAGGCTGAAGCTGAAGCCGGACCAGGCGAAGCCGAAGCCGGACCAGGCGAAGCCGAAGCCGGACCAGGCAAGGCGAAGGCAAAGCTGAAGCGGCTGCTGCAGGTGAAACTGAAGCTGACGAGGCAGCTAACGAGGCAGCTGCAGGCGACGCTGATGGCTTGACGGGCTCCTCCCGGAAACTGTGGTTGTGGAGGCTGGTGCCGTTACAGCTGAGAGGAATGTAGCGCTTGAAGCAGCCACTGGTTGTATTGAGGAAAACACAGCACTTGTCTGCTGCTGTGGTGACACAGGCGAGAGCCTGAAGCCAGCATGTTCAATGAGAGCAGGTTGAGGCAGTAACAAAGTTCTTTAAAACCCTCAGGCAAAAAATCCAGAAACCTTGGGTTAGCCGTGGCTATCTGGGTCATCTGAGCCCGAGTAGCCTCCTTCTCCTCCTCCTGTTTGCCTGCAGAGGAAATAATCCAAAGTGCGTGAAGAATCGTAACACGAATCTTTAATTCAAAAAAGTCTGTGAAATAAATGTCCGCTGGGTCCATCACGGTCAGGTCGTTCTGTCACAGTCTGGCGAAGGCAGACTGTATGAATTGATGAGAAGGACCCAAAACGCAGACCCCAAGGAACAGGGAACAAAACTTAAATGTTAACAAAAAGCGAGCCGTTTAATGAGGCTGGTAAAAGGTACAAACAAAAGGCAAGGAAAACTGAAGCAAAATGAACACAAACCTAAACTGGGAAATCTAAACAACAATATGAAACAACCTGGACATGAAACCTGGTGTAAAGAACATGGCGTGACAGCAGACAGCCTGACGAGGAATGAAGAGAAACACACAAACTAATTACACACAAGGGTGATTAGGGGAAGTGGAAACACATGGAGAAACAGCTGACACTAGTCTGACATAACGAGACAAAGGAAGCAAAGCTGACTACACTGACATAGGACACAGACCTTCAAAATATAACAGGAAACGTGACGAAGACAAGACAATATAAATTTGACAACATAAGACACGCAGCATGAAACACATAAAGGCAAAGGGAGAGGGAAACTTAAATACAGCGGTAGAAAACACAAAGGGAAACTAATAAACAACTTAGCTACCCTAAAGAACTCAATCATATAATCCAAATAAACTAAAACTCAAAACGCTGGGTCAACAGACCCAGGAACGTGACAGCTTGATGCACTGGCATGGGTTTCATTTCAACCCATGGTCTTTTATTAATGGACCAAATCCATTAATATTATTTTTACATAAGAGCTAAAGGACAACATAAAGACAGCACAATTATCGTTACATTTCAATTCTCTTATGACACATGTTTTGTTCTCTTTAATGGACTTCAGGGAAGTCTGAAGTGTTTCCCAACAACTTACCATTTATGAGTAAACTAGTTGCCTTAGTTGTTACGTTGGCTCGAGATAGGTCTGAGACCTTTATCCAAGGTTGCTGGTCATCACAGGGTTTCTGTAACAGTTTAACATTTGACCATTGCTTGAAAATACCAGAGCAGCTCAAGGCTGAGACAGTAATGAAATAACTAATAATTTGATATTACCAGAACTGCCTTTATGTGAGTAACTTACACAATAACAATGAGGGATAATTGGAAAACTTTAAGGGAAACCCCTGTCTTGTTAGGAGTGACTGTATCCATCCCACTTTAGATGGAGCACTTCTCATTTTTAGAAATCCTTTTTAGAAAGCTGGCCACTTATTCGACTCTCCCAAAACGTGACTATCCAGAGTTGGGACCAGGAAGCAGGAAGCTTTCTAAGTTCCTGTTTATACATTATTAATAATTTACCAACAAATTGATTCACTCTTCCTTCCAGTAAACCATTTGTAGCACAACTACAAACGGGAGGGGTGGAGCAGTGGGATCAGGGTGTGGTGTCAAGGAAGGCTGACCCACATAGCTGACCTCCATCACCTAATCACGTCTACCCATTTAAGTAGGCCACCATGATATGATGAGCTGTGTGTGGTATGGCGTTATATTTCTTCCACTATTCTGAGCGCACGTAAAAAAAAATTGAGCGCACGTAAAAAAAGTTTGCAGGTACAAGTGTTGTATTTTGAGGAGAAATTTATTTTGAGCGAAGAAAAGCTGAATTTGAGTGAGCAAAATTCATTCCTACATGCAAAAAATGTATTTCAGTGTTTGCTATTATCCATACACACACACAATAGCAGCCCCTGTCGCTCAGTTTTTGCATTTGCGCTCACTCGCAATGTGTTGCTCGCGCTCTCAACATTTCTGCCCGTGTGCACTCAACTCTTCAGAATAGACACAAAGCAGAATAACTTCAGCTTTGTGTCTTTTTTTTCATTCTAGCTAAAGTACGGGACTAATCGCGTGATGATCATTGGAGCCTCTCTTCCCTCCATCACGGACACTGGTTGTGACACCTTCATACATGTCACAACCAAGCACTTATCTGCAGTTTCTCACACATGCTCACACACACACACACCTTCAGACACCAAGTTACTTTTTGCACAATACTCAGTTTTGTGCATATTTCCATTGCACTGTCTTGTGCCTGTATCGTCCTGGTCTGTCTAGTGTTGCACTGTTTTGTCTTGTGTATTTGCAATTTTTACACATTGCACTTTACGTAGTCCTGTGTTTGTCTGTTATATGTCATATGTAGCACCAGTACTGTACCACTGTACATGTTTGAAGTGACAATAAAAGCCACTTGACTTGATTGGCAGCATTAACTCGAAGCTTCAACTTACTACCTTAACATTTAGAGAAACTAACTTCAAATGTTGACTTATTAACTCGAAATTTTGAGTTATTTTCACCATAAAAAATTAAATTTTGAGTTATGGATGACAAGCAAGCTTTTATAGCTTTCTGATTTTAAAGTACTTGAAACTAAAGAAATATTTGTTAGATTACACTAGACTACTGTTAAAAAAATGTCTTCTAGCAGCTCAATCATTGTCTCCAGGACGTCTTTAAGCTGATGTTAGCAGAAAGCTGAAAACTTTGTGATAAACAGTTCAGAATTAGCCATGAATCTAGCACCAAATTTTGCTTGCTGTTATCAGAGAATGTTAAGATTAACTAAAAAAAAAACTGTGCATAAATGTTGACTATTTTATTCAGGTTTGGATATAAGTATTTGTTAAATAGTTTCACTTGTTTAAATTGCTTTGAAATGTGTAGATTGCAGCTCATATTTGTGAGTCCTCAAAGAGTTACACATAAATCCCTGTACACATCTGCAAATCTTAGTTTACATTTTTGTATCATATTACATGCATTTGTAAAATTTTTAATGGAAATTTTAGCTTGTAGGTTTACCATCCCAAGCAAAAGGAAGCATGATATATAGCATAATAGGTACCTTTTAATGTCAATTCAAGAGCAGCACAAAGGAGATTAAGTTTATCACGATCAGTGGACTGGTGTCCAAAGCGGCTGGAATTTAGTTTTGATCTTAAATCCTCCGACTTAGATGTATTTTTCCGTATGAAAGCCTTTGTAGCACAAGTTTAACTCACATTAACTTTACAACACTTTGTTTGCATACGCAGCCTATTGCGGACACAGCGGATTTTGATATGGGCGACGTGGGCAGTTGCCCAGGAGGGCATCGTGGTGGGGACGGCATCATGGCATTGACAAAAAAAAAGTTGCTAGCACCCTTGCTGCCCCAACATCATGCCAACGCATTTTGGGAATTGTGCTGGTTTTCAGTTTTCCATTGCCCATTTGTGATGAGTAAGGGCGCCCTCTACTTACGAGGTGTGCCTGCTGCTTGCTGAACAGGGAGGAGAGGGGCGGGACGGCGAGGGATTCTCTGGCTGGCTGGAGTGGCATCGAACAACTAGCTCGCAAAATACACATAGCCTGAGGGTAGATGCTCCTCTTGAGCCTCTCTGTTCTTGCCCGGATGATGCGGAACCTTCTACCTGATTGCAGAAGTTGGAACACTTTATTGCTGGGGTGGAGCAGGTCCTTCAGCTGCTCTGGTCCAGTAAATCTAAAAAACACCTAGTTTTTTCTTAAGTAACTGAAGCTGTGTAGACGCTGTACTGTCATTCCACCCTGGAAAAAGAACAATTAAAAAAATTAAAAGCCTAAAATTACCATGATATTCATACTAATTATGATCTTAGGTCTCTGTTTAGCTCACCTAGTTGAGCAGATGACCATATGTCACAAGGCTTGATGCACTGGCATGTGTTTCATTTCATCCCATGGTCTTTTATTAATGGACCAAATCCATTAATATTATTTTTACATAAGAGCTAAAGGACAACATAAAGACAGCACAATTATCGTTACATTTTAATTCTCTTATGACACATGTTCTTCAGGGAAGTCTGAAGTGTTTCCCAACAACTTACCATTTATGAGTAAACTAGTTGCCTTAGTTGTTACGTTGGCTCGAGATAGGTCTGAGACCTTTATCCAAGGTTGCTGGTCATCACAGGGTTTCTGTAACAGTTTAACATTTGACCATTGCTTGAAAATACCAGAGCAGCTCAAGGCTGAGACAGTAATGAAATAACTAATAATTTGATATTACCAGAACTGCCTTTATGTGAGTAACTTACACAATAACAATGAGGGATAATTGGAAAACTTTAAGGGAAACCCCTGTCTTGTTAGGAGTGACTGTATCCATCCCACTTTAGATGGAGCACTTCTCATTTTTAGAAATCCTTTTTAGAAAGCTGGCCACTTATTCGACTCTCCCAAAACGTGACTATCCAGAGTTGGGACCAGGAAGCAGGAAGCTTTCTAAGTTCCTGTTTATACATTATTAATAATTTACCAACAAATTGATTCACTCTTCCTTCCAGTAAACCATTTGTAGCACAACTACAAACGGGAGGGGTGGAGCAGTGGGATCAGGGTGTGGTGTCAAGGAAGGCTGACCCACATAGCTGACCTCCATCACCTAATCACGTCTACCCATTTAAGTAGGCCACCATGATATGATGAGCTGTGTGTGGTATGGCGTTATATTTCTTCCACTATTCTGAGCGCACGTAAAAAAAAATTGAGCGCACGTAAAAAAAGTTTGCAGGTACAAGTGTTGTATTTTGAGGAGAAATTTATTTTGAGCGAAGAAAAGCTGAATTTGAGTGAGCAAAATTCATTCCTACATGCAAAAAATGTATTTCAGTGTTTGCTATTATCCATACACACACACAATAGCAGCCCCTGTCGCTCAGTTTTTGCATTTGCGCTCACTCGCAATGTGTTGCTCGCGCTCTCAACATTTCTGCCCGTGTGCACTCAACTCTTCAGAATAGACACAAAGCAGAATAACTTCAGCTTTGTGTCTTTTTTTTCATTCTAGCTAAAGTACGGGACTAATCGCATGATGATCATTGGAGCCTCTCTTCCCTCCATCACGGACACTGGTTGTGACACCTTCATACATGTCACAACCAAGCACTTATCTGCAGTTTCTCACACATGCTCACACACACACACACACCTTTAGACACCAAGTTACTTTTTGCACAATACTCAGTTTTGTGCATATTTCCATTGCACTGTCTTGTGCCTGTATCGTCCTGGTCTGTCTAGTGTTGCACTGTTTTGTCTTGTGTATTTGCAATTTTTACACATTGCACTTTACGTAGTCCTGTGTTTGTCTGTTATATGTCATATGTAGCACCAGTACTGTACCACTGTACATGTTTGAAGTGACAATAAAAGCCACTTGACTTGATTGGCAGCATTAACTCGAAGCTTCGACTTACTACCTTAACATTTAGAGAAACTAACTTCAAATGTTGACTTATTAACTCGAAATTTTGAGTTATTTTCACCATAAAAAATTAAATTTTGAGTTATGGATGACAAGCAAGCTTTTATAGCTTTCTGATTTTAAAGTACTTGAAACTAAAGAAATATTTGTTAGATTACACTAGACTACTGTTAAAAAAATGTCTTCTAGCAGCTCAATCATTGTCTCCAGGATGTCTTTAAGCTGATGTTAGCAGAAAGCTGAAAACTTTGTGATAAACAGTTCAGAATTAGCCATGAATCTAGCACCAAATTTTGCTTGCTGTTATCAGAGAATGTTAAGATTAACTAAAAAAAAAACTGTGCATAAATGTTGACTATTTTATTCAGGTTTGGATATAAGTATTTGTTAAATAGTTTCACTTGTTTAAATTGCTTTGAAATGTGTAGATTGCAGCTCATATTTGTGAGTCCTCAAAGAGTTACACATAAATCCCTGTACACATCTGCAAATCTTAGTTTACATTTTTGTATCATATTACATGCATTTGTAAAATTTTTAATGGAAATTTTAGCTTGTAGGTTTACCATCCCAAGCAAAAGGAAGCATGATATATAGCATAATAGGTACCTTTTAATGTCAATTCAAGAGCAGCACAAAGGAGATTAAGTTTATCACGATCAGTGGACTGGTGTCCAAAGCGGCTGGAATAAAGTTTTGATCTTAAATCCTCCGACTTAGATGTATTTTTCCGTATGAAAGCCTTTGTAGCACAAGTTTAACTCACATTAACTTTACAACACTTTGTTTGCATACACAGCCTATTGCGGACACAGCGGATTTTGATATGGGCGACGTGGGCAGTTGCCCAGGAGGGCATCGTGGTGGGGACGGCATCATGGCATTGACAAAAAAAAAGTTGCTAGCACCCTTGCTGCCCCAACATCATGCCAACGCATTTTGGGAATTGTGCTGGTTTTCAGTTTTCCATTGCCCATTTGTGATGAGTAAGGGCGCCCTCTACTTACGAGGTGTGCCTGCTGCTTGCTGAACAGGGAGGAGAGGGGCGGGACGGCGAGGGATTCTCTGGCTGGCTGGAGTGGCATCGAACAACTAGCTCGCAAAATACACATAGCCTGAGGGTAGATGCTCCTCTTGAGCCTCTCTGTTCTTGCCCGGATGATGCGGAACCTTCTACCTGATTGCAGAAGTTGGAACACTTTATTGCTGGGGTGGAGCAGGTCCTTCAGCTGCTCTGGTCCAGTAAATCTAAAAAACACCTAGTTTTTTCTTAAGTAACTGAAGCTGTGTAGACGCTGTACTGTCATTCCACCCTGGAAAAAGAACAATTAAAAAAATTAAAAGCCTAAAATTACCATGATATTCATACTAATTATGATCTTAGGTCTCTGTTTAGCTCACCTAGTTGAGCAGATGACCATATGTCACAAGGCTTGATGCACTGGCATGTGTTTCATTTCATCCCATGGTCTTTTATTAATGGACCAAATCCATTAATATTATTTTTACATAAGAGCTAAAGGACAACATAAAGACAGCACAATTATCGTTACATTTTAATTCTCTTATGACACATGTTTTGTTCTCTTTAATGGACTTCAGGGAAGTCTGAAGTGTTTCCCAACAACTTACCATTTATGAGTAAACTAGTTGCCTTAGTTGTTACGTTGGCTCGAGATAGGTCTGAGACCTTTATCCAAGGTTGCTGGTCATCACAGGGTTTCTGTAACAGTTTAACATTTGACCATTGCTTGAAAATACCAGAGCAGCTCAATGCTGAGACAGTAATGAAATAACTAATAATTTGATATTACCAGAACTGCCTTTATGTGAGTAACTTACACAATAACAATGAGGGATAATTGGAAAACTTTAAGGGAAACCCCTGTCTTGTTAGGAGTGACTGTATCCATCCCACTTTAGATGGAGCACTTCTCATTTTTAGAAATCCTTTTTAGAAAGCTGGCCACTTATTCGACTCTCCCAAAACGTGACTATCCAGAGTTGGGACCAGGAAGCAGGAAGCTTTCTAAGTTCCTGTTTATACATTATTAATAATTTACCAACAAATTGATTCACTCTTCCTTCCAGTAAACCATTTGTAGCACAACTACAAACGGGAGGGGTGGAGCAGTGGGATCAGGGTGTGGTGTCAAGGAAGGCTGACCCACATAGCTGACCTCCATCACCTAATCACGTCTACCCATTTAAGTAGGCCACCATGATATGATGAGCTGTGTGTGGTATGGCGTTATATTTCTTCCACTATTCTGAGCGCACGTAAAAAAAAATTGAGCGCGCGTAAAAAAAGTTTGCAGGTACAAGTGTTGTATTTTGAGGAGAAATTTATTTTGAGCGAAGAAAAGCTGAATTTGAGTGAGCAAAATTCATTCCTACATGCAAAAAATGTATTTCAGTGTTTGCTATTATCCATACACACACACAATAGCAGCCCCTGTCGCTCAGTTTTTGCATTTGCGCTCACTCGCAATGTGTTGCTCGCGCTCTCAACATTTCTGCCCGTGTGCACTCAACTCTTCAGAATAGACACAAAGCAGAATAACTTCAGCTTTGTGTCTTTTTTTTCATTCTAGCTAAAGTACGGGACTAATCGCGTGATGATCATTGGAGCCTCTCTTCCCTCCATCACGGACACTGGTTGTGACACCTTCATACATGTCACAACCAAGCACTTATCTGCAGTTTCTCACACATGCTCACACACACACACACCTTCAGACACCAAGTTACTTTTTGCACAATACTCAGTTTTGTGCATATTTCCATTGCACTGTCTTGTGCCTGTATCGTCCTGGTCTGTCTAGTGTTGCACTGTTTTGTCTTGTGTATTTGCAATTTTTACACATTGCACTTTACGTAGTCCTGTGTTTGTCTGTTATATGTCATATGTAGCACCAGTACTGTACCACTGTACATGTTTGAAGTGACAATAAAAGCCACTTGACTTGATTGGCAGCATTAACTCGAAGCTTCGACTTACTACCTTAACATTTAGAGAAACTAACTTCAAATGTTGACTTATTAACTCGAAATTTTGAGTTATTTTCACCATAAAAAATTAAATTTTGAGTTATGGATGACAAGCAAGCTTTTATAGCTTTCTGATTTTAAAGTACTTGAAACTAAAGAAATATTTGTTAGATTACACTAGACTACTGTTAAAAAAATGTCTTCTAGCAGCTCAATCATTGTCTCCAGGATGTCTTTAAGCTGATGTTAGCAGAAAGCTGAAAACTTTGTGATAAACAGTTCAGAATTAGCCATGAATCTAGCACCAAATTTTGCTTGCTGTTATCAGAGAATGTTAAGATTAACTAAAAAAAAAACTGTGCATAAATGTTGACTATTTTATTCAGGTTTGGATATAAGTATTTGTTAAATAGTTTCACTTGTTTAAATTGCTTTGAAATGTGTAGATTGCAGCTCATATTTGTGAGTCCTCAAAGAGTTACACATAAATCCCTGTACACATCTGCAAATCTTAGTTTACATTTTTGTATCATATTACATGCATTTGTAAAATTTTTAATGGAAATTTTAGCTTGTAGGTTTACCATCCCAAGCAAAAGGAAGCATGATATATAGCATAATAGGTACCTTTTAATGTCAATTCAAGAGCAGCACAAAGGAGATTAAGTTTATCACGATCAGTGGACTGGTGTCCAAAGCGGCTGGAATTAAGTTTTGATCTTAAATCCTCCGACTTAGATGTATTTTTCCGTATGAAAGCCTTTGTAGCACAAGTTTAACTCACATTAACTTTACAACACTTTGTTTGCATACGCAGCCTATTGCGGACACAGCGGATTTTGATATGGGCGACGTGGGCAGTTGCCCAGGAGGGCATCGTGGTGGGGACGGCATCATGGCATTGACAAAAAAAAAGTTGCTAGCACCCTTGCTGCCCCAACATCATGCCAACGCATTTTGGGAATTGTGCTGGTTTTCAGTTTTCCATTGCCCATTTGTGATGAGTAAGGGCGCCCTCTACTTACGAGGTGTGCCTGCTGCTTGCTGAACAGGGAGGAGAGGGGCGGGACGGCGAGGGATTCTCTGGCTGGCTGGAGTGGCATCGAACAACTAGCTCGCAAAATACACATAGCCTGAGGGTAGATGCTCCTCTTGAGCCTCTCTGTTCTTGCCCGGATGATGGGGAACCTTCTACCTGATTGCAGAAGTTGGAACACTTTATTGCTGGGGTGGAGCAGGTCCTTCAGCTGCTCTGGTCCAGTAAATCTAAAAAACACCTAGTTTTTTCTTAAGTAACTGAAGCTGTGTAGACGCTGTACTGTCATTCCACCCTGGAAAAAGAACAATTAAAAAAATTAAAAGCCTAAAATTACCATGATATTCATACTAATTATGATCTTAGGTCTCTGTTTAGCTCACCTAGTTGAGCAGATGACCATATGTCACAAGGCTTGATGCACTGGCATGTGTTTCATTTCATCCCATGGTCTTTTATTAATGGACCAAATCCATTAATATTATTTTTACATAAGAGCTAAAGGACAACATAAAGACAGCACAATTATCGTTACATTTTAATTCTCTTATGACACACGTTTTGTTCTCTTTAATGGACTTCAGGGAAGTCTGAAGTGTTTCCCAACAACTTACCATTTATGAGTAAACTAGTTGCCTTAGTTGTTACGTTGGCTCGAGATAGGTCTGAGACCTTTATCCAAGGTTGCTGGTCATCACAGGGTTTCTGTAACAGTTTAACATTTGACCATTGCTTGAAAATACCAGAGCAGCTCAAGGCTGAGACAGTAATGAAATAACTAATAATTTGATATTACCAGAACTGCCTTTATGTGAGTAACTTAGACAATAACAATGAGGGATAATTGGAAAACTTTAAGGGAAACCCCTGTCTTGTTAGGAGTGACTGTATCCAACCCACTTTAGATGGAGCACTTCTCATTTTCAGAAATCCTTTTTAGAAAGCTGGCCACTTATTCGACTCTCCCAAAACGTGACTATCCAGAGTTGGGACCAGGAAGCAGGAAGCTTTCTAAGTTCCTGTTTATACATTATTAATAATTTACCAACAAATTGATTCACTCTTCCTTCCAGTAAACCATTTGTAGCACAACTACAAACGGGAGGGGTGGAGCAGTGGGATCAGGGTGTGGTGTCAAGGAAGGCTGACCCACATAGCTGACCTCCATCACCTAATCACGTCTACCCATTTAAGTAGGCCACCATGATCCGAGGAGCTGTGCGTGGTGTGCAGCAGGAGGCAGTTGAAAAGCTGCTGCAAAGAGAGATTTAGCAAATAAACGGGCATCCATTGTGCAACGTTGTGTGTTGGGTCCTTTGTCTTATCATGTTTTTTTTTTAAATCAACAGACGCTGCCAAGTCATAATTGAAAACCCAGTTTTATTAGTTGTTATCTATTGGCATTACTCAGAGCTTCTGTCTAATTTCTCAGACTTTTTATCTGATGAAATAATTATTGTGGGTGATTTTAACATCCATGTAGATGCTAAAAATGACAGCCTCAACATGGCATTTGATCTGCTATTAGACTCAATTGGCTTCTCTCAAAATGTAAAAGAACCCACCCACCCCTTTAATCACACTTTAATCTTGTTGTAACATATGGAATAGAAACTAAACATTTAACAGTGTTTCCTGAAAACCCTCTCTCGTCTGATCATTTCCTAATAATATATGCATTAACAATAATGGATTACACAGTCGTGGGGAGTAGTTTACATCATGGTACATGCCTTTTTTGAAAGTGCTGTAACTAAGTTTAAGAATATGTTTCATCCACTGTTACCTTCTCTAATACCATGTAATAACTCAGAGTGGAGCAGCTACCTGAACTCCCACAGTTATCTTGTTAACAATTGTACATCTTCCTCGCGTTGCGAGTCTGGATACTGTAGCACCTCTGAAAAAGAAAGCTTCAAATCAGACGTACTCGACTCCCTGGTACAACTCTCAAAAACTCACCACGAAGCAGATAATTCACAAGCTGGAGAGGAAAGGGCATATCACAAATTTAGAAGATCATCATCAGAATTTCAATTCTGTTTACATTATAAATGCTTCCTTTAAACAGTATTATTTGAAGGTATAGCCTACATTTTCACGGAAGTGAGATAGCACACACAAATTAGTTAAACTGTAGGAATTTCTTAAAGATATAAAGACCTGGATGACCACTAATTTTCTTCTTCTAAATTCAGATAAAACTGACACTTACACTTGGCGCAAAAATCTTAGAAATATGGTATCTAACCAGATGCTTACTCTGGATGACATTACCTTGGGCTCCAATAACACATTTTTGACCAGGATATGTCATTAAATGCACATACAATCCCAATTCCAATGAAGCTGGGTCATTGTTTCAATAGTAAATAAAAGCAGAATACAATGATCTGCAAATCCTTTCAACCTACATTCAATTGATTACACTACAAAGACAAGCTATCTAATGTTAGAACTGATAAACTTTGTCGTTTTCTAAATCTTCACTCATTTTGAATTTGATGCCTGCAACATGTTCCAAAAAACCTGGGACGGGCATGTTTACCACTGTTTTATTTCTGCTTTCCTTTTAACAACACTCTCTTTATTGTATATAATTAACACACATGATTAAAAACTGGAACCATGAGCCACGGACGTGCAATCTAATAACTGGACTCTTGGTTGTTCTTTTATTGTTGTTTGGTGTGCAGCCAGGGTACAAAATTGCAGCACAAGACTGTGGGGTGAGGGTTCAATCAGGAGAGTGCGATGTGGAACTGGGTGTGTTGTTAACAGTCAGCAAAACTTGCAAAAATAATGGCTGTTTAGAGTGAAGAGACAGTTTGATGAAGCTGGACTCTTGTTTTTTGTGGTCCTCGTTGTGGTTGCAGCATTGGTTAAAGAGACATTTTTAGAAATGTGCATAAAATAAAAGGGCAAGTGTAAGTCTTGCTAGAGCAGCAGTGAGGTGCAGCAGCGGATTGATCCTACTGCCATGCAAAGTTTCCGAGTAAATGACTGATATAAATAAACAAAACAAAAATTGAAAAAAGAATTTCTCTGAATCAATGTTTAACTCCTACATTTAACCTGTACATAATGTTTTATCATGGGGCCACAAGGCAGCAAATCGCCACAAGGCAAAAGTGGGTCAATTAGATGTAAAACAAAACACAACTTTTCTAGGAAAACAATGAAAAAATTATTAAACAAATCAGAATATCAGAATACTTTATTAATTCCCAGTATATTGCACAAATTACATATTGACACAGGTTGGCAATGAAGTACCCCTCTTACCATACTGTGCTTTGTTATTTTCCCTGTCGAGGATGTGCAAATAGTAAGGGTCTTGTCATGATTCGAGTTTTGAGGAGAAGACAAACGACTGCATGGTCTCAGTAGATGCCAGAATAGTGATCTTTATTACACACTTCTCAGACAGAAGCATGGGAAGACAAGCGTACAGCCACAGATCTCCGCCGGGCGGCGGCTCTCCATATCTTTTATATTATTCATGATGACGTCACACAGACCTTACTGGAAATGATATCAAGTCCCCACAATCCCAAAAGTTCCTTATATAGACATCAGATGATACCTTTAGAGAAAACAAGTGTGTGATCTGTTGTGCATTTTGTGAAACTGTGAGTCCAACTAGAGGAGATGTCCTGAGACGACCTCCCTTTGTTAATATGTGTGTATGTGAGGGAACGTGCGTGTGTTACATAAGTCTGTGTATATGTGCACGTTAGTGAGGCTTGACTACGTGCAAACTGAATGTAACAGTCCAGCTGGACCCACCAGTTCGAGTGGTGATGGTGCAACAGTTTAAGCAGAGAGAAAGTAAGCTGGTGGAGAATTACCTTGTAGCCGATTTACTAAGAAACTAAGAAACTGATAAACTGATGCAGACTAATGAAGTAATAATGAACCTACAACAGTGCATGTAAATGATATCAGTGAGATTAAAATAACATCCATTATCCTAACAACTCCTTTGAAACAATGTAAGACATTCAACATAATACAGGTCAATCCAACAGATCTAATGATTTTCACACTCTTCTAAGTCAGAGGTCTAATGCAAACTAAAACTACATACCATATTATAATGCAACTACTTTGATCTCATATATAAGGTAACATATGATAACAAATTAATCTCCACAGTCTGCAACTGTTGCAGTGTGTTTTGATAAATGAAAATCCTGTGCATTGTCCCACAGATTTAAAAAGACCTCAGCCGCCTTAGAAAATAGAGACGGCTCCGGCCCTTCCTGTAGAATACAGTGGAATTTTTAACCCAGTCCAGTTTATTGTCCATGTGTGCTTCGAGGTATTTATAGTCTCCCACTATGCCCACATAAACCCCCTGGACTGAAACAGGGGTCACTGGTTTTCTGAACATCCTAATGTCCAAAATCCATTCCTTTATCTTTGTCACATTAAGCTGCAGATGATTCTGCTCCCACCACTTGATGAAGAGTACGCCATTTCATCACCCTCAGTGATGCATCTAAGCACCACAGAGTCATCAGAAAACCTCTGAAGAGGGCAGGTCTCTGTGCAGCAGCTGAAGTCTGTGGTATAGAAGGTGAACATGAAAGAGGATAGAATGGTCCCTTGTGATGTCCTGGTGTCAGACACAATGCTGAAGATGCACATTTTGTGGTCTTCCTGCCAGGTAATCAACAATCCAGGATAATATGAGAGAGGCATCCACCTGCATCACTGTCAGCTTATCACTGAGGAGGGTCGGCCTGATGGCATCAAATGCACTAGAGAAATAAAAAACACATGACCCTCAGAGTGCTCGCCAGCTGATTTTGGTGTGTCTAGACATGACTGAGCAGATAGATGATGGCATCCTCAGAGGCAGGTCTGGTAAGTGAACTGAAGGGGGACCAGATGTAGCCCGACCATAGGTCAGAGCTGATCAAGGATGAGTCTTTCCAGAAACAAATACAAAAAACAGGAGTTTCTCTTTATTGTATATAATAAATACGCATTACTGTAATGTAGTCAGACTCGAACATCAAGGAAGATGGTAAGGAAGCAGACTCAACAGACATTTCGTGTTTCCAGAGGTGAGCAATTTATTTACAGTGAACCCCATCCTATGTGAAACTTACAAAACTCCCCCCCCCCCCAAAGTAACTTAATTAACAAAATTCAAAGTACATGGATGCAGTAACACAGCTCACCTTTCCTCTCTCATCTGAATCTGGATTAGACTGGCTATATATAGGGCCATCAATTTCCCTTCAATTAGTCCGGCCAGCACCCCTCACTTGAGCTGAGGGACCTAAAACTCTACACAGATGACTAAAAATGACAAAAACCTCCTCACACTTCTGATTAGCACATTTACACAACTAAACAGCTCTATTTACGAAAAAAAAAAAAGATTCAACAAATCACATCTGACGTCATCAGCACTTTTTGAGGAAATGTTAGGCGGGCCTTTCCCCACACCTGACCTACATGAAGGCTGAAAAGAAAGAACAAAGTAAGTATGAACAAATGACTTAATCTGTAAGATAATAAAATATAAAGAAACATGTAACTGAGTATTTGCCTTAATTTGCAGAATGTTTTTTTTTTTTTCCGGCAACAGAATGCTTATACAAACAAACCCAGGATAGTTAGTGCAGCAATGTTACTTTGACAAATATCAAATCATAGCAAATAAATACAGAGACAGAATAATGTGCATAATGTGCAAAAAAAGGTCAACACGTTTGGGTCAAGTGGAGAGCATCAAAACTGCTCACTTTGTCACAATTACAATTAAGTTTTTTCCTATTTGGCATCACTGCAGTTTGCACACTGTAGATAAAACAACCTAAGAGATAGACCCTGTATTAGGTTGTATGCAATACTACCTAATACAGGGGTCTCCAACTCCAGTCCTCGAGAGCTACTGTGCTGTAACTTTTAGATGCATCCCTACTCCAATACAGTTCAATCAAATGGTTGAATTACCTGTTCAGTATGCCATTGAGTTTGGCAAAGGCCTGGTAACAAGCCATTCATTTGATTCAAGCTGCAAGTTTGCTGTTAGTAATAGTAGTGCTCTAATTTAGATACCTAGACAGATTAGGTCAGATTAGTTGTATATTATTTGCTGAGTTGTCATAACTACCACATATATACAGTAAGATAGTTGTGATACTTTGAGCCCTGTGACAGGCTAATAACCTTTCCATGGTGTACCCTGCCTCTTGCCCTATAACAGCTGGGATAGACTCTAGCACAATCACTCCCAGTACCATAATTTTACATAACAAAATGTTGTAATTTTATATTCACTCCAAAGGTCAAGCAGTAAGTTATTTTCACCTCTTTGGCAGTTCTAGTCTGAACAGTAGTATGTTTAGATTGTACAGTGGCTTATGTTTTGGTTTAACCCTCTCAGGCTCAAATTAAACGTTTTGTTGCTAATGCAAGGCAAGGCAAGGCAAGTTTATTTGTATAGCACAATTCAACAACAAGGTGATTCAAAGTGCTTTACAGAGACATTAGAAACAAGAACAAATAAAAAGCATGATTTAAAATGAATGCACAACTAAGTCCTGCAGTGGTACTTCTGAGTAAAAAAAACCTCATAAAATATGTATGTGGGGTAATCAGGTTGTTAGTTTTTAACTGTTGCAAATCAGCAACGCCTGCCTTGAGAGGGTTAATATGGGTCACAGCATTTTATCCTGCACACCGACAGTCTTTTCACAAGGAAACACAAGGAACAGGCTAGTACTTTGTTACATTAAGAATAATGATGATACAGGTCATAACTTATGTTTAAACATTTTAACATGATTGAAGAGTGTGTCGAGAGAGGTGGGAAAGACAGAGAGAGATTGAAGTCCCCCCGGCTTACCTGTGATCACATCTGAGCAGTGCTGGTCAAGTTACTTGAAAAAGTAATTAGTCTCTTGTGTTCTGGGGGCCTCTGGATGTCTGGAGTTTTGATCTCCTCCATACCCACTTCACACCCTGGAGGACGGGGCTGTGGCCCCCCCACACTCCCTAGCAGATCATTACATGGAGAAACCTTTGGAATGCAAGCATGCTGATCCACACAGGTATGCACACATGGGTATTCACAGACGCGGACTAAAGCTTTCTTGGCTGCTGCCTCAAAGCACACTGTGCGCTGTCTATCTTGCGTGCTGCACAATATCGTTTATTATTTAGTAAATATTGATATCTATGACTAGCTAGTTTATTGTGATGGTGCTTTGTTTTCTCTATTATTATGTTGCTCTTTGTTGTTTGCTGTCTCCTCTGTTTGTTTTTTTTGTTTGTTTTTTTTTTTCTCCATACAGGTGACCCAGGAGTTCTTTTTTTTTTTTTTCTCTCTCTTCCCCCCCTTCTCACCGTCTCTTCTCCCCTTTGGTTTTCTTTCTTTCTCTCCCCCTCTTTCTCTCATTCATTCCCCCTGTCCTATTTATTAAAAAAAAAAAAAAAAAAAAAAAAAAAGACAAAGGATGAACTGAAGCTCTGCCATCACGTAATGTCGCATACTGCTGTTTCTGATGTCATTTAAAAAAGAAAAAAAAAAAAAAAGTAATTAGTAACTAATTACTGATTATTCCCCCCAAAGGTAATCTCATTACTTTACTGATTACTTATTTTCAAAAGTAATTAGTTACTTAGTTACTTTTTAGAAACAAGATTCTGGTCCTCATATTCTGCAAAAACATGCAGTTTCCTGTCAGCCTGTGACCTAGTCAAGTCTGGGCCTCTCATAAAACAATCTAATCAGCAAATAAGCATTAAGAATATATATTTATTTCTTAACGCTAGTTTTAATCTTTTAACTTTATGCATCAAGCAAACATTAAATTATATTCTCTGACTGGAAGAAATTTGTTTAAAATTTAAACCTATTTTCTGCACATTCTTGCACATAAAATAAAATAAAATAAAATAGGTGTGGTGGGGCGTGGTCTGCGGTGCCGTGCGGACGCACCTCCACGGCATCCGCAATCACGCCCGCCGTGTTAAAACACGGGGACTCAGGGGTTGGTGTGGGGTTGTGGTGGTGTGATGCAAATGTTAAATAAAGATGGCTCAAAACATGGATCTGTGGTCCCATCGTGTTTTACTTCCACCACAATAGGTTTTTGTGTTTACACTCAGTCTTTCAAATAGATGCAAGTAAAACAAGGCAGAAAATAAATAAAATCAAAGACTAGCGGTCCTTTGGCTCTATTTTCACCTGTAAAGCAGGAGTGGGGTAGGCGGAGGTTTGCCCTGGTGCAGGTGTGCCGCAGCGGTCAGTGGAAGAATCCACGAGTTTTTCTGTGAATTTCCCATTACGTCATAGCGTACTTGGTGCTTGCTTGGAAGTTTTTCGCTGTAAAAAGAAGTTTTCTTCCTACGCAGTGAACAGCGGACGCTAATGTTTTTGTCACTTTTTACAGAATCAAACTCAAAGTAAGGTCAGTACTTCCACGCTTTAAACGCTGCACGCTCGTACTTTCTCTGCACTCAATATATTATCCATTGTTGATCTGCACACAGCTGTTGCCACCAACATTGCACTCGCTTACGTCATTGTCATGAGACACTCTCGCAAAAAAATCACGGTTTTAGTAACGCAGTAACGCAGCGTTCCTACGGGAAAGTAACGGTAATCTAATTACCTTTTTTGCAATCGTAATCCCTTACTTTACTCGTTACTTGGAAAAAGTAATCGGATTACAGTAATGGTTACTTGTAACGCATTACTGCCCATCTCTGCAGCTGAGGGGGTAAAAGGTATAAGTATCCAGACTAAAATGGATGTTATGTAGGAATAAGGTCATGATAGAGTTAATTGAAGGAAAATTACATAAAAATGTCAAAGATGAAGTGAAGTATATTCATGAATATTGCGAATGCTGATTTGTAATGGAATTTTCTGCTAATAACAGAAATGAAAATGTAATGAAGTGATTCTAAATTTAAATGTTTTAAATCATGTATTTGGAGAAGTCAGCGAGACAATGATAAGGTGGTGGTCGACATCAGGGGATTAGATGTCAATAACATGATTGAATGTCACATTAGAGGGGTGAGGAAGGGCGATCTGTCACAGTCCGGGTTGAGAGTCTAGTGTTTTCACGTATTTTTCCATTATATCTCTAGTTCTGCTTCCTGCATCTGTAACCGCAACTGGAAACCATCAGAGGTAATCAGTGGATTGGGATTTAAGACCAACTCAGACTTCTGCACTCTGCCAGATAATCTACTAACCCATGGTGGTAAATCTGCCTTCATGTTTGGTTCTCACTTAGCTGTTCCTTGTGTTAACCTCTCATGTCCTTGTGTCTCCAGTTACCTCTGCCTTCAAACTTCGTCGTTCTTCTGGTTTTACTGACGCCAGTCTATCCTGCCATCACGCAACTGCTCAATATTCACCTGCCTGCTCTCCTCCTCGCAGCTTACTTCCAGATCACTGCAAAAGAGAGAAAAGTCCAGACATCATGGTTTACTGACTTCACTTCATGCCTTGACACTCACCTGGGTACCCACACCCCAGAGCTCCCTGTTGTTTTCCTGAGATTTTCATTTCCTGCCACACTTTCATGATTAAGATTCTCATGTCTCATGTTCTTGTGAAAATGTTTGCCTATTGAGTCTGCTTTTGGGTCCACCCTTCGTACTGGCCTTTGGGCCTTCTGACGTGATCCAGTATAAATCTTAGGTGAAGAAGAGATACGGGGTTCTTCTCTTTGTCTTCTGCAAGATAAGCAGTACAGAAGATTGGACCTTACAGTAAAAAATTCCAGCAGAGACACCAGAGGGATCAACCACTGCCCAAACTGACCACAAATTGGTGTTATATTTTTTGATGTTAGTTTTGTTTCTTTATTTTCCCATAATGACAGCATTTTCCAATCTACATTCTCCTGATAGAAAAATGTGTTTTAAACCTATTTAAAGAGACCCTCTTATTCATAAATAATAATACTGTGAAGATAAAGTTTATATATACTGCTAACTTCTATCGCTGCACCATCGAGAGCATCCTGACCAACTGTATAACAGTCTGGTACGGGAACTGCTCTGCCTCGGACCGGAAGCCGTTGCAGAGGGTCGTGAAAACTGCCCAGCGCATCGCCGGAGCACCACTTCCTGCCATAAAAGACATCTACAGGAAGCGGTGTCTGAAAAGGGCTGGGAAAATCATCAGAGACCCCAGTCACCCATCACATGGACTCTTCACCCTCCTGCCCTCTGGGAGGCGCCACAGGAGCCTCCGGACTAAGACCACCAGGTACCGGAACAGCTTCTTCCCCACAGCTGTCAGACTCCTGAACTCTGCCTCCTGACATCTGACCCACGTTAAACTCATGGACTGAACATACACACCCCCACAATGGACAACTGTACCCTCAAACACAATAATAACATGGACTGAACCACCACTCACAACCACTAGCACTTTATATAGCCTCTGTAGAAATTATCCACACCCTCACTTATCTTAACTGCACTACTGTATAGCTCTGTGTAAATAATCATTCTGTACATTCGATGATCTTTAATCCTACAGCTGTTTACGACTTGCATAGTTCCCATTTCTGTATAGCTGTATATCTCAGATTTCTGTAAAGTTATTTATTTCATATTCTGTATAGTTTTTCATATTTATATCCTGTTCATATCCTGTACATAGCTTGTGCTCACTACAGCCTGTACATACTTATGGTTATAGAATATTCACGGCATGCTTCATACCGTGTACATTGTAACATACCATGATAGACCCATTTCTGTAGTATACTCACATATCTATATTATTGCTAATGTGTATTGTAATATATCTATATCACTGGGGCACTTCTGGATGGATGCAGGCTGCATTTCGTTGCCCTGTACCTGTGCATGTGCAATGACAATAAAGTTGAATTCTATTCTATTCTATTCTATTCTAAGCACTGATACCTTAAGCACTTTTTCTGTAGCTAAGTGGAGGAAATCCTGTTGTCTCAAACACACACAGAGACACGCAGAAGGACACAAACACATGAAGCGTGATTTAAAGGGGAAGGTACCATAAAGGGTTCGGTGATAATAAGTATTGCTGCTACTATACAAATGAACAGCACAGCGAGTGGATTAATAAATCCTGCCACCATACTGCAGCATGGGGGCTGGCAGGACGCGACCCGTCACCTGAGCCATCTCATCTCGCACACGGAACTGAAACTCCTGGACAAACATAGTTTGCACTCCGCACCTAAGAAGGGGACAAAAGTCTATTTATTCAAAGATACCAAAAAACTAAATCTCCCATGCTGCATTACTTTTGGCCTACAGGACACTCACCAGCCTGCTAATCTCCTCTTGTCTGTCGGGTGCAGAGTGGGCTGTGGCTTTGATCATGGTTGATGTTTGGTATTTGGATAACTTTTAATACTGCATCATTCACTAAATTGCAGAATATGATCAACTGGAACTAAAAAAAACATTTTGCTATATGAATCACAATACACAGGACTTGGAATATGAAATAGAAGAGAAGAAGCTGGTGCGGTGATCTATCAATAAGTATTGCTGCTACTATACAAATGAACAGCACAGCGAGTGGATTAATAAATTATCAGTCATCCACTTTAACTGTGGAAGTCTATGTGCAAATTTTAATCACACAAAGGAATATCTAAACCAGTTTTCATATCCATTCAATGTCATTGCCATATCTGAAACTTGGATTAATATGGATACTATTAGATAATGGACATATAATATGGACTTTGAACAGCAAGGTTATGATTCAGGTACATATTTTGGCAAAACAAAGATGGAGGTGGAATATCTAAACCAGACAAATATTTGAAATGGCCTGTATTTGTATAGTGCTTTTCTAGTCCCTAAGGACCCCAAAGCGCTTTACACAACCTGTCATCCACCCATTCACACACTGGTGATGGCAAGCTACAATGTAGCCACAGCCACCCTGGGGCGCACTGACAGAGGCGAGGCTGCCGGACACTGGCGCCACCGGGCCCTCTGACCACCACCAGTAGGCAACGGGTGAAGTGTCATGCCCAAGGACACAACGACCGAGACTGTCCAAGCCGGGGCTCGAACCGGCAACCTTCCGATTACAAGGCGAACTCCCAACTCTTGCGCCACGATCGCCCCGTAGGTAGTGAATCAGAATCAGAATCAGAATACTTTATTGATCCCTGGGGGAAATTATTTTTTGTTACAGTGCTCCATTAAAAAATTTTTTAAACCAACATTAAGACAAGACAGACAATACACTAACTAAGAATAGTACAATATATACATATATATACATACATACATACATACATAAGTCACTTATGATAATGGTGATTAATATTGTCTTGGAATTTACAACAGTTGAAATCTATAAAGACAAAAGTAGAAAATTTTTTTTAGTTGTACATACAGAGCTTCAGGTATTGGTATTGAGGCCTTTAAAGACTGGCTGGAGGAAACATTTACAGAAATAGGTCACAAACAAAATTTCATTTGTGGAGATTTTACTATTGATTTGCTTAACCCAAATAAACATTAAATAACATTAACACAATGACTGTATGAACCTATTCCCTAAAATTACCAGACCTAACAGAGACGCATTACATTGTGTCACTCTCATAGACATTTTTTTCAAATTACATTGAACATAAGACAGTAAGTAGACTTCTGAGTAATGATATCAGAGACCATCTTCCAGTTTTTATACTCTATGACAGGAATACAAGATTAATAATTTGGACAGGGAAAAAAACAGACGAGTAAGAACAGAGGAATCAAATGCCTTTTAAAACAATTTAATGAAACAGAACTGGTGCCAAATATATCAGAAACATGACAAAGGTGTGTATGGCGAATTCCTTAGAATATTTATGTCCAAAGGGTTAAAATTACACAGTTTGCTGATGAAAAACATTTTCTCTACAAACACAGCTCTGGTCATGATCTGCAACATTTATTGGATGAGATAACTAAAGCACAAAATAAACAGTGTTGATATTGAACGAGTCCATAGAAATTCTTAAAAGTTCTTACGGTAGTAATAGATGATAGATGAGAGACTTAACTGGAGAGCACACATAAGATATATTAACTCCAAAGTATCAAGAAACATTTCAGCTGTGGCTGTGGCAAAATGGTAGGCTTCAAAGATTTACTTTCAGCCACATATAACCAAATGCTACTTTCAGGAAAATCTAACTGTTGTAACTCTGAACAGCGCCTTAACAACAATTCAGATCAATATAAGAATGGTGACGCCTTATGTAGACTCCCAAGACGTTCTCAGTTGGTTTAGAGGCTTTGATTAAGACAAAAGGAATATTTTAATTTGATTTACTCCATCAGGAAATACCATCTGAAGGCAGTAACGTCACATCTGTGAAACTTTTTTCTAAAGTATGTACGTCAGGTTTGTAAGTAAGACGTATTCTATTTGCATTTTAGCTGTCGTAATTTTCTGTGGCTTGACCTGTTTGCTCAGGTATTGTAACAGTCAGAGCAAGTCAAAGACACAGTGACACACCTCATGCAAGTTGCTTACTCCGTACTGTAGATGTCCCCAGAAACCATTCATATAATTTTACATCTGCCTCAATCATAAACCTGGGAAATACAGACTGAATGCACAGGTAGATAGAGGAAATTCTATTATGAAGGCAAATACAAGTAAGAATAGGAAAGAAGTGAGCCCTTTATGATAAACAATTTGTTTAAGGATAGTGAGAGTGACTTTTCACATTTTGCAATAATGAAGAGAGGAAGAAAGTTTTTGTGAAAAGGCCAGAGCAATTATTCAGATAAGTACTGGATTATGAGTCTGCAGTGAATGGTTATGCATTAGTTAATTCTAACAAACACTAGGCTCTAAGACTTGTACATGTTCAATTAAAACAACAGGGACAGCAGTATTATAAGCAGAAATTAGAAAAATAACATAACTACTGGGCATATTTACAAGGCCACAGACAGATTTCTTCATACTTGAACCTTCCCAGAAAAAGAGAATTAAAGAGCTCTGGAATGATAGAAACAGAATTTATAATAGTGAAATGATTATTCGATCCCTGTTGAATTTGTAAGTTTGCTCACTTTTAAAGAAAAGAATCGAATTTTTATGGTAGTTTCATAAAAATGAGACTCATTTTATAGGAAGGAGACAGAATGTCAACCAAAAATTCAGAAAACAAACACATTACATAAAAGTTCTAAGTTGATTTGCACCTCATTGAGTGAAATAAAATTTGATCCCATAAAATCCAGCCAGAATTCCAGCTCCCACAGATTGGCTGTGTACCCATGTGGCACGCAGAGTACAATCAGCTACAGATATTCCTGCACTCAACTCGTTATGTTCCTGAAACACACCTCTCTTCGATTCCAGCCTCTCCACCAATATGGGCAAGACCAAAGAACTGTACAAGGCTGGAATGGGTTACAAGACCATCAACAAGAAGCTTGGTGAGATGGTGGCAACTCTTGGTTGCAGTTGGGACCACAGTCACCTAGAACACTACTGGTAACACACTACATCATTGATTGAAATCTTGCAGCAGCGGCAAGGTCCTCCTGCTCAAGAGGACACGAGTCCAGGCCCATCTTAAGTTTGCCAGTGAACTTCAGAGATGATTCAGAGAAGGTTTGGAAGAAAGAGCGGTGGTAAGATGAAACCAAAATCAAACTCTTTGGCATCAGCTCGACCTGCAGCATTGGGATGAAGAGAAATGCAGACTACGAGCTGCAGAATATCATCCCCACAGTTAAGTATAGGGGAAATATTATGATTTGGGGCGATCCTGGCTCAAGAGTTGGGAGTTCGCCTTGCAATTGGAAGGTTGCCGGTTCGAGCCCCAGGGCTGTTTTTCTGCTAAGTATAAAGGATGACATCACCGGACTGAGGGGCCAATGGACGAGGCCAAAACGTACCACCAAGAAAACAGAGGAGTGGCTAAAGAAGAAGCACATTAAGACATTAAGATTCAAGTTCAGTTTTACTTCCTCATTTATTTATTTCATTTTGGCAGTCCTGGCCCTAGGGTTCAGGACTGCCAAAATGAATTAATTAAATACACCATTAAATAATTAATGAAATGTATCAATAATTAATATGGCAATAAATAATTAATTAAATATGCCATAAATATGTATTTAATTACGTTCCATTTTATTTAATTAATGACACATTTAATTAATTATTTAATTGGTGTATTTAATTAATTCATTTTGGCAGTCCTGGCATCCCATATATTATAGCTATTGTGGAAAAGAGGTAACACGATTTATTTATACTGAAATATGAAGATCAGAGAAAGCAGCTGGCCCAACGCCTAGGGGAAAATGAAAGTCAACCTGGCTATTACTGATACACTTCAAAAGAACTCAGAAAGTGAAAGTTGCTTGGTGGGATTCATCAGGTACATTCAGCTGCTTCCTGTAACCTGTGCCTTTACCTGCACCTCCCTGGAATTGTTACAGGCGATTTAAATTTTCTGTGTCGACGCTGTCGTTTCCTGTCTGTGCATTTCCGGCTACCTTATCTGCAAAGATTTTCCCACTGAGCACCGGTTGGTGGCGGTATTGCACCAGTTCGCCGTGTGCTAGGCGCCAGTGAATTCATCATGAAGAAGAAGCCAATAAGGAAATGTTACACTGAACTCTTCCCAGGATTTTCCTAGAAGAAGTTAATGGAGCAGACAGCAAGTAATAGGTAGATTTTTTAAAATAACCTCTTGTTTTAACACAAGTGCAAATAAATCTCTGGTCATAATGTTCTTGTTCTCCTTAATCAGCATGGACAAGGTGGTAAACTGTTTCAAGAAAAGACCAGATGCTGTGGCCAGACTGATCTGCTTCCCCTGGGCAGGTGGAGGGTCCATACACTACGCTCGCTGGGGAAATGTCCTCAGCAGCTCTGTTGAAGGTGAGGTGCCCAGAAAGCATTTCACGTGTACGTGCTTGCACGTTGTAACGAAAGCTCCAGGAAGCAAGTGGAAAAGAAATGTGGTGGTCTGGTATAACTAGTCTTCTCGTCTGTGTTTATGACTAAAGGACAGCTGGACTAAAGATTTTTGGAGCACAGAATAAATTCTTGGCTCTTGACTAAATTTTGTTATCTGCAAAAGAGTTGAGGGGGAAAAAACACCTTAGAAAAAAAGTTTTGCCATAATTATATATCAAGATTACCTTTTAACTTTTAAATGTATAATTTTTAAAATCCTTCTCCTCACATACAAAATAATCAATAATCAGGCCCCATCGTATCTTAAAGACTTCATAGTACCTTAATATCTCAGCAGAGGACTTTGCTGTTTAAGATCAGCCTTAAAACTTTCTTTTTAATTAAAGTTTATAAGCCAGAGCTGGATCAGGTGACCCTGAACTGTCCCCCAATCATGCTGCAATACATTTAGTCTGCTGGAGGGCTTCCCATGATTAGTGTGTCTTCTCAGTCTTTGCATGTTTACACACCTATTTGCATTTGATCATTAGTTTTTCCTGAACTCTGTCTCTCTCCTGTAGTTTGCTTTTATTCTTGCTGCCTCTGCGTTCGTGTCTTTGTCTCGTGTCTACAGGTGGTGGAATTAGCGCTGTTCCCTCACACCAAGAAGGTCCTGGGTTCGAATTCGCAACTCTGGCCGGGACCTTTCTGTTAGCATGCGCTCTAGCACATTGCGGCTTCTATCCAGATACTCCAGCATCTTCCCACAGTTAAATCACTTGCAGTTATTGGGGTTCGGTTAATTGGTGATTCCAAATTGCACATAGATGTGAATGTGTGTGTGTGTGTGTGTGTGTGTGTGTTCGTCCTGTGAAAGAGTGGCGACCAACTCTGGCGTGTACTGCGCCTCATGCCCTATGACAGCTGGGATAAGCTCCAGTGGTAGTGTAGTAGAGGAGTAGTAGTTCTCCTCTGAGTCCCGAATGACTGAACTCCTGACCCTGTCTATAAGGGACAAGCCAGCCACCCTTCAGAGAAAGCTGTTTTCCACGGCTTGTGTCTGCAACCTCGTGCCAGTTATGAACAGAATTGCCAGCACTCTAGTCCGTCACTTAAAAACCTGGCATTTAAAAACAATCAATCATCAGAATTACGTTTCTACACATGCCTCAGAGGACTTTTATGCTTTGAATTATTTATGGTTACTCACTCATTTACTCTGAATCAAAGGAAGACAAATACTCAGAAGAAACATCACCTCATGTCTTTACACTGTTTTTCTTTCTTTCTTTCTTCCTTTTTTTTTTTTTTGTAGTGTTGGCTGTCAAACTTCCCGGCAGAGAGAGTCGAGCTAAAGAGCCATTCTTCGAAAACATGCAGCAGATCGTGGATGAAGTGATTAGTGTGTTGTTGCCGCTGCTAAAGGAGAAGCCATTCGCTCTGTTTGGCCACAGGTATGGCGAGAAAAAATGATCCCTGAATAAAAACAAGGCTGTCGTCATAAACAGAACACTGCATGGTTTTAATCCCTGCAACATAAAGAAAAAATTCTAATCTGTTTCAGTTTCGGTGCCTTCACAAGCTTCGCTGTTGCAGACGCGCTGAAGAAAATTCACAACGTGGAGCCAGTTCACATCTTTCTGTCTGGTGCTTCTGCACCTTATGTAAGTAAAACTACTGGATGACCTGGAAAACTTCTTATTACTTAAGTCTTTTTTTTGCTTGGAATACGCTTTTTAAGTATTTTTTCTTTCATTGCTTGTGATATTTATTAGTTCCACGAAGCAAAAAAAGACAAACATAACCCTGTTTTTTGGGGCTGTGGACTTCAAATCTAGTAATAAGTGATGCAGTGACACACGTGAAAATCCTCTCTGTGCTGTTATGTCACCACTTCATGCTTTAATCTACATTTCTGTGCTTCTGCCACATAATTTTTACCCAAAACCCGGATCACCAAAGAGATTAAAATTCTTTCATTGAAATTATATTCACTATAAGCTAATCACGTATTTTAAAATCGATTTAAATTAATTAGACTTAATCTGTACACACATAACTGCCATGAAAACCCTGATCTATGAATCCTGATGTTCATATTCAACAAACATCAGTGATAACATTTGGAAAAGCTAAACGTTTGTAATTTGGCCTCTTTAACGTAAGAAAAGAGTTGGGTGTTGTTGATATGACACGACACTGTACTGTGTTGTTCTTTGTCTTTAAGTCAGAGACTCGCATTAAAACCCCAAAGAGAAGCGACTTGTCTGATGAAGATTTTCTTAAGTGGTTAATTTCGATTGGAGGAACTCCTCCTGAGCTGCTGGCGAACCCTGAAGTCCTCAAGCTCTTCCTTCCCGCCCTGAAGGCTGACCTGCACGTAGTGGAGAACTACAGGTGGGCGGACAGCTGTCTGTTACTTAATCTGCTCTTAACATTTCTAAAACCAAGCGTAGATGTTGTCAGTGATGGGAGTTGCTGACCTCTCTGCAGATGTAACAAGGCGAGCAGCCCGCTTTTCTCCTGCCCGGTCACGTGTTTTGACGGGAAGGATGACATTCCTCATGATTTACAAGGTCAGTGCTCTAACAGGCCAAGAAGGGGCTGTACGTTACTCTTATGGTTATTACATTGACTTAAATGCCAATTGCTACTTTGTGCTTCTCCCTTCTTTGTTTTGCCCTCAGCAGAGCAGTGTTTACGTAACCCTAACAATCCGTCTCCTTCTACTGAACTCTGACTTCAGTATCTTGCAGTTTGTTCATCGGAGTGTGAAAGTTAGATCGAAAGCACCCAGCCATAGAAACAGCCTCTTGTATGTATGAGTGGGTGAATGAGCCTTGTAGCACAAAGCGCTCAAGCAGAGTAGTAAATAAATTTAAAAGCATACATTAATAATTACATAATTAGACACAAGTTAAGAATCAAATTAAAATGTACACACCGAAAGCCCCGTTTCACAGTGAGTGGATGGCGTTTGTCAGGATGTTTCTTATGTTGTGAAAACCACCTTTAAAAAAATGTCAGGTGGAGTTAGCTTTGGTTAGTAAATGATGATCTACCTGGTTTATGGCTTCACCTGGTCCAGGGATGTCTGCGGCCTTCGGGCTGAGTAAATCTTTTGCTGGGCAGTGTTAACTAATGCTAACTGTTTCTTATTAGAGAGCACGGGATCTGAACCAGAGGCAGCAAGAATGTGTGACTGAGTACGTGAAAGATTTACAGGTGATCAAGTGAAATTAATGTGTGTGTGTGTGTGTTTTATTAACAGCTTGGAAAGACATCACATCAGGAGATTTCACCATAAAGATGTTCCACGGATCTCATTTCTACCTGAAGGACTCTGGAAACGAAAAAATAATTTTGGATTACGTCACAAAACATTTGGAAACCTCAGAAATGGATTATTTATAAACAAAACGACTTTTGTCATTTTTCTACTAGTTTATGGTGATATTTAATTGTGTCACCAGTGTAACTTGTTATGTTTTGACCGCCCCAGTCCCACGAGTACAGTGAATTCAGTAACTAAGCTAAAAGTTTTGAGACCTAAAATAAATATCCTATTCCTGTTAATGACTTATTTTAATTATCTAGAGTTTGTGATTTAGAAAGAGTTGATTAAATATCTCTGGATGCATCTTTTTCTGCTTTAATTTGGATTTTTTTTTTTTGACTGACTCCACAGAAACAAAACAAATACAATTTCTCTTTTTAAATCCATATTTAAATGATTACAGTCTATATATATATATATATTCAAGATGCACTAGATTCACAAATAAATATATTGCCTCGTCATATATGTGACATTTCTACAACTGTTTTATTATTCAAGTTTATTATTTAACCTCAGTTGCAATTCTGAGGAAAAACACAAGCATGTCCATATATTATTGATTGAGAATCAATTTTCAGTCATTATTATTTTAAATCCTATTTTTTATTATTGAGACCTAAACAAAAATATATATTTGGGATTTTTTTTTTTTTTGCTTCTGTTTGTTGCATCACATTTAAGGGAAAACAACCTTAAGTAATGATTTGCAATTGCATGTTAATATTGAGCCACAGGACAATATTTAACGGTGTTCTATGTGCCCTGTGAATAACATGCCTTGCTCTAAGTGCAGTTTTCTTTTGCCCAGGGAAGCGTGAACCTAAAACAAAAACAGGAGCAGTCTAAAGAACATGCAGGTCATGAAACTGTCAGTGTTTTGTGTAGAAACACAGGAGTTAAGGTTATCACATAAATGGAAAAGAATATATTTCCTAGTCAATATTCTTAGAGTACACAGTTAAACGTTCTGAGTTTAGTTTTGTTTCTTTGGCAGCCAGATTCAAGTGAGGCAGAGTTGAGTGTTTGGGTTGGGGATCCAGCTACACGTAGCCATCGTCTCTGGGAGGACGAGGAGGAGGAGGGGGCGGCTGCAATTGATCGCTGTCCATCTGCTGTGTGTCAGGAATGTTCTCCAGTGTGAAGGAGTCAGTGGAGCGAGTGCTGATACGAAGAGGGGCCAGGCGGCGCAGGTTGCTTGGGGTCCTTGGCAAATCCACCTGGGCTCGATGTGACAGAGCCACCATGCTGCTGTCGAGCTCACTCTCCCCAAGCCAAGGCGGAATCTGCAACAAATCCATGGGGTCCAGGTCCGGCATGAAGGCTGGGTTCTCAATCCCAGCTGGATGAACAAAAGAAACTGAATTAGGACCTCAGGTTTCTATATTATGGCTTCTGTTGTTCTCAACGATTTGCAAACAATAATTTATAATAGAACGTATCAGGTTTAAAATGACAAAAAGAAAAAAATAAGGCAATTTCAATGGTCGTAGGAACATGTCTGAAGTTTGGAGAGAGTAATGTTTCCAACAGTCTAGCTTCCACTTTTCTTCCATAGGCATTAATATACCCCCATACCATTAGAGATGCAATCTTTTGAAGTGAGTGCTAATAACAGTGCAGTGTCCATGTGTCCCATCCAGTTCATTTCAAGTGAGCTGCGTTTCTGCATGTCGTGGTTAACTTTGTTCACAGACAACATGTGGAGGTGTTTCTGAGCCCGTGCTGTGATTTCCTAAACGGTGTCATGACAGTTTTTAATGCAGTTTTTAATCCAAACATCACAGGAATCTGTTGAGGATCTTTGGCCATGTTTTTTTGCACAGAGATTTCTCCAGATTTTCTGAGTCTTGTGATGAAATAATCAAAGTCTTTGCCGTTTTATTTTGAGGAACATTTTTCTAAAATTGTTCCTTGATCTGTATACAACATTTTGCAGATTGATGAACTTCTACCCATGTTTCGTTCTGATAAACTCTGCCTCTCAAAGATAATCTTTTTAGACATAGTCATGTTACTGTTCTGTTACCAGTTAAACTAGAAAAATGTTCTTCCAGCTAATTCTTTTTAGTACCACCTAATTTCCAACCGTCTTAACTTTTTACGATTACTGCTAACATCAAATTCAACATAAGATAATCTTTTTCACAAAACAGTAAAATGTGTACTTTTACGAGCTATATGGATTTATGAGATTTGACACTGTGTGCTTGATGCTTCTCGTCTGTGTACATAAATTAAATTCAACACAGCTTCAGTTCTCTGGAAATTTTTTACAGATGTTTGTGGAGTCGGAGCAGAATTAGGCAATTCTACGATAATGAGCTGTCTTCACACATGCACTGCAGCCATAAACTGTTCCCAACAGGTTAGAAGGAAAACGTTCAAAAGAAATGAATCGAACATTAGCCAGGCTTTAACCTGCCAGTCCACTAGTACAAAGTCCATATGATGTATGACAGTCGGGTACTTTTACCCTGCAGCTCACCCTTACATAAACCACATACGGTATTTCCAGTAGTGCGAGCCTGAGGATGACTATTTCCTGCTGTGTGCTGCACAGAAAGGTGCAGCACACAAACAGAAAGACTGAAAACTGAGAATTTTATTTTAAAGATTAAATTTTTAAAATGGTACTTAAGTAAATTTTGCACTGAAGGGGGTTTGTTTCATATTGTATCTATTTTGACCTTAATTGCATTTAAAGTATGGTTCTGTAATATTTGTGTTTATAGTTACTATAGTGACCAGTTATAGTGACCAGCTACTCTCTTGGTCACTCTTGAAAAATATATGTTTGCTCTTAGATACAGGATTTACAGACTTGTTTTACCTCCTGCTCTGTACGTGGCTCTCATGTATGATTGGTCATAGCCAGAAGCGCTGTCTCCCTCTGAGCCTAAAAATGAACGTGACAAGATTTTCATTGGCTCTCTAAGTGCTTACCTATTTTAAATCTGAAGAAAAAAAACACCCAACAATCATACAAACCCTCATCACCAGAATAGCTGGTTTTAGCCTTGTCCATTGACTTTCCATTAGGCATCTGTAACAGGAAGACGAGTCATTAGATTATTAGCTGTGGTTCAAAAAGTGAAATTCTAAGTCATATTCATTTGTTCTCATGTTGTTCTTCAATTTTCGAATAAAAGATTAGTAAAGCCCAACAATTTTATGAGTAGGCCAATATTATAGGAATATATTAGCTATTTGATGGCTGATTGGCATCGGCATTTATAGCAGCTGACAAATGAAAGTGAATAAAGTAACAAGAAACGTGATAGTTTGTCCACCAGAGGGAACTCTGTAACTTCACTGTTAGCGATACACTTGCTTGGACCCTCACAAACACAACAACCAGCTGGTCCAAGCAGAGTTATGTAGAGCGTAAACAACCAATTAAATAAATGCACATAAAAACTGTTTGAGAGATTTGTTCATGTTTCATGTGTCTGAAAGAAAAAATTATGTGATGCCCAAATTTGTAGTCGAAACACTGGATCTTTCTGAGAAATGAGATATTAATGAAGCATAAAATTCAACCACTTAAACAAATTTATCTTCAGGAATGCCAATAACTGTAATTTGGCATCTTCGCCAAAAACCATAATGCTCTTTATTATTTTTTCTTCTTTTTGTAAAACATTTGAGAATTCGTGGATAATAAGAATAATTATGTTTCAGAATTAAAAATGACTTTCAACCAAATGTGTAAGCATACTGGTGGATTATCAACTACAGAAAAATAAAAATGATTTCTGTAATTGCTAATACTGTTAATTTAGGGCAGCTGTGCTATAAATCTTGCACCGGTTGGTGGTCTATTAAATTTGTTAACCACCATCAAATATTGGTATCAGTATCCAACTTAAAAATCAGTTCTATTGATTTTTTGGGAAAATGGCAAATGGCCTTTATTTGTATAGAACTTTACTAGTCCCTAAGGACCCCAAAGCACTTTACACAACCAGTCATCCACCCATTCACACACACATTCACACACTGGTGATGGAAAGCTACATTGTAGCCACAGACATGATAAAAAAAAATCTAAATACTGAAAATGTTGATTATGTCTAAAGATGAGATAAAGATAGTATAAAACATTTTTAAAAAGTTTTGAAAAGTGGTATTTTACTTCAGGAAGAAAATAAATATAGAAATGAAGTTATGACCTTCTGCTGCTGTTCTTTTTGTGTGTGCTTGACAATCGTCTTTGGTGGTTTGACGCCCATTTTTGCAGACGTGAACGACTTCAGTCGATTCCTCATGGTTCTCTGGAAGATCTCCTGGACTTCTTTTTCATCTCTGTTGATATCGAAATGGCTGCGACTGAATCTGTGCCGATGCTGTAAACAAGAGGACGAGAAGACAGCTTAATACTCCTTCACAAAATCAAAAACAGCTTAGGCTTAGGTTCAGCTCTGTGTTAATAGACTAGAAGATCTGTTGAGCTCATGCTCACAGTTCCTGCACATCTGCAAGCCACTTTGGAATGCATCTACCACAGTGCTTCCTTTATATACTACACTATATGGCCAAAAGTATTTGGTTGTCTGCCTTCACACATGTGAACTTGAGTGACATCCTATTCTTAATCCTTTGGGTTTAATATGATCTCAGCTCACCCTTTGCAGCTATAACAGCTTCAACTCTTCTGGGAAGGCTTTCCGTGGGTTTAGGTGTGTTTATGGGAATTTATTAGTGAACTCAGACACTGATGTTGGACAGGATGTCCTGACTTGCAGTCTCCGGTCTAATTCGTCCCAAAGATGTTCTGGTATTTTGAGATCAGGACTCTGTGCAGGCCAGTTCTTCGACACTGAACTTGCTCATCTATGTCTTTATAAACTTTACTTCATGCACTGGTGCACGGTCATGTTGGAAGGGGCCATCCTCAAACTGTTCCCACAAAGTTAAGAGCTTAAAATTGGTCAAAATGTCTTGGTATGCTGAAGCATAGTTCTCACTGATGCCTGGAAATATTCTTCTTTTGATAACAAGTTAAATTGTACTAATTATATAGAAGCGCGGCACTAAGGTGTAATGACTCAATGTGCTCATTACCTGTTTTCTGCTCTTGTAGAGATGCTGATCCAGAAGGTGGTGAGCGTTAATTGCCTCAGCTTCCCTCACAGCCTTCATGATCTGCTCATGCATTTCCAGGCTCACTGATGGAATGGGATCTCTACTAAGAAGCAAACCAAATCATGTCAGCGGTATAAAGTAATATAACAATATTAAAGTAGTACATTAACTCTGGTTTCCATTTTACAGCACAGTGGCAAATTGAAGCTTCAGGCATAGAAGATGTTTGTTAATCTAATCTAACTAATAGTTGCAGTGCATTTGATTTCACAACATGATCCTATACTGACTTTTAAGTCTGCTTTTTGCTCTTCTCCTATTGTCATAAAAATCTAGATTGCTCACCTTGTAGTGGACATTGCACCATGATCATTTGACATATTTGCATTGTTGATATCGAAGGATTCACTTTCAGACTTTTTCTTGAAGTCAATAATGGAATTTTCATTACGGACAAACTCCAGAGAGCCCCTCCGCTCACCCTGGAACAGAAGAAGACCATGCTTTCTTTCCATGTGGCAGTTTTATCAGTTTTCTTTAATGAGTACTTTAGCAAAATGATGCTCACTTCAGTCACATATTCCATAGCATCCTTGAGGTTCAGCTGATGGAAGACATCAAAGACTTGGTCTTGTTTCTTCCTTGCAGACGGCTTCATCAAAATCCATGACATCCAGTTTTCCTCAAAATACTTCCACCTTTGCAAAAAGGAAACGAAATTCTTATTTTAAAGTTTATTTTAAAATGAGAAGATATTTTCAAATTACGTGTCAAGTCTTGTACATACTTGCTCCTCATGTAGTTGTGTCCTATTTGTCCTGATATGTCTTCTATGGCAACCAGAGTGTGATTAAACATCTAAAGAAAGGAGAAGGACTCAGCAATAACTGGATAGAAAATGGTTGTGTAGGTGAAACGAGAGGTTTTTCGTTTTAGATTTACCTTGTTTGTTAATTTCTCTAGGAGCGAAACCTCAGTCACTGCAGCTCTCTTTACTTTAAGCCACATGACCAGAGGTTTCATTGTTATTCCCTGCAACAATGTCAAGCAGGAATGCAATAGTGTTAGGGGGGGTGGTAAGTTCATGAGCTTTAACAGAGACCGGGTAGAGGACAGGGTTCTCTGTATCTTAGCTGTTCCTAGGACTACTTTGTTTTGGAGAGAGACCTCTGATGTTGTGCCTGGAATTTGTTTGGGAGTGACAGCTCCTAATGCTTTTATTGGTGATTTTTATTGGTACTTCTTTACTTTCATGTCAGAAGGGGCCCAGAGGCCAGTACAAGGAAGTGGACCCAAGGGCAGACACAAAAACAAACAGCAATAAGGTTTTACAGGCTTTACTGTAAACACAGAAATGAGAAATGACATGATGTGGGTTCATGTGAGAGCACTATAGTTAGACCTGTAAGTAATACCTGTAATACAAGGGCATGAAAGCAATATTGATTCTGTGGGCTTACTTGCAGGCCATTCCAAGGAATAGATTTCAGAGAGGTGCAGAGAATCTTGCCATGGAGGCCAACGTCCAGGTAACCAAGCTGCATGTGAGCTGCAAGCTCCTCTTTTCATTGCTCATTGAGCCTCCAGAAGCTGGACTTTGGTTCAGCTGTCTTATTATCACTATACTTACCTACATTAGCATTAGGAGCCGAGACCCTAAACTTTGAAGAGTGACTCCAGCAGATTCCAGACACAACATCAAATGTCCAAAGGAGTGCAGTCCCAGGAACAGCTAAGCTACTGCCAGAAGCCTTTTTTTTCTTCGAAAAAGATAGTTAACTAATTAAGAAAAAGTGACAAATTCACCTGCAAGATGACAGTGAAGTACACCACAATGAGTGTAGTGCAGACCATCAGGTTTTTCTCTTTTATCTTATTCTCATCCAGCATCACAGCCAGGCCATATGCAACAGCTCCTCGTAGGCCACCGTAGCTCATAATCACCTGATCTACAAACTCCAAGGGCACCAGCCTGTACCTGTTGAGGATCCAGGTGAGGAAAAACACACCTGCAGTACGAACACAAACACACAGTCTTATATAAAGACTCACAAAATATCTTCAAATGAATCTTCATGAGTTTTGAATGCATTTTAGTGTTTCAGTCTATCTAAATGTATTTGCATAACAAACAAACTTTTTACATCACAGTGATGCTTTGACACAAAACTGAGCCCAAAAAGACAAAATCTCACCAATGAATCTGTACACCAAGACGAAGAGGAGCGTGAGTAGGATGAAGCCCGTGTTCCAAACCCAGATAACCTTATCGATGGCCGAGATGCCGAGGAAAACAAAGATGATGGTTTCTGATCCGTTGGCAAAAGCCTTCATGGCGTATCTGACTGTTTGGACCGAATTCTCATCCATGTTTGCGTTGATGTACTTCTGACAGCACATTCCACAGAAGACAATCCTACAGAAAGGAAACACAAAAGTAGACTTCCATCTAAATATGTTCACAAAATATGCAAAATAGATGCAGAAATAATAAAACAAATTCAGTTGTAAAACACTCACGAAAGGATAGCAGACAGCGAAAGCATCTCGGCAGTCAGGTAGGAAAGATATCCCAAAACAAAGATGAAGCCTGGTTCGATGATCTGGATGTTTTTTGTGCATCTGGTCAGAAGTGAAATTAGTAGGCCAAAAACAAGGCCCACAAGGGAACCGCCAAATGCAACCACAAAAAAGGAAACTGTAGAGAAAGGGGGAAATGTGTAAAAATCTACTTTTAGGCTTTGTTATGTTTTTTATTGCATCTGTTTACATGCCTCTACTCCCTACTGTCCTAACTGGCTTCTGCTAAAAAAAAAGAGTAAATAAAGGCATCTCCAAAAGTTGATTCTTTTCATCTGGATGTAGTGTTTTCAGTGGGAGACACGTTTCATCACTCATCCAAGTGACTTCTTCAGTCTGAGCTGACTGCAGGTTTCCCCAATCTTATAAACAGTACATTTGCATAACAACTGAAACTAGCACCACTGAAGGAACTGGGAGGTCAGTTCCCAGCCAATGCCAATAAAAGCATCGTGGTGGCTTGAAATGGTCAATGCATTTTGATGAAGAAGCTCATAATACTGAACAAAAAAATGCTGTAAAAAGAAACAAAAAAACAATTTCTGCTTAGCCAGACGTGACTGTAAGTGCTTATAACCCATACACAGGCAAATCCTCTATTAACAGCTTAATAAATGTCATATCTTACCTATTCCTTTGATAATTTCTGCAGCATCAATTTTAGGTCCTCCCAGTGACACAAATGCATCAAACACATTGAAGAGCACCTAAGAGATGAAGAAGAAAAAATAATGTTTGGTCATTTAGCAGTAAAGAAGGACCCATGACAAAGGGTGCAATTCCCCTGTAATTAAATGGAATTTCGACGTATTTTATTTGAAATTGCAAAGTAATTATATTTACCTACAAGTACTACACACTAGAGTAAGGGGGTAACAGGTTTTTGTTGTGCAAAAACAAACAGTATTACATTGTAGCTACACTGTCCTTTTGGGGGTATGGGCAGTTTTACAGAGTAGATTGATACTGCCTTTTTACGACTTTATTTAATCATCGTTGCATTGATGGAAGCCCTGTGGATGTGATAAGTACCAAGCGTACCAAGTTACAAAAAATAAATGAATACCACCAAATGTGTAGGCCTTTGTGACCTTATAATGATGGAGCCACATCTAACTTAATTTTTTTTTCTGTCACAGTCACAACACGTGTATTAGAACAGAACGTCTCCTTTCCTATGAAATACCTGGAAGTTAAGCAAGGTAAGTCCCTCCATAATAAGACCTGATGTTGGGAAATATTTCATTGTTTTTCCACGAATTACCACTTAATAAGGATCTATTAAAATAATTTATACACTACTTAAAACACTTGCAGTGTAATTATTTCTTAGTTCCTTTAAAGCACATGAAGTCATGCAAAACTAAAAATTTCCAACTACTATTTAAAATTACTTACATAGTACTTAAATTTACTTATAGTATAATTATTTTTCTTGTTTCCTGTAAAAAGTAGTGTGCTTACCTTAAGTATAGCTCAAGTATTTGTGGGTAAATATAACCTCTTAAGCCCCAAAGGGGTTTCTGAGCTTCCTGCTCGAAAATGCAATGCCCAAATTAATTGATTATTTCTCTGCAATTACAAACTCTGTCCTTACAATCTTGGTATCAAAATAAAGCTAACACTTGTGAAATTTCATCAGAGGTGTAAATATTGAAGCAGATATTACTGTGTCAAAGTTACTGAGACTGGAACACAGAAAAAGTCAATAGAATTTATCCTCACCTAATTTTTTTTTTTTAGCATATAACCCTTTTAAAATATGCCTCAGTTCACATTTCATTACAGAAATTCAGTAACCAACATATAAACATCATCTGTGCAAGGATTTATGTTTGTAAAGTGAAACAGTGAAAAATTACAGCACTGTCAATACATGAATATCCACATGTTGTACAAAAATGTCTAATTTTGGCACACAATTGGACACCATGCCAGTTGAATTTTTTAGGTATTTAAGAGCAGAAATAATTGATTTTATTAACAGGCCTAAAAATGCTTTTTTTTAATATATATATATATATTTTTGAAGATTTAACGACACATCTACATGGTAATGGCCCTTTTCTGCCGTGTGCATGGAGCATTTAATTGGTCTCTGGCCCTTTAAACTCTGAGGAGCTGTAACTTTGGTCTCTTTTGTTCAATTTGCATGATTGGCATCTTTTTTTAATTGTTTGAGCCAATAGAATCACAGTAACAATGCCACGTTCACGTTACTTCAACCAATCAGACCTTGCAAGGCTAAAACCCACGTGGGCCCAGATTTACTGCATGTGGTGTCTGTCCAGTCACGTGTCTGTAGGTGGGTCTATAACGGAGGATGGAAAATGACTCTGATGTGGCTAGGTAGGCGTGGTAACTGCTGATAATCACATGGCTATTTCATATAAATGAAATGAAAATAAATTCCATTAAATTGAAGGGGACTTACATTAGTGATGGGTAAATTTGATTCTTTTTACTGAATCGAGTTTTAATGACTCACTCACCAAAGTAAATCGGGTTTTTTGAGTCATTTGATTCACTGAGTCAGTTGACCAGAGAGTGCAAAAAATGTACATTTTCACTCAAACTTAATTTGTTTCTCTTTTCATGTAAATCCTACTGCTAAGATGAATGATTCTAAAAGAAAACAACTATTTTATAGAGAAAAAAAAGAGCAAAAACATTTCTAAAATGAAGCAATTTCCTATCAAAATTGCTAAATAAACATTTTTTTTTATTTTATTAGTATTTTCCTTAAATGTGTTAAATATATATTTTCTCATCTAAATGTCCACTGAAATGTGAGCCAGGGGGCGGTAATGTGCCTTAACATTGGTTGCCAACCAAGAAGAAGAAGAAGCTGTGAGCCAGGAGGGAGGGGGTGAGTGAGTGATTCGTTCGCTCTATGATTCAGCACAGGAGGGAGGGGGTGAGCGAGTCCTGAGTGATTCGCTTACGCCAGGGGTGTCGAACTCCAGGCCTCGAGGGCTGGTGTCCTGCAGGTTTTAGATATCACTGTGGGTCAACACACCTGAATGAAATGATTAGTTCATTACCAGGCTTCTGGAGAACTTCAAGACATGTTGAGGAGGTCATTTAGCCATTTAAATCAGCTGTGTTGGATCAAGGACACATCTAAAACCTGCAGGACATCGGCCCTCGAGCCCTGGAGTTCGACACCTGTGGCTTACACCTACGATTCAGCACAGGAGGGAGGGGCAGAGGTGGGACCAAGTCATTGTTTTGCAAGTCTCAAGTAAGTCTCAAGTCTTTATCCTCAAGTCTCAAGTCAAGTCTCAAGTAATGTCAGGCAAGTCAGAGTCGAGTCTCAAGTCACTGGTGTAAAAGTCCGAGTCAAGTCACAAGTCTGAAACTTTGAATTTCAAGTCCTTTCGAGTCTTTAAAAAAAAACAACGAAAAAATAATGTTGCAGTTATGCTAAATGTAAATATTAGACCATGTAATTTTAAAATCTGTGTTTTTCTCAACACATGACAAAATAGTGAACTTAGAAAATATACACAAATTGTGAAATTGCACCTCTTTAAAATGCAGCTCAATTAAACCTAGCTCCAAGAATAATTTTCACCGACAGTTCTGAGATAAGCTGCATGTTATTCTTGGATGCGGTTGTAGGACCAGCTTTAAAATCGCATGACAAAAATATCATACACATTAAAAAAAACTGTATCACCAACGTAGCCTGGACAACATTTGCTAGTTAGATGAAGTCAGCTATCTCATTGTAGCATATTTATATGCATATTTATAATCATACGGTTCTTGGAGTGAGTGCATACACTCATGAAGTTTAGTAACTTCAGGTCACTGCAACAAGCCCAGGTACAGTTTACCGACGGATGGGTGCAGGACCTTGAAATGCACCGTGTAGAACGAAAGACCATCGTACGTATCATAAGTTTACCAGTCTCACAAATCGTCCTCATAAATACACATTCATTAACCGTTTATTAATAGGACCTTTGAGCTCAAGGGTAATTAATTAGTAGTGGAAATAATTTCTGGTAGCATCACAGAAATGTAGCAGTGACAATAATATTGTATGCTGTAATCGTACTGGGCAATTAGTGATACAAAAAACCTGTTTTATCCTGTGAATAAAAGTATATGTTTTTGTCAATGTACCATAATAACAGAAGCGAAACGCAATATTGTGTCAGGACAATTCACTATTTATGCACAATAAACAAAGGAGCATAGCGCGACAATTTCTGTTCAGCGCCAGACTTGCTTGTAACCTATATCACCAATTATGTAATGAAAATGACGTATTAACTACTAAAAAACACTGACCTTCGTGTAAATGCTTGGAGCAGACTAACCTGTGAGCTGGAGTGTTCTGGGACGTTATATTTGGTCTTTGAATGGCTGCAATCCAGTCGCGTCTTTGTTACTTCGGAAACATGGCTGAACAATTTCTCTTCAACGACGTAATCCGATAACAACCGATCTCTTTACTCGTCGGCTTCCCGTGGCTGTCATGCGACCGGCTATTGCAGTTAATAATACAACAGCTTCTTGACATTTTTGTGTTTCTTTTTATCGCTGTGTAACTGATTTTAATTGAAAGCCTGCGTGCGCTAGTACCGCTTGCCACGAGTTCCCAGAATCCTTTGCGGTTCTACCCGTGAATGACGTCACATTTTCAATCTCTATATAATATGCATGTTAAATTTTATATTTGGGGTAAAATATCAAGTCTTTTCAAGTAAACCGGTTCAAGTCCAATTCAAGTCCCAAGTCATTGGTGTAAAAGTCCAAGTCAAGTCACAAGTCTTAGAACATTTTTTCAAGTCAAGTCTAAAGTCATAAAATTAATGACTCGAGTCTGACTCGAGTCCAAGTCATGTGACTCGAGTCCACACCTCTGGGGAGGGGGTTAGTGAGTCTTGAGTGATTCGTTCGCTCTATGATTCAGCACAGGAGGGAGGGAGAGAGTGAGTCCTGAGTGATTCACTTACGCCACAGGTGTTGAACTCCAATTACAGATTATATCAATACAATAAAGGGCCAGAAATAAAGTAAATACATTGCCAGTATACCAATACTGATAATGATACTTTTAACCTATAAAGGCATCTTATATAAGGGAGAGCATTGTGTCTTGATTTATGAGATGAATTATCTCTGATTGACAAATTCTGTCCACATTTAATTAATTAGTTCATTTTTATTTTACTTTCAATTTTAAGCTTAATTCAGTTCTCTAAGACATGTATTCAGTTTTATAGTACACCTCTCCTTTAAGGAGCAATATGATATAGCACTTATGCTTCTGAGAAGGTCACACTTCTAACGATAAAGTCACGGGTTTCTAACATTGTAATTTTAAAAGGTGTGCAAACTTTCAAGTTTCAGCAGTGAATGGGGTGGAACTTCATGATTCGTATCAAATGAACTCCAGACTGTTCAGAAACACCTATATTGACCAGAGAAGCTCAGATAAGATGGCAAGACATCAGCTAGAGTAAAACCACTTAAACTGAAGTGCTGGAATGTTTACTTTCTTTACACTTCATGTCTTCAAAGTGGACATGCCTATGACAGATGTCTCACCAAACTCACAGGTTATGTTACTTAAGTAATGCTAAAGACAGCAATGATGCATACGAACCACTGTTACACCGTCGTTGAGCAGCGACTCTCCAAACACCATGATGAAGAGGACGTCGTTAACGTGCACCTGCTCAAACACAGCGATGACGGCCACGGGGTCCACAGCAGCCATCAGACTGCCGAAAAGAAGGTACTGCAGCAGACCAATGTCCAGGTCACCTGTACAGGAAATGCCTTGATGCTCAATCATCCAGGTAAGTAAATCCCAAAAGGTTGATTCTGTACATCTGTACATCCCCAATCTTATAAACAGTACATTTGAATAATAATGGAAACTAGCCAACTGAATGAACAATGGGCTGGGAGGTCAAGTCCTTGATCATTAATGTGCAAATTGTCATGACCATTGATCAAAGACCATTGATCAATGCCTATGAGTACCATTCACAGAAAGTTGGGGAATGGCGGCAATCACAGCATTGTGAGACACAGCCCCCTCCTTGATTCACAGACACATTTTTTCTAAACACAACACCTCAGTGGCTTTAAACCCCAAAACACACTGCGCCAAAAAACGGTCCACCCCAATGATCGGATCCCCCGACACAAACAGAGTAATGTAGAGTGCGCTAAGTGCCAGGAGGATTGCCATGATTTAGACACTGAGGAAACCAAACAATCTCTTGTGAAGCGGATGGCACAACACAGAAGGAAGTCTATTTCCACCTACAGGCAAATGGACAGTCTTTCAATGATGAGGATTTACACATTCTGGACAGGGAGGAGCGCTGGTTTGAGCGCGGAGTCAAGGAGGCCATTTATGTGAAAAGGGAAAGACCATCTCTGAATCAAATAACATTGTTTCAGTTATTGTGCAAATGTACTGTTTGGGTTAGGAAAACCTGTAGTCAGCTGAGACTGAAGAAGTCACTTGGATGAGTGTCAAAATGTTTCTCCCACTGAATTTCCAGATGAACAGAATCAACCTTTTGTGATGTACAGGAATCATATTAGATCTCTCTCTGGTGCATTCACGAAGAAATTACAAAGCCCCTCTTACCCATGGCTCCTCCCATTTGGCACCCCCACAGCGACAGCCCCAAGCTGGCAGCATTCCAGCAGGTCCCAATGACAGCATGGACCAAGATTCCACCCAGGTTGGTGAAGAAGAGCTTGTTTGGCATGTGGTAGCCTGCATCCAGAATGACTTGAGGCAGCAGGTAGAAGAAGAAGACTGTCGGGGTCAGCCTGAAGGTTTGCACCTTGTCTGCAGCCCAAATCATGCCACCCAAAATGAAGCCAAAACAGATGAGCAGAGCGCTCTCAGGTATAACGCTGGTGACATGATGGTTGGCCTCAATGACTGAGAAGAGAAAACAAGATTTAAAAAAAAAAAAAAAAGATAAAAGCCATGAATCAATAGTAATAACCTTTGATTTTACATTAATCTGCTTGTAGTCAGGTTGGAGCTGGCAAACATTCAAACCTTTGGTTCACTTTACTGAACCACAAATGTAAAACGCTTGTGAGGTTGTAACATTTGCAAATGATTAACTGTAGTGCTCATCTAAAATAAAACACGAAAGCACATGATTAACCAGCGTGGCGGATGAATGAAACCCCACTGCATAACTAAAGATAGCCTCATGATTAATGGGCAGAGGAAGTGCCATTAAAGTTTATTTAACAATAAACCCTACTGTCCCACAGCGGTAAACCAATTTCCACCTCACGGGGTTACACTTCTGTTCTGCATGTTTATATTTACCCTGTTAAATCCTGGTGTATCATGTTTGATATGTGCAGTTTTTTTTATGAGTTTTTGAGACTTCTCCTTTATCAGTGAAAAACCTAAAGAAATTTTATTCAAGATACATTCTTCAGCATTTTTTAAATGCCAGATGTAGCAAATATGATACAAATCAAAAGTCATCTATGGAAATTAAAATGTTATATATTTGTTATATTGGCTCAACAAATTCTCAATTTTGAATTCATTTCATATTTTAGGCTTTAAGAGGTTAAATGTAATTAAAGATTAAATTACAGAAACTTGTATCAAGTATACAATTTTTCACCTCTGTGTTTTTATCTGTATATTTATATTTTATAAGCCTGAGCTATTCATTTAGAGGATTTCAGCTACCAAAAGTGAAAGCTTGCTCCACATTACCTTCTCTGTTTGCAAGAGGCAAACTATACTTCTTCTTTTCTTTTATCATCTCGTGTAATAAACAGAGCATATAAATTTTTTTTATCATATTTATATTCTACAATATGTATTACATACCCAGTTTGCCCAAAAATGACACCAGTACCCAAAAAGCCACTAAATAAGGGGTCTCCACGTGGTGCCACTTAAAGCTAATGATGGGTATTCCTGTGATATTGGAGCTGTGGCCATGTTGAGACTCATTCGAGTGACTGGATTCGGACAGCTTCAGGTGGGACCCCTCACGTGTTACCACAGCTTCACCCTTCACTGATGACACAACGCAGATCAACAACACTGACTCCAACAGCCAGAAGAGTGCATATCCACAGCGTAGCATTTGAAAAAAATAAACTGACTGAAGAAAAGAAGCCTTCTCGTGCCTGTATTACCTCAAGAGGTAAAAATAAATAAACAACACCTCTGCCAATGGCTTCCTACCCTCACAATATTCAACACTCTGTCTGCGACTTTGTGTCCTCAGTCCTGACACAGTCTGTATCAGGACTGGACTCAGCCTTTTTATAAGTTCACTACTCCTCTATGAGTAAGGTCATGTATGAGTGTGTGGTTGAAGAGTTTAAGAAGGAGCAAAGGATGTCATTCGGTTATTCAGTGACATCTGAAACATTCTCCGGTCATTGCTACATTTGTACTTTCCGGTCCCGTCCACTCCAGTTTGTCATGATATTGTTAGTGTTGTTGAATGAATACCTTTAGTTTAGGAACATTTCCACCAGTTTCACTCCTTAGTAATGATTGACACCGACCTTACGCAGTCTTAGTTAAAGACTCCCTTGAAATGACATAGCACCTTTCTCCTCTGTTAAGCACTCAAAGTGCTTCCTACTACTAATCTAAGTCTCCCAATCACACACATGTGAATGCAGTGTTCACTGTCTTGGCCAAGTACCCTCTGATCAGTAGATGATCTGCTCTACCACCTGAAACACAGCTGACCCTAACGAAGAAGAAATAACAAAGGTGTCGTAAAGCAGTCCCTAAATAAGCTCCTATCATTACATATTGGAGCAGTGACTTCAGAAGGGCACAAAACACTCCTGACTCAGTTAAGAAGCTTAATCATTTGTTTTGTCTTTACATTACTAAGTGATGCTGCAGGGGGATTTTTGTGCCAAAACAAAAAAACGTATGACTTTGTCCAACTTACAAGGCGAATGCAATGTCAGAGACTGTAATTTCAAATATATAATGTAAATTAAATGAAACAGAGAGTTAACGAAGCCAAAATCCACCTGTATTGGCATACACTGTGACAATATTGTAACAGGAGTGTGGCGTTGGCTCAACTCCAGCTGCTGCAAGCTTCACACACAGTGCTGCTCGTGTGGGGAGAATGATTTAGCCTACAATTACAGACTCCTGGGGACAGACAGAAGGTGAACAGTGTTAATTCATAACAGTTGGCTGGTTTTAATGTACTTTAGTTCTACTAACTCCACGGTCTCAAATCTGAGACTCTTTTACCCATTACCAGCGGCTCACCGCTGCTTTGGCAAAAAAACAAAAAGCAAAAAAAACCTATATTAAAATAAATGTATAAATGGAAACATGGTTATTTCTTTTTATATTTAATTTGTGTTTATCATTACCAAATGTGATTCTGATGGCTGCAGAGCAAGTCACTGGCAGGTTGCTGAAAAAAGTGCCTTCATATTCAAGGAATTTTTTTTAACATTTGTTCTTTTTATTAGTGATGTGCGATACCACTGATTTTCTTTCCGATCCGATACCAAGTAATATTCAGGGTGGTATCGACGATACTGATCCGATAAACTTATTTTATTTATTGTATCTCAAATTATAGTGTCATAATGATTACAGGACATCAGATTACTTGTTCTTATCACTTAATAATGCAGAGTTCATCATATAGAAATAAAAAAACTGAAGTTGTGCGCTATTTGAACATCTTGCCTGCCTGCAGCACTAAAGGACTCAGTGAGAAACGTCTGTCTCGCCCTAGCAGCACCTGACTCTCTCATCCTCTTCAGTTCGCCTCAACATACGCTCGTCATATTCTGTGATATGATTTACTCTGAGGTGTTTGACAAGGTTAGTGATGTTGCCACAACCATACATGACCCTCCCGATTTTTCCGGGAGAATACCGAATTTCAGTGCCCCTCCCGAAAATCCCGATTTTCCACCCGGACAACAAAATTGAAAAACCATATTGCAGAATTCATAGCGCGGCCCAGCCAATTCCAGTTTCCAACAATGGCGGCAGCTGCTTAGTTTTAATATTACTCTTATTTCTCTTTCTGGGTCGCAAAAAAACTTTTAACATATTTTCAGGTGAGAATGTAGCTGTGTAAACTTCAAATATCTAAGCCGACTGACACATCGTCTTCAAACCCCCGCGGTCTTTCGCTACTCGGGTTAAACGTGATATATAAGTCACTTTGATAACTTAAAAATCTTATTGTTTTTTTTTTCAGTGTTTTATTTGTTGGTGACTAAATCGGTTTGGTTGAGATTAAAGTTCTTAGATTAGATTAAATTAAATTTAACTTTATTAATCCCTCGGGAGGGTTCCTCCGGGGTTTTCACACAGCTGAATAAACGTCAAACAGAAAATAATTAAACAGAAGAGTTTACGTCAGTGCCCGGTGATATATTAGATAGCAAGGAGCAGACGGCAGAGTTTCACTCCACAGAGGGAGCTCGTGACGTAGGCCGGGTCCTCAGGTGGAAGGATAGGGACAATAGCCTCATTGGTTAGATGACTTGTTGGCACAGGTGTGAGTGGGGGTGAGTGTGAAAGCCTTGCATAAGAAACAAAAAAAAAAAGTTTCTCTGTCATAAATCTGTACTGTATTTTTATACAATAAAAATGACCACTCGGTTACCTGCTATCTACTAGTGTGTGTGTGTGTGTGTGCTTTAAGAACATTTAGCTGCACAGTCGAGCGTGAACTCCCCTCCCATTATTAAGAAATGATAATGTCACTGAGTAGTGACTTGACTTTTCAGTCATTCTGACCGCAGGTCTCCACCACAGCAAGCACTCAGACGATGGTCAGATGAAGGTTGTTTTCAGTGTGGGAGGAACAGTAGCTACACTTCAAGACTGTTGTGTGGTATTTTTCATCTCAGGCTCTGTGCTCAACAAAATTTGTCATTTGTGGTCCCAACGCTTAAGGATTAAATGTTGTTAAACAACACAATAAACTAAATTAATAAATTTCAGATAAATAAGTTTCAGTGTTAGCAACATTATGCATTATATTATAGAATATTAGAGATTTAAGATTTTTATTATAAATTAGACTGACAGTAAGTGTCTGAAATGTTGTCCTTGAATTGGAGCTGTTTCAGTAACCCTGCCAGGGTCACTCTTTATCATTTACACCTATATAAACTGTAAACATTTCTCCATGCCCAGGATGGTTTTCTCCAGACACTGTGGTTAAACTGCATGCTGAGGTCCATGAGCTTTTTCAAGAACCCTATTTTACATAAAATTAATTGTTTCAGCAGGTGAGGGATTTGGGTTGATCACTTGGTATCTGAGACATAACCGAGTTAGGAGTCAAGTATAAGTTACTATAATGATGAGGATGAAGAGTTGATCATTAAAATATAACATACAGATAAACCTTCTATATATCAGTCTGTGCAGTTAGGAAGCAGGATCCATTTCACCTGCTTTGGTGCACATAACAGTGATAACCCGTGCACCGACAACAGGAAGACAACCTCCAAAAATTAGAAAGAAAGTACTTAGACATAAAAGGTGCTTGTACAAATTTGTGTGTGACTGAGACTCAAATTTAAAATCTCTTTATTGATTTTCTATTATTTCCTGATTGTTTTTTCTCTAGTTTTGCTTTTTGCAAGTATCTCTGTCACTCATGGTGAGATTAGTGACATTCTAGCTGCACTGATTGGAGGTTGTCTTCTCGTTGCCACTGCAGTGCAACATTGTCACTTTCGTTTGCACCAAAGAAGGTGAAATCCATTAACGCTGGTCTTTTGCTTGCTAGCTGAATAGATTGTGTTATACTCCGATGGCTATAAAGAAGCTTTTTCTTGAAAAAGCACAAATAGTTGACCCTGCATTTATTGTCCATTGTACTTCAGTTAGTACCAAGCATGCTGGAAGAAAGACAGCACTGTTAATCTGTAAAGAGGAAATAGGTTCTTGAGAAACTGCCTTCCCTGTGTCCTTGTGTTTTGTTGTCTGTTGTGTTTTCATGTCTGTTCTTTCCCGGACTCGTCTGTGTCGTGTCTATCTGGGTCTGGTCTGTGTGTGTGTGTGTTCCTGTTACTTCCCGTTTTAATTTGGTTGTCTCCTGTCTGTGTGCGCCATGTTCTGCTTTTGCCTCTCTTACTTTGAAGGTACCTCGTCTCATGTGTTATATTAGGCTTTTCATCATCTGTCTCGTTGTGCGCAATTAGCCCCAGTTGTGTTCGTCGCGTTTCCTGTGCACTCGTCATTCCTTGTGTATTTAACCCCTTTGTTTTCTTCCATCCAGTGTCATGTCCTGTCTGTCTGCCTTTTTAGCTTCACGAGTGTTTCCAGTTTAGTTAGTTTTCTGTTTTTCTGATTTCCAGCAGTAAAGCTGAGTTTTGAGTTTACCTTTTGCATCCTGGAGTCTTCATACTGGGTCCTCCATTCCTGCCTGCCGCACACAACCCCTGTTCATATTTTTACATTGTCCACAGTTCCATGGCCCATTTCCCTTAAACTTAAACCCAGTAATCACTGAGAGCAAATGATCAAATTCATCAGTTAGAAAACACTCATTAAAATAAAAGTTCATCCAGTGACACCGCCCATCCCTATCAGTTCTAGACAGCAGCAGCTCAAGTTGCCGGAGTAATTGTGCAAAACTTTGGGTCGATTCTCTGAATCCTCTGAAATGCTTTTGTCTAAAACTCATCCGTAACTCATCTCAGTTAGGTTAGATGATACTCCTGTACAAATTTTTCTGAAATGAATGCCAACCAACAGATCAAGATCATAACTTGATCTAGTAAAGGTTTTCCATGAATGTGTGTCCCTCTTTTCTATAGGAAATTTGCTCTCAGTAAGATTTTGTGGTCCTGCAATTAAAAATTAGGTCACCGAAGCAGTTTAGAACAAAAGCCCAAACCTAGTTTTGTCTAAGAACCCTCAGTCAAAATAAAAGCAATGCCAAGTGTGAGTACATTCTTAAATAGTATGAGCAAATAATCAATCCATTCATTTGAATGTAGGTAGTTTCCTGTTCTTGTGTTTATTTGTTTTGTTTGTTTTGTTTTGTTTAAAAGCCTGACGCTAAAGTGTACATCATTGTCCAACAGTACAAGTAATGGTGGTCTTTTATTTTGAAAATTTGACACTAGATTTTTCCTGTCAGTCAGATTTGCATAGGAAGGTTTCTAATTGAGTGAAGTGATCCAGTAGTATGTGCTTGGAAGCTATAACAAGAGCTGCCTGATTACTGTATGTCCAAACTGGGAAATTGAAACAGGAGAGAAAACAGTGTTTTTTTTTATGTGTGGTACTTGATTACAAGCAGAGCTCTTATGTAAGATTTAACCATTTTTCTTAGAGAGAAACAAGATTTAACTACCAAAAGAGCTCAGATGTATCCATTAATCAGATAGAGATACTGATGTAATCTGCTTATAAAATGAACTAATTCACATGGGTCAAATCTCAGCCACTGATCCCACTTTTCTCCTCCTGTTTGGCGTAAACTGCAGCTAAAGTTGCCCTTGTAGTGACATTCTAAGTACCTGTGAATTAAATTTCTCTGAAATGCTTTGTTCAAAAATCGTCATCTAGGGTAGCTGTAACTCAAATTCCACCTAGAACAAAGAGTATAAAGTCTGCTGGCTTTGAGAGTAATACTGAAACAGAGAGGAAATTTGTATTAAGTTTTGGTGATTAAATAATGCAGGCGCGGGGTAGACAATTAAAAAAAAGAAAAAAGAAAAATTACAATAGTATTTTAGAATCTCTACAGTTACAAACTCTGTGTTAACAATTTTTGGTATCAAAATAAAGCTAACACTTGTGGGGCTTAATCATCCAGTTATTATTTCTGATGTCATTAGCCGTTTCTGGGTCCAAACTCCACTTCAGGTCCCTAAATAGTAAATGGTAAATGCCTGTATTGTATAGCGCTTTACTTAGTCCCTAAGGACCCCAAAGCGCTTTACATATATAGTCATCCACACATTCACACACTGGTGATGGCAAGCTACATTGTAGCCACAGCCGCCCCGGGGCGCACTGAGAGAGGCGAGGCTGCCGGACACTGGCGCCACCGGGTCCTCTGACCACCATCTAAAATGAAGATAACACTGTATATATTGTTTTTTACCTTTATGCTTTGTGTGAACAACTACAGTGTGTTTCTTATGAAATCCATGAAGTGCTATAGAGAAAATTACATTTTATTTATGTAGTTAACACATTTTGAACATCCAGGCATCCATGAAAACAGGATTTATCAAATTTAACGGAGTTCAAAGTTAGCAAGGAGTTAGCTCGCTAGTTTCCACCTAAACATAATATACCATGTTCTGAATGAGGGATTTTTGAAAATGTACAGCTCTACTATCACTTCAGACATTAATGAACCTAGAACACTAAACAGTAGTGACATTTGTAAGGTTGCTAAAGTTGGGCTAGCTGGTTTTTAATGATGTTCTACGTGGTGGCTAGCTACACAGCTATGGTAGCTAGCCACATGCAGTGTTGCCAACTTAGCAACTTTGTCGCTATATTTAGCGAGTTTTCAGACCCCCTTAGCGACCTTTTTTTGTAAAAAGCGACTAGCGACTAATCTGGCAACTTTCTCTGGTGTTATTGGAGACTTATTTATGACAACTTTTTGACGTAAAAGTGTGTATCGTTCTTACTCTCAACAAGCAGCGGGTGCTGCGGTGGGCACCTCGCCCGCAGTGTTGCCAACTCCTCAGTAAGGAAAATCGCTATTGGTTGTCCTACAAGTCGCTAGAAGTCACTAAATGACGTCATCGCCTAATTTGCATAATTGGTCATGCTAATAACATCGTGGAAGAGACATAAAATGAGTAAAAAACGTCCTAAATGCATTTAGAGTTTATTTAGAACTACAAATTAAATTTCTTTTAGCAATTATTGTTTTTTTTTAATGTCACAATTCCAACCCTGCTCCTTTACCCGGGCTTGGACCGGCAAAAGTGACCCAAAATAGGCACTCTGGTGGAGTAAACTGTAAACGCACCAAACTTAAGTCAGGAGAACAACTGAGATAGATAATCTATCAACAATACGAGGTTAGTCATTAATATACTGCTGCATGGGCTGGACCTTAGTTACATTGTTAGGTTTTTAAAACTGAGCTTTAAAAAGAACAGTGGTAATAAAAACTGAGAGAGGCCAACAGTGATCACTGCCTTTTTTAAGAGTTTTTTTGTTGCCTTTTATAGCATATAACGACTCAAATGTGCTGCAGTAGACCAAAAACTGAAGAAAGCATTGATCAACATATAGACATCAACTGTAGAAAGAATTGTGCCGCTGAAGTGAAACAGAGCAAATTTACAGAGGTTTTATTAGAGACATAGCTAAGTATTTTACAATTTGGCACCATCTGTAAAAGTCAAAATTTCTTAGGTATTGAATAGAAGAAATTAACTTTCTTGTCAGAGGTCATTTTTGCAAAAAAAATGGTGCATAATGCGTCTTTGCAAGAAAATAAGGCAGAAAATAGCGGTATATGATGGGAAGATGCTCTTGAAGCCCACATGGGAGATGCAGCTATGCAGGAAAAGTGGCTGGATTGCAGTGCTGGTTCATTGAATGTTGGTTGGAACATGACAGATCTTGCAGTTTTGGAATCTGTGAGATCTGTGTTTCCAGCAGAGACATTGTTTGTTTGTGTCGATGCCATCAGGAGAACATGGGGATCCGCAAATTGTGTCTCTTTAATTCCTTGTTGTTTTAGTTGTTTTTAGTGATCATGGAAATTGTTTTGTGCACTTTTAGCTGAGATTCTGACATTTCTTTGGATACTGTACATGTCTATATTTGAATAACAGACCTGGCGGTACAGCCCGTGTTCCCTATTTGCACCAGGGGTAATGGGGTTCAACGGGTTAATCTCCGGCTCTCTTCTATAATGTGTCTATTGGCCTGTCTTCCTCCCCATTTTTTCCCTTTCCATTGTCCACAAGTGCTTCCTCAAAGGAGATAATCAGATTTTTGTGATTTTCTCTATATTATCGTACGGTCTTTACCTTATAATCTAAAATGCTCCGAGGCGACTGTTGTGATTTGGCGCTATAAAAGTAAATTGAGTTAAATTGAATGTTGGGTTGGTGTAGAGCAGCGATAGTGTTCATGGTCAGTCTAAGAGGTTTACACTGTCTAGGAGTGGGAAATCAGTTACGGTAGTTCATGTTACATCTGCTTATATAAGTGGAAGACAATGGATGGATGGAATCTACAAAGAGTAGCAGCACAGCTCTGCTGCTCACAGACTGCAGGCAAAGAAATCTGGAAATTATTGGGACCTACTTCTATGTTCTACAATTATTTTCTTTTCTGCACTGCTATAACATCCCACCTACTGAATCCCACTTTAACCCCTAAGGTGTGGAGACAAAATCACCAATTAACAATGTAGATAGCAGCAAATAGTTAAATTTTTTTTAAATTCTCATTATTTTTCTATCTGTGTTCTACACAATAGATATTCAAATTGAGTGTAAAATTCTAGCTAAAATAGGTTTTAATAGCTTTGTGCAAAAATAGCTTTTCCAGGGTTTCTGGTTGATGAGGGGAGAGCGGAGCCTTGCAGAAACAGGACTTTGCAGGACTCACCAAGTTTGCAGAGCCAGGAAACCAGGATCCACAGGGCCACCAGGTACGGGGTGGTGACATGATGCCACTTCCAGGACACAATAGGCAGTGTAGTGATGGGCTCCTCTGCATGGCCACCTTCTCCAGTTGTTCCATGGTTTGAGCTCAGTGCATTGTCTATTTCTGGATTAAGGGCTTTTACTTGACCACTGCTTGATAAGGTTTGATCTGGATCTTCATCCGCAAGGCTCAAGCCTCTACACACCATCAGCAGCACGCAGAGAAAAAGTGTAAATCCCCAAGAAGCTGCCATTTTTGGATAAAATCCTTTATAAACCATCAGCAAACTATTGTGTAGATTGTTGACATAAATGTTCCACATACATCCACCTCTTCTTCTGACCAGAGCATAGTATCCACTCTCTGCTCTCCTGTATATCAAGGATACAGCTTTTCACAGCTCGTGAAACACAGCCCATTATGATGCTGGTCTGGCTCAACCCACTTTTGTACCCAGACCAGCAAGTTTGGTCACTTTACTCAGAGGTATAATTTAAGCCTGTGAATGGCTTTATTAGCAGCTTCTCACCAATATTAAACTTCTCAGATGGAGTTGATTAAAAATATTTTTTTACATCCTTTTAACCTCTTAAGCCCCAAGCCTAACTGATCTCCTGCCTTTAGCCCCCGTATCAGGGGGCATTGGGGCTTAAGAGGTTAAAGTTCTTTTTCATGCGATTTTCGATAATACACTTAATCAGTTCATCTCTCCATTTTCTTCCATTTATCCAATTCAGGGTTGTGAAGGGTGCTGGGGAGGGTACACCCTAAGAAAGTCGCCAGAGCTAACACAGAAAGACAGAGAAACAGTCACACCTATTCTATTTATTAGAAAATTAAAACAATACAAGAAATTAAAATGGGCACATCAAACTCATTTACACCTGCAGATTTTGATTCTCAGACAAGAGTAGCTTTGCATTATTCATGGTTCATAATAATCCTCATTTATACCCTCATTTATCTTCTACTGGCCCTTAATGAATACCTCTTAGTTCATCATCTGCCTTTAAACCAACTTTTTCCTAATTGTTTGACCCACTGAAACGGAAGGTGGGTGGAGCATCTGAGATGACCATATTTGGGATGTCCTCTCTTCCTTCCGTTGCAAGAGTCAAAAGTCAAAAAAACAGAGAGCTTTCAGAGCAGGCTGGAGCCTCACTAAATAATACTAAGAATCTGCATTATATATGCTGCAAATGTTTAAATGCATCCCACTAAAATGTGTTTGCATCATTGACCTATGTAGCATTTTATTTGTTAGTAATATTTCATCTTTCACACAAAATAGTGCCCCAAGTGGTGAAAGTTGTTGTGGTATTCTGCAATACGAATGTATGGATTATAGATTCAGAAAGTATTTTAAATCACTGTTTTTATAATTGATATCTACACGTCATTTGAAAGGTTTTTACATAATATTAAGATGTTTTGAAAAAAAAAACCCTTAAATAATAATTTTCAATAGCATGTTTACTACAAACCACAGACTATATGACAATGTTCAACATATATCTAATGTTGAACATAAAGGATTTGTTTCAGTGCAGTTTTTCTTTTGCCAAGTGAAGGGTGAACCTAAAAACAGCAGGGGTTGTTTAAAGAGGTTATGTAAATGTTTTGTGTAGAAACACAGGAGCTAACCATAGTCATGGAAAAATAAACATTTTCTTGTCAGTATGAGAGTAGATGGTTAATTAGTCTGAGGTTTGTTTTGTGTCTTTGTTCCAGGTTCAAGTGAGACAGAACAGGGTGTCTGCATTGGGATACAGTTACATTTGGCCACTGGGAGGAGGAGGGGGAGGAGGAGATGTTGGTGGAGGGGGCAACTGATCATTGTTCATCTGCTTTGTGTCAGTAGAGCGAGTGCTGGCACGAAGAAGCCCCAGGCGGCGCATTTCCATAGGTGAATTGGGAAGATTCGCCTGGGCTCGCAATGACGGAGCCACCATGCTGCTGTCGGGTTCACTCTCTGCCAGCCAAGGAGGGATCTCCTGCAACAAATCCGTGGGGTACAGATCTGGCACGAAGGCTGGGTTCTCAATCCCACCTTAATGAAAGAAAAAACTGAATCAGTACCTCAGGGTTCAATATTAGGGCCACTGTTGTTCTCTGCATTACATTTTCATACAAGTGAAACCATTATTGGCTGCTCATCCCTTGCGCTTGTGGTCTATCCACTTTAATTCAGCTTAAACGTTTAAACTCAAATACACTCGCTGTTCTGGAGTTGTTGTTTTTTTTTATTTGACATTTATACATAAACTCAACTGTGAAAGTGTTTTATAGGTGTTTGCTTGCAGAGTCAGAACAGTATTAGGAAATTCGAAATAAATTCTATGATAATGAGCTGCTTTCATATTTGCACTGTAGCCCTAAACTGTTCCCAACAGGTAAGAATGGAAATATTCAACACAGACGGATCGAACATTTGCTGATTTTAAACCTGTCAGCCCACTAGTACAAAGTCCTTGTGTTGTATGACAGTCTGGTGCCTTTACCCTGCAGCTCACCCTTACATAACCCTTACATACTTTTTGTTGTGTGGTGTGGTTTGTGGCTCATCTGCAGCTCTGTAGAGACCTTTCTACCACACTTTTATATTTCACCTTTTTTGGGGGGTTTTATTGCACACAAACTGTCTATTTAGTTCCCTCTGTTGTATGTTTCCCTAATCTCTGTGTTTATAATAACAGCATCTGCTACTCTCTTAATCATTCTCAAAAATATATGTTTGGTTTCATACAGGATGTAGAAAGTGCATTGATCTCACCTCCTGGTCTGTACGTGGCTCTCATGGAGAAAGAAGGGTATGACGAGTCATAGCCAGAGGCGCTATCTCCTTCTGAGAACTCAAAGTCTAAAAATGAAAATGAGAAAATTAGTTTGCTAAGACTTTAAATCTGAAAAAAACAAAAACACAAAAAACCCCACAAGCAGACAAACCTTCATCACCAGAATGGCAGAGTTTAGTCTTGCTCACTGACTTTCCATTTGGGGTCTGTAGAACGAAGGAGATTTATTTAATCACATATGATGTTTAAAAAAACTGAAGGTAAAGTAAAAGAGACAAGATCAACGCCCTCAGCCATGTCCAACCCATAGCGATGTTTCCTAGTTTGTCTAGCAGAGGGCACTCTGCAATCACTTATCAACAACAATCAATTATTATTTATTCTTGTTTGCCACATTTCTGCATATCTCAAGTCCTAGTTCCTTGTTTGAGTTTCTGATTATTTTGAAAAGTGTCTGACTTGGGTTTATTTTGTATCGTTTATTATTGCTGATTATTGTTTTCTTAGTCTTTCCTTTGTGCCCCATTGTGTTTAGCTCCTATCTTTCCTTTGGCATCTTGTTGTCACCTGTGCTTTGTATTGAATCTAATTCCCTTGTCTCGGTCTCCTTGATTTGTATTAATGTCTCAGTGTCCCATTGTCCTTTGGCAATTCGCGCACAAATCTGTGCACTTCCAAGTATTGTTTAATGCTTCCTTTTGTTTTCACTCCATGTCTAAATATCCCTTATGGCCATTGTTGTGTTGGCTGTCTTTATTGTCTTATTGTATTACTTTTTCTCTTTTATATTTTTATTGCTGCACATTTTAATTGTTTTAGTTGCATTTTAGTTTTTAAAGACTTTGTGCAGCATGAGCTCTGGGAAATGTGTTATATAAATAAACTTGACCTAGATAAATGACGCACATGAACAAGAGGAGCCTATAGAGAATTTATAGAGCTGATCTTGGAAAGATCCAAGTTTGTTTGGCATAACAGTACATTCAGATCATGGTTCTGACTGATAAAGCTTCCAGGCAGGATTTAAAAATTAATAAAATTAAATGTTTCTTGACATCAAAGACAAAAGAAGAAATATAACACAACGTGCCTTTAAAAAATCATAAAAACAAAGAAACTGAGGCAACATGAAAAAACTGTTCCATGGTCAGATGAATTAAAATGTGAAATTCTTTTTGCAAGACATGGACACCACATTCTCAAGACTAACGGGGAGAGGGACTCTCTGGATTGTTACCAGCACTCAGTTCAAAAGGCTGCATCTTGGATGGTATGGAGATGCATATGGAAGTGGTTGCTTGCATATTTGGAAAGGCACCATCAGTGCTAAAAGGTATGTATAAAGGTCAACATACAGTATGCTCCCATCCAGATTACATGTTTTTCAGGGAAGGCTTTGCTAATTTGCAGATTGCTATCACAGCAGCATGACTTCATAGAAGAGTCTGGGTGCTGAACCAGCCTGCCTGCAGTCCAGAACTTTTACCAACTAAAAACATTTGGAGCATCATGAAACAGAAAACCATAAAAAGATGACGTAGGTCTATTGAGCCACGCAATATTTAAAAAGAAAAGGACAACATTTCTCTCTCAAAAGTCCAGCAGCTGGTTTTCAGTTTCCAGACCACTGTCTTGTACCAAGGATTTTCAGTACTACACTGAAGTCAAATGGAAAAAAAAAACTAAAAATGAAGCTTTGGGGAACCTTTGCTGTATTTTTCACAGTAAAATACCACAAAATGCCCAGTAACTTACCTGAAAACATTTCTACAGTTAATTACTGTAATTTGCTTTGCATTATGGGTATATTAAGGTTATTTACATTTACTTACTGTATTTTTTAAAATTGCGGTAGTAGTTATACCTACCGTTAACACATTAGCAGTAGTGCTACTGTATTATGTGATTTGAATGGTTCATCATACTGTTTGTGTATTTTTACTCTTTCAGTGGTTGGTTGCAATAGTGCATTACATTTTAACTCTTTCACTGCCAACCATTTCCAGATTTTCCTCCAACCTATGCCATTTGTCAGTATGATACCAGTGAAAGTATTATGGTTTTGACTTTTTAGGGGACTTGCCTGTGTGTAAGGTTCAAGAATTCTGATCATCTAATCTGCTGCATGCAGTTGTATGCACATGCACAGCTGCTGCAAATGTGTGCTTGCCACTGCGTTGCCAAAGGCGAACTTCAGTCAGTGGAGAATATTGTAATAATTTGGCGGAGGCTTCTCAGTCGAGCAGTAACTGAATTGCTCATTTACTGAACGTGCAACATGTACAGAACTCTTCTGGGAACTAGTCAACCCAACTTAGTGAAACACACACTGAATGCATGCTGGCCCCGCCCACTGAATGCATGCTGGCCCCGCCCACCCACCTACCTCTACCAACCACCACTCCATATCCTGACTGACATGACCTGTGACCCAGTGATTGACAGGAGAGGAAAGACAGTCCAACTTTGTTAACTCTTCATTACGATATGCTCGAGAGGACAAAAGATTTTGCACCTCGTTATTGTTGGACCTCTGTGTGGAAACTGCAAACAGGACGTCATAAGGTAATGCAAAGGACTCTCCTACCTAACATACTCGTTTATTAATTCTTAAGAGCATATATATTTTTTGTGTGTGGGGGGAGGGGGCTTAAAATCGGTGTTAGCTTGGTCGAAATAGCACATTAGCTGAATTATTCTGGAAAAAATAGGTTGTGTGTGTTTTTTTCTTTTCTTATTTAAATATATATTTAGATATATATTTTCCACGGGGAGGGGCGAAGAACACAGGCACAACGACAGTCTTTGTCTTTTTCCCGCCGAGTGTGGTGCATTGTCCTCCTGCGCTTCTGTTCTATGACTATTGAGAAGCTGGCCACGCTAACAGTGGGACATTTAGCTTCAGCTAAAGCAGCAGGTAAAAATACACATTTAATGAGAATAAAGAAAGACAACTTTTTTTTGGAAATTTAGAGACTGCTAAAACAATCTTATCCAGTTTTGAGCTTGCTCATGTAGGTTAGCCTGCTTTATTTAATTTTGTGTGAGCTGCAGTACACAACACTAAAAAGTTAATATAACATTAGGTTGGTGGCGCGAGGAACTCCAACCTAAGTTTAATATTTATTATTTTTTTAAGTGGGAAGGGGAGCATGTTTTTTTTCCTTTAATACAACGTCTTCCAGGGTCTTTTTCATAGGAAAACCGTGTAACGTCTGTGTTAGGTTGGTCAAAAGAGCAATTAGTTGAATTATTCTTGAAAAGATGGGTTGTGTTTTTTTTTTCTTTTATTTACTTATGTAAATATATTTTTCAAGGGTTAAATAAATGCAACATTAAATTAACAATTGTCTCTCTGTCTTTTCCTGCCCAGTGTGGTGCATTGCTGTCCTCCTGCCCTTGCTGGCTGCGCTGACAGGGTGATGTAGCCTCAGTGTTTGTGTTTTAAAGGCTTTTTCCACCAAGATGTCTGTTGAGAGAGAGATGACCTTACCCATCACACCAAGGGTAATAGCGCTTGGTAAGTAAATAGTTTCAATCCTCTTGTAATATTTTTGTAAAAAATCTATGTAATTATTGTGGTATTTGTACCCACAACAACTTACTTAACAGGGGTTTGTCTGTTTTATATTGTATAAAAATAGAATACACACAGTTTGCTGCTGTTTCTCTTATTATTTATTATACACAATGACCAACAGGAAAAAACAGCCTAACATTTCAGCACAGGCCAAAATGCCAAAACATTAGGCAGTTTTTTCCTGTAATTGATCATAATTTTCATTACATAATAAATAATAAGAGAAATAGCAGCAAACCGTGTGGATTCTATTTTTTTACAGTGTGAGGCCTGCTATCCAGCATTCTTGTGGAAACCTTATTTGTAAGGGTGAGCACATTGTCTTATTGGACTCTTGTCTGTTTTTAGGGAATAATTTCATGTCTGCAAGCCGCTGGATGATCAGTTTGGAGGGCAAGGTATTTTATGAGCCTGAGCAGATGCATGACTTTGCCAGCACCCTTGCTGTCTTCTTTGCGTCATACTACGTTTTCAACCTTGAGTATCAGGAGTCAGCGTCCATCACACAGGAGATGATACAGAGGTAAATACTTTACACCATTAAAGCTTACACCATTTAAGAATGAAATATATGTGATAGCTTGACTACAGTTGCAGAAACATATAGGTGATTGCTGTAATGTATGTTTTAATTTTGAAATTAAAGCAGCCTTTTTTCCGTTAAAAGGTTCTTTGTGAGGATCAATCCAGACATGGGAACAAAATGCCCTGCAAAACTTGGTACAAGCTGCAAGACAGGTCGTGTCGTAAAGAGGAAGGTTACAAGCATCAGCCCTCGGATCACCACCTTCCTCCAGCGGCTCTCTGAGTTTGAATGGAGGACTTCCAACTAGGTAAGAATACAGAGATGATAATATCTTTTACATAGCTGATAATTATATACATACTGTACACACATCCATACAACAGTATGAATGATCTCAGACAGATGTGAACAAGTGAATAACCTGAGCAAACATGAATATTGATGATGTGTCTTTGACAGGTGGTGATAAAGACTACGCTGAACCCGACCATCCTGGTAACGGAAATCTAAATCCCATGTCACATTCTATTTCCTGGGACCCACTGATAATTATTACATTTTGTAAATGATTTTTGTTTTACAATTGTAATAGTTTATTTAATGTTCATGCTGGTGGGTTTGTCCTGTTTTTAGTGGAATGAAAAACTGTTTTCCTTAAAAAAATCAGACACGGAAAGGTGAAGGACTGTGTAGTTTTCATGTATGCTTCTATTTATTTTGGTTATTGACATTGTTTTTATTCAGTTGAAAAATGTTTTTCTTGTTAAAAAAATATCAACAATAAATGTTGGTTTAATTCACTATTCTGAGACTACTTTATTGAATTATATTGTTTTTTGTAAATGTTCTTATATTGAATATGAATGTTAATATTATTTTATATGCTGTAAAACACAATTACAGTCTAAACAAATTATACTGTACACAATTACAGTGTTATACCATAAACCACATTTGCAGTACAGTGATACTATAAAACTTAATCACGGTAAGTCTTTCTAACTGTAAACCACGTTTACAGTAAAGCTGTTATACTGTAATATATGTTTACAGTAAAGTGGTTGAACTGTAAAACATCACAACAGTAAAGATACTGTAGATTAGTAATTACAGTAACTTACTGGCAATAGTGTTGCCAGTAAGTTGCTGTAAAAATACAATAAAATGTCTAACAGTGTATTTCCTCTTCACTGGACTTCAGAAGAGACATAATCAACTCTGCAAACAGTGGTAGGGTGTGCTTATTCCCTCTTTTTGTCTTTACCTTCTCCTGCTGTTCTTTCTTTGAGTACTTGACAATTGTCTTTGGAGGTGAAACACCCATCTTTGCAGACTTGAATGACTCCAACCGGTTCCTCATGGTTCTCTGGAAGATCTCCTGGACTTCTTTCTCATCTCTGTTGATTTTGAAATCACTGCGACTGAACCCGTGGCGATACTATAAACAACAGAATGAGAAGTCAGTTTGTTACTGCTTTATAAAACAGAAACCAACAATAGTTCAGGAAGGACACAAAGTCAAGCTCAGCCACAGTTCAAGCAAATAAGCTGAGGATTTGCATATATACATAAAATATACATTTGTCTATAGCCAGCCATAAATAACAGTTTGTTGTTTTTAGTTCACATACACCTCAGTAATTTAATGGTTAAATGGACATGTATTACTAGGATGCTTTAGTAAGTCCCTCATGCAATGACTGAATTTGCTCATTACCTGTTTTCTGCTCTTGTAGAGATGCTGATCAAGAAGGTGGTGAACATCAACTGCCTCAGCTCCCCTCATAGCCTTCATGGTCTGCTCGTGCATTTCCAGGCTCACTGATGGAATATGGTCTCTACTGCAGAGGAAGCCAATCATGTCACTGACTTAAAGCAATACAACAATATCAAAAGAGTCTGGTTTCATTTTTAAAATATGGTGGTGAACGGAAGCTGTTTGAAGGCACTGAATAGTTGCAGTAAGTTGTGTATTAAGTAGGTATAAAAAGTATTGAATGCATCAAATCAGTACACAAATTTTCTAATTAAATATATTTCTAAAGGTGCTATTAATATCAAATTCTCACAACATATCTGGAACAACCCATCCAATCCACACATACAAAGACATCAAACTATGCATGTCCAGAAATTAACTTATGTATAAAATGAAAAATGACACAAAGAAAAAGCATTGAACACATGAAGAAAGGGAGATGCAAAAAGCCATGAAAAGTCATGACACCAGCAATTAGAACGCAATCCAGCCACTCAGTGCAAATTAACTTCAGCTTGTTCAGTCCCAATTGATGGGTTATAAACTGGTGTCTCATTATCAAGGTGCCACACAACAAGCATCTCATGATCAGTGAAACCAGTGAGCTCTCGCAACACCGTCAGAGCATAATTGTTGCAAAACACACTGATAGCATTGATTAGAGAAGATATTTTGAAATTAGTGAAGGTTGCAGTGAGCACTGCTGGGGCCACAATCCAGAAGTGGAAGGAACATCATTTCAGCATAAACTACCCATGACCAGATGCGCCTGGCAATGCATGTGACTAGTTTCTTGAAACCACGAAGACTTTTGTACAAAGCATTAAAAAGAAATCCAGTAAGCACTTTATCCCTGTGTCATTTCTCATTATTATACATAACTGAATTTATGGACATCTATAGTTTGATTTCTTTGCATGTGTGGATTGGATGGGTTGTTACTGACATCTGGTGAGAGTTTTATTTCAACAACACCTTTAGAAATATATTCACTTAAAATCGGTGACGTGTTTAATACTTATTTTACCCTCTGTATATATTTTCACACTGTCATAAAAATCCAGATTGCTCACCCCATAGTGAACATTGCACCATGATCATTTATCATGTAAGGTGGGATGTCAGGCATGACCTCTGTGTATTCACTTTCCAACTTTTTCTTGAAATCAAGAATGGCGCTGTCATTACGGACAAACTCCAGAGAGCCTCTACGCTCGCCCTGCAACAGAAGACACCAGCAGTAATCTTCTCAGTTTCATTTAATTTGTACTTGAGCAAAACATACTTGAATTTGCACAAATGATTCTCACTTCAGTCACATATTCCATGGCATCCTTGAGGTTCAGCTGATGGAAGACATCAAACACGTCATCTTGTTTCTTCCTTGCAGATGGCTTCATCAAAAATGGCGTCATCCACTTCTCCTCAAAATGCCTCCACCTTTACAAAAAGAAATATCACTGTTGCTTACTTTAAAATTAAAAGGCATTTTGGAATTATGTATTAAGTCTTGTACATACTTGCCCCTGAAGTAGTTATCTCCTATTTGTCCTGATATGTCTTCGATGGCAACCAGAGTGTGATTAAACATCTAAAGAAAGGAGAAGGACTTTGTAGAAACTGGGCGGGAAACGTTTTTGTCGGTGAAACATGACGTGTTTTATTAGATTTACCTTGTTTGTAATTTTCTCTAGGAGTGAGACCTCAGTTACTGCAGCTCTCTTTACTTTAAGCCACATGACCAGAGGTTTCATCGTTATTCCCTGTAACAATGTCAAGCACAAATGTGCCAACAAAATTAAGCTCTAACACAGACTGTGTAATTAACAAGCAAACTAATGTACACATATTTTAGCGAATTATCAACTCCAAAAATTCACTACCTGCAAGATGACAGTGAAGTACACCACAATGAGAGTAGTGCAGATCATCAGGTTTTTCTCCTTTATCTTTTTCTCATCCAGCAACACAGCCAGGCCATACGCCACAGCCCCTCGTAGGCCACCGTAGCTCATGATCACCATATCTATTAATTCAACTGGGACCAGCCTGTACCTGTTAAGGATCCACTGCAGGAAAAACACACCTGGAATAGACATACAAACACACACAGTTATTTAAAGACTTCACACATCGGTGGTGCTTTTTGCTGGATTGTTGAATTACGCTTTTAGTAAAGCTCAGCACTCAAGTCTAGTGTTTTCTTTGCCTCATACTAATCTCATTGTTGTCCCTCTTGTGTACAGACCTTTCCTGGATTTTCCCTGCCGCACAGTGTTTTTAGAGACAGCCTGAGCAGAGTAAATGAGAAGACATTGTTTGGCTGCCCCTTCCCCTGGATTCCTGGAGCCCCTATTTTCCCTTATCACTACCTGTATGTATCACTCTGGTGTTTTCATTGTAAATAAGCTCACTAAACTTGAATACTGTGAATCCTGCCTCTGAGTCCGGTCGCTCAGTGTTCTTGACACACGTATTCTTGTAAATGTGTGTCATTTGGTCTTTGTGCTGCAGCAGCAGAAGATTTCTTTGCATAACACACCAAGTTTTTACCCCACAATGTGTGTGATGCTTTGACTCAACAGTGATAGCCAAACAACAAAATCTCACCAATGAATCTATACACAAAGACGAAGAAGACTGTGAGGAGGATGAAGCCCGTGTTCCAAACCCAGATAACCTTATCGATGGCCGAGATACCGAGGAAAACAAAGATGATGGTTTCTGATCCGTTGGCGAAAACCTTCATGGCATATTTGACTGTTTGGACGGAACTCTCATCCATGTTTGCTCTGACGTACTTCTGACATAACACACCGCAGAATGTAGTCCTACAGAAGGAACCGCAAAGTAAACTCTAAATATGTTTACCTCATTTTTACATATATAAAATGGATACAGACATAATAAAACAAATTATATTTCAGTTGTGAAATACTCACGAAAGGATAGCAGACAGAGAAAGCATCTCAGCAGTCAGGTAGGAAAGGTATCCCATGACAAAGATGAAGCCTGGCTCGATGATCTGGATGTTTTTTGTGCATCTGGTCAGAAGTGAAATTAGTATGCCGAATGCTATGCCCACAAGGGAACCACCAAATGCAACCACAAAGAAGGAAACTGTGGAGAGAGAGGAAACATATAAAAATCTATTTTTTAGTGCTATTGTTTACTCCCCTCTAAAACATACTAGCCTTACAGGGCAGTGATAGCATAAAAAGTGTTTAATTTATTTTGTGTCCACACCCGACAAATCAAAATGGTCAACACATTTGTGTGTTGCAGCAGGGACACTCTACACTGTCTATTTTGCCAGACTTGACTGTGAGCAATTACACTGCATGAACAAATACATTTTCTTTTACCAGATAAATGTTATAGCTTACCTATTCCTTTAATAATTTCTGCTGCATTAATTCGGCCTCCTCCCAGCGATACAAATGCATCAAACACATTAAAAAGCACCTAAGAGAAAAAAAAGAAAACTTATTGAGTGATCAGTATATATATAAAAGAAACAAACAAAAACTGTCAGCGTTTGGACAGTCAGACTGGAATGTTTTCAGACTTTTCTTTTCTAGTATGTAGCACTCAACAGGAGATAAACTTCCATCATATTCTCACTGCTGGACCTAACATCAAAACAGGAGGTGAGAGACTCCTGTGCCATGGTTCTGATTGAGACATGGCTGAACCCTGTTCCTGATTATGTAGTTAGTCTGCATGGGGTTAATCACAATGTGGCTACACAGGAGCCAAACATTTTGTGGTAAATTCTGTGGAGGTGGGTTTTGTATTTACACAAGCAACAGATGAAGTACAAACACAGCAGCGGTCTTAAGTCAGTGTTCTCCTGAAACAGAGCTGCTCACTGTTAATGGCAGACTGTGTGACCTGCCCAGAGAATTTACCACTATGAATATTATGGCTGTAAACATCCCCTCCAGTGCAAACACAAAATAGACCCTGAGTGATCTTTAAGACCTTCACTGAGTTTCAAGCCACTTTGCCAGAGGGCGTTTGTATTGTAGTAGGAGAATTCAATCAGGCAAACAGGCCTCGTTCCCAAGCCCACTGCTGTTGACAATGCTGACACATGACTGCAGTGCTGCACTTGCTTCTAATCACATCATTAAGTATGCAGATGACACAGCAGTGGTGAAGATAGTTGGCAGCATCATGTTTCTGGGAGCACAGATAACTGATAGCCTGGGCTGGTCACTTAATACAGCATCAGTAGTTAAACGGGCTTGGAAGCACCTGCATCGCTGTGCCGGATGAGGAGAGCACACCTTCCCCTCCCCATTCGCTCCACTTTCTAATGAGGCACCTTGAAAACTTGCTGAGTAGCTCTATCTCCATCTTATTCTGCAGCTCCAGTGTCTCAGAAAAGAAATTGCTGCAGAGCTCATCAGAGCCTGCAACATCATCAAAGATTACCATACTACTTGGTACACCAACTTTCTCTGCTCCACATCCCTGCCAACCTGAGGAGGGGCATCAAACAGGCCAAGGAGGCTTTCAGGTGAATGATAGAGGGCTTCCTCACTTCCTCAGGTGTGGAGGGGCATCCAAACGCTCACCAACTACAAAGGCCAGAGCCCCCCAATCCACAACAGCAGCATCCAACTTGAAGAGGATCTCACACCTTTGCCCAATATGATCACTACTACAGCTCATTCAGCACCATAAGTCCAGACATCCTAATCACCAAAGGTCCAGTTTCTTCAGGACATAGGTAGAGACTTCGAGAGGCATAGACGGGTCCTCTCCCCTCTTATAGGAGGAGAACAGATGGAATCTGTCTCAATCTTTAATTTGTTGGGCACCCACATCTCCAATGGTCTTATGTTAATGTTGGATCCATAACACCAACACCCTCGTAAAGAAGGCTCGGCAGGTCCCATTTTAGGTCCCATTTTAGAAACTGCAATGTTTTAAAGTTTACCTGCACACAAAATATGTAACATAATAATAATAATAATAATAATAATAATAATAATAATAATAATAATAAAACAATTAAACCCTTTAAATGTATTAAATGTAATGTGATTTTTTTAAAGAAAAAATTTCTTATATGCAAGAGTATAAAAATGATCTCAAGTACAGTCAAAGGTCAAAGTCAAATGAAGTACGATGTATACGCAATTTTTATTCTGTCTTGTTAGAAGGCTTTCTGACATTATTAGGAGGCAGGTTTTTGGATGTTAGACATTAATATTAATACTGAGTCAGTGTCCAGCCTAACAAAGTTAACCAGGTGCTCTGTTAAAGGACTCTGGCTTGCTTTTTCACAGTAAAGGTTTTAATAGTCATTAAAGGAACAGGCGCTGCTGTTTTGGATTCTAGAAACCTGAGCTCCCCGTCTCGGTAAGGTCTCGGCCTCATTGCTCTTTGCGGTGTGTAAGCAGACTCCACGTTTTGGTTTGGTGAAAAGCTTGCGTTTACAGAGTTTATCATACTAACCACTGTCACACCGTCGTTGAGCAGCGACTCTCCAAACACTATGATGAAGAGGACTTCGTTAACGTGGACCTGATCAAACACAGCTAAGACAGCCACGGGGTCCACAGCAGCCATCAGACTTCCGAAAAGAAGATACTGCAGCAGACCGATGTCCAGGTCACCTGTACAGATACAGAGGGCCGGAAATACAATAAACCTAGCTCATATTTTCTGTAGCTGAGAATTACAAAGTAAGCATTCTAATTCATTAATAGAATAAATCGTGTCAAATCTCTCTCCAGTCTCGTCCAGTGCAGTGGACAAGGCCTAAGCATAAAATAAACTTATTAAGTCTGCATTTGGAGAAAGTTTGGGAATTAAACCAAATTAGCAGCTACTGATGCTGTTGTTTAATGTATTCAAACAAAGAATAAAAGTAAAGTATTAAAGGATTTCTGTAATACTAAAGAAAGCTCTTTTCAGGCAGCTTGCTTAAGTCATGTGACTGTACAACTTTCATTTGTTCCTCATGTCTTTGTTCCAGAACAATCACAGCCTTCAGGGGTAAAATATAAAGCCAGGTTTGAAGTGCTTATGTTTGTGTCATTTGTGTCACAACAATGTGTGTGTTATGATGGTCTGTCTCGCTTCCATTGTTAATTGCCTTTTTTCCCACTATTTGTCTGCTACACGTTGAGAAACATGAATTTGTATTTTAGTTTTTTGTTATATAAATAAAGTTGTTTTTTTCTCTGTTTTGTGCAGCCAGCAAGATTTACTGTGCATGTTTTATGCACAGTTCAATTATTACGATGCAGAGTTTGTGCAAAACGTTTTGTGAGTTAAATGTGAATATTTAAAAAGAAAATAGCTCTAATTAGCCTCCAGTTTATGCACACAGCTTAATAACCAAGCTTTCTATCAGTAGCTGATAATGTAGAAATCCACCCTTTTTTCCAAATTTGGCCCCTTCTGGATTATAATAACCAACATGCTGCCGACCAAATCCTTATCAGTCAAGCCTCAAAATGTGGATTGTTAGTTCCAACGAAGTAACTAACTGATATTTTTAAATGTCTCCTTCTTTTACTTAGATTTTTAATAATCCTTTAGTATGCTAAGCAACACTACAAATATCACAAATCGTAGCTATCAGTCTAAACATCTCAGAATGGATCGCTTCCTCTGTGTGAGTCGCAGCAGCAGGTGTGCTGAAATGGAATAAATCAAAGATCCTCTCTTACCCATGGCTCCTCCCACGTGACACCCCCATAGCGACAGCCCCAAACTGGCAGCATTCCAGCAGGTCCCAATGACGGCATGGATCAAAATAGCACCCAGGTTTGTGAAGAAGAGCTTGTTTGGCATGTGGTAGCCTGAATCCAGAATGATTTGAGGCAACAGGAAATAGAAGAAGACTGTTGGGCTCAGTGAGAAGGTCTGCACCTTGTCTGCACCCCAAATCATGCCACCCAAAATGAAACCAGAGCAGATGAGGAGGGCACTCTCAGGTATGTAGTTGGTGACATTATGGTTGGCCTCAATGACTGAGAGGAGAAAAAAGATCAAGACAAAGACAAGAACCATCAATCAATTGTAACAACCTTTGATTTTAAGCCGGTCTTCTTCCTGTCAGGTAGGAGCTGGCAAATGTTCAAAGCTCAGTTCACTTCAGTTCACTTAAATATAAAACTCTAGTTGACCATTTGCAACTTCTGCAAATGATCAACTTTTGCTCATCTAAAAAAAAGCATCTGGGGATATGAGCAACACGTGAGGTGGTTGGATCGTGTGTGAAACCTGTCTGCATAACCAAAGATAACCACATGTCTAATGAGCTCATAAAGTGTCACTAAAATTTATTTAACAATAAAAACTACTGAACCACAGTGTACACCTGTTCTTACCCCACAGGGTTGCACTTATGTTGTGCACATTTGTATTTAAAATTAGTTGAAGATTAAATTCCAAAAACTATAGTCCCCAATACAGCTTACATTTGTGCAAGCACAGAATCAAAATGAATATTTTTGCTAATATCTACTTCAGTGAGGATGAAAAATGAGAATTTTTGCTTTCAGGTTTTTGAGTTAATGTACAAATTTGTGTGTCATTCCACACATATAGAAAGCAGCTAAAACAATCATAAAGCTTCCAATTTTATATATATGTAAGACTCATATCACAGTAAAAGTGAATATATTCTCCCATTACTAAAACATATTCACTCAAGGACCTCCAACAAGTTAAAGATTCTCTCCACACCATGCAAAGGTTAATCACTTTTTTAAATTTAACTCAAAGGAACCTCTTGTAAAAAAAAAAAATAATACTGGAAATCTATAAACAAACAAAAAATAATGAGGTAACCAAAACACTTACACTTTTAAACTCTCACTTTTGATCACTAACTTGACTCCTTATAAAACCACATCTGTGCAGTCTCTCGTGAAGTAGATCAGCTGAGATTTTGAGGAGTTAGCTTTACGTTTAAAAAGGTTTAACTCAAGAAAAGGATGACCAAACAGACCAGCAACAAGAGCCAGACATGCAATTATCTAGTGACCAGCTCTAAATTAAAAACCAGTAGACTATAGGCCGACTGACCATACGCAAGATTGCAGTGTGTGACTGTCTGGTTTAGTTGTTGCTTTGACAATTTATTGCTTTGTTTGTATTTTCTGGGCACGTCCATGGGGATTTGTGACACAGTCAGTGATGGAACAGAGGTCATTGGATACCTGTTAAATTTGTGGGTTTAGGAGCATTTTCACCAGCTTTCCTTTAAAAAAGAAATACATTCAAACATATACTGTAAATGAGATGGAGCCAAAATCCATCTGTGTATACCGTATAATGTGTGGAAAAGTTGCAACAGGTGTGTGGTGTCACGGTCACTGAGTTTTGTTGTGTAGACTTCTTATCGAGTCTGTAATTAATAACCTAATTTGGTTTTATCTTATTTTTTCCTCTATTCTAGGTTTGTTTATTTTCTCTTGATTTCTGTCTCTTCCATAGTAGTCCAGGGGTTTTGAATTCCATTGAGTTTTTTTAACTCCATTTCCGATCAGGTTTCCTGTCACCCTCTGTGTTACGATTCTTAGTCCCCAGTTCTTATTACTTTGGAATTTACATTGTTATTTATATTTACTTTATTGTGTTTTGGTTCAGTTTAGCCGTGCCTTTTTGTATCTTCTTGTCAAATTCCTGCCTCTGTGTAACGTATTTTCCTGTTGAGTCATTTGAGGTTTCATTTTGTTACAGTAGTTTCTGGTCTCCTGTGTGCTGTGTTTAGTTTTACCTCCTTGATTAGTTTCTGTCATTCCTGACCTTCCTGCATATATAACCATGTCCTTGTCTTTGTTATTTGTTATTGTGTGTATTTACCCTGCCTTGTGTGTTTCTCCTTTATTGCTCCATGTCAGAGTTTTCATTTGACTGTCAGGCAACTTTGTATTTTAATTGTTATGCCCTGAACTAGCAGGACATAACCCCTTTGGACTTTGTCACTTTCTGCCTTTCAGCTATAGCAAAACTGCTTCCTGCTCAAACCTGGACAGTTTCATTCTGACTACTGGAAACATAAATAACAATGCTGTTGGTATTGGGAGAATTCAGATTCAGACTATAATTAGGGTCTGTGGACAGATACAAGGTTTTAATGTACTAACTCAAGGGTCTTGAATGTGAGAGCTTCATGCATCCCATGGATTGTGAAAAAAATGTATGTATAAATATGGAATTAAACCTTTTTTTTTTTCATTTAATTGCATTTGTCATAGTTCTAAGTGATTTTTTTGGTTTGTTTTTTTCTTTTTACATTTTACAAATTTAAATGTGTCCCCAGTGACCCCAGTAACCTATATTTCACAACAGCAAAACAAAACTGGAAATTCTGTTTTAGATATGAGTTCTTTGGGGGAGTCTGAGGTCACCATTTCTACGGCAGAGAATCAAGGGTCCTTCTGTGGGAGACTAGCTGCAGTGGCATTGACGAGCTGGCCAAAGGTTTTCGTTAACCCACCCTGATCAGCAGAGCTTCAGGCAGAGGAGGCTGCTGCAGTGATGAGGCTTTGTCCAGCTGTCCACATATCCATCAGTATTCAGTAGTGTGGACTTGGACGGCCGATGTTGGAACGGCGATGATGAGATCAACATTTCCTCCTAGATGAAGTAGTTGGTTGGGCTAGAGAAAGCTCCTCGCCCTCAGCCAACATATTCATCAGGCTGGAAGCTGTGCCAGCTGTCAGAGAGCCAGAAGGGCTGGATGGATATGTGGACAGCTGGACAAACTATTTTTAAGATCATCTCGTCCATGTCTGCTTCTAATCACCAGTACTGCAACCTCTCCTCGACCATCCACGCTGCTCTGCCTTAGTCTGCAGCTTCACATCCTCAGCTCTGTACCTCAGGATCAAAAAAACAGTCTGATTTGGCTGCTATGCTCTGAATTTCACTTTTTATTTGATTGAAATAATTCTCTACACTCTGGACGCACTGCACAGACAGTGTTGTGCTGAAAAGTGATTTCTTGTATTTGCCAAAAAGTGATTTTCCATATTTAAATTACTTTTAATGGCTTGTTGGCCTATGATATGTGAAACATATGTCAAATGTATCCCTCATGTCCATCCATCCATCCATCCATTCGCTTCTTCTTATCCTTTTCAGGATTGTGGGGGGCGCTGGAGGCTATGCCAGCTGTCAAAGGGTGAGAGGCAGGGTACACCACACTCACTTCCACATTCACACCTATGGGCAATTTAGATTGATCAATGAACCTACCCCCACTAACTATCCCTCATCCTCGAGCTACAAACAACATTCTTGTCACAAGGTAGAAGCCACAATTTTTTGGCAAAGTGATTTTTAAATATCCTTCTTTTATCCAGTTAAATTGACAATGACATTACTTTTTTTTAAAGAGAGAGAGACCTGGCCAAGAGGGCAGCAGAAATTGCAAGAAGTATAACAATAGTTCTGTAAAGATATTTCAACTGGCTATAAAGGACTGGATTAGTTATATTGTAGGTAAAATAACCCAGTGGGTAAAATACTTGCAAAATAAGTCATTTCTTTAGTTTATAAGTAACCCCTTTGTAAATCCTATTCGCTAAAGTCTATTTTCTCTATTTATTTAGTC